>NW_022631074.1:5666298-6139810 GCF_010015895.1 Lontra canadensis | reverse complement strand
AAAAAAAAAAAAAAAACCCCAAACACACACACAAACACACACACACATATATATATATAGAGAGAGAGAGAGAGAGAGAGAGAGAGATAGATAGATACAGATATCTTTTCATTTCTCCCCTCCCCTACCTCATAACAATCCAGTGGAGAAAGAAAGATGAATCGTGGCATTAATTACTAAACTCAACTTCTAATCAAATCTGTGTACTTTCTTACACATTCAGATTATTATAATTTTATGAAGAATTTATATAATCCTTTTTTTTAAATTCAGAGTTTGCCAAATTCCATTTAAAAGTTTGCTTTCAAGCACTATATTTTTAAAATAATTTTAAGGAACATATTTTAAAATACTGAGATATTGCAATTTAATCTGCTTTCTGACAAAACTAGTGTAGAAGATCAGATTTTGCTTCAGTTGACAGATCCACTAACAGCTTACCTTCTATCTTTGCTTAGACTGAAGAAGGAGTTCTCAGTCTATTGAAGTACTGAGCCCAATAATTCTTTGTGTGGGATATGGTCCTCTGTGTCACAAGATATTTAGCAGCATCCCTGGCCTCTACCCACAAGATGCCAGTAGCACTCCAGCTACCCCATGTGACAAGTAAAAATATCTCGAAACATTGCCAAATGTCCTCTGAGAGGCAAAATCACCCCATGGATTGAGAACCACTACACCAACAGTACTTAAAAGAAGAGATAAAAATCTTCAAGTTCTGGTATAATAATACCTAAGGAATAAATTTAACTATTATAACATCACTAGGAAAATTAGAATCCTACCACCCAAACTTGTAAGAGAAAAATTCACAGAAATAAAAACTTTACCCAGTATCTTCATATAGCAAGAGGAAGCTGACTAGATAAAACTATAAAGTTATTCATAAAGCTGTGATGTTCTTTACTTTGCACGTGTGCTGTGGCACAAATAAATCTACTTGCCTCTCTTCCCGTAATTTTCGTACTCGTTCAGCCCTTTCTCGTTTCTCTTGTTCTTCAAGAGCACGCTGTTCCATTGTGTCCCTTTGGATGCGTTCATTTAAGGCATCAAAGTCTCTTGCAATGATATGTAGCAGCCAATAAAGGCCTTTTTTAATGGACTTGTCAATTTTCTTTCCATATCCTAAGACTGCAGAACAAGGTTCCTAAAAAAGACCAATTCATTTGACTCAAAGATTAAAACTAAAAGCTCTCCACAAATATCTGTTCATAAACCATTAAGTATAATTACTGGCAAATCAAAACTAATCATTAAGTTAATTATATGAAGCATCTGCTTATTTAATTTACAAAAGACATCTTTGCAATGATTCACTAATATAACATTAGTACCTATAAGGTGAAATATTTCATGGATTATATCTGTAAACTATAAGACACATTATGACACAAGAAGTCAACAGTGCCAATTATAATTTTAAACAAACTCAATGGAAAGGCACCTGAGTGGCTCAGTCCACTGACTGACTGCCTTCAGCTGGGGTCAGGATCCTAGGGTCCTGGGATCAAGTCCTTCATGGAGCTCCCTGCTCTGTGGGGAGCCTGCTTCTCCCTCTGCCTCTGCCTGTCTCTCTGTCTCTGTCTCTCATGAATAAATAAATAAATAATCTTAAAAAAAAAAAAAAAGGAAGACAAAAGTGTTCTGCCAAAGGAAAAATACCCCTATTTAAAAAAAAAAAAAAAAAAGGGGCAGTAAGTTTTAACTCCTTATATGCCAGGGAATTTACAGCAATAAATATCTTTTAAGATTGACAGCCTAATGGTCATCTTCTGAAACCAGAACGAACAACTAAATCCTCTGTCTACCTTTTGTAAGATTGTAGGATACCTCTCCTGATACAATTTTTCAAAACTCATTATAACCTCTCCCATCATTAAATTTTATATTTATACTTTACCAATCTACAAAATTTACAGCATGACATGTTTGTATAACTTAACAAGTCTTATCAGCAATATCTTAAACAAAAAAGCAAATCTAGTCTTTGAAATCATGAAAGTTTATGGAAGTAACAACTAAACAGAAACCGTATGTTACATTAAAGCAAATAATATCAATAGAAGAGTGAGAATGTAATTTCCTGGGTTAAAAAAAAAAATTATTTTGTTAGCTGTCTACCACTTAATTGCCTATCACCTCCATAAAAACCAGGCTACGCTGAACATATCTCGTAGGGCAAAAACCCCAAAAACTTACTATTTGACATAGGCACTTGTGTTCATTGACCAGTTTTTCCAGAGATAGGCATTCAATCACATCAGCTTCTCCTAAAGCCCCTTCCTTGTCTTGTTTATTTGCCAACCTAGAGAGACATAAATGAAGTAGTTTTATAGCAAATACATAATCATGAAGCTACTTAAAACTATTTTGATTATATTCTTCTTATTCCAAATATTTAAGCCTATTGATTACAGAACACACTGGTTCAAAAGTGTATTATAGTATCTGGGAACCTGTGTGGCTCAGTCAGTTAAGCATCTGCCTTCAGCAGAGGTCATGTTCCCAGGTTCCTGGGATTGAGCCCTGGCTCAAGCTCCTTGCTCACGGGAGAGTCTGCTTCTCCTTCTTCTTCTGCCCCTCCCCCTGCTCATGCTATGTGGAATCTCTCTCTCTCAAAAAAATAAACAAAATCTTTTTTTAAAAAAGTACTATAAGGGCACCTGGGTGGCTCAGTGTGTTGATCCTCTGCCTTCAGCTCAGGTCAAGATCTCAGGGTCCTCGGATTGAGCCCCCGCATAGGGCTCTCTGCTCGGTGGGGAGCCTGCTTCCCCCTCTCTCTCCCTGCCTCTTTGCGTATTTGTGCTCTCTCTCAAATAAATAAAATCTTTTAAAAAATTTATTTAAAAAAGTATTGTACTATCTATTTCATTATTTTTTCTTGATTTATTACTGCTAAAGTAAGTTTGTAAGAACTGGCCTAAAAAAGGCAAAAATCAACTAACCAGAAGTGTTAAGAAAACAAACAATAGTTCCATAGGCCAACAACAACAAAAAAACTACAAAAAGAAAAATAAGTGGACTTCCACTGCCCTGAACCATCAATTCTAACTTTCACACTAATTATGTCCTTATCTTCTCAAAATACAAACTGTATCATGTTTTAGACAACCAGATAGTTATACTGAGCTTGTAATATATTAGCTCATCTGTATTTTCAGTGTGTGAATGGGTCCACATAAATGTGCAACTTACTGGAGAGGTAGGGTCACTTTGAATTTACTGGGCATAGCATTGGGCATAAAAACCATGATGTTCAGTTAGGAACAAATTGGGGAAAAACAAAATGAAAAACCAAAATAAGTTATTTAAAAAAAAATAGGAATTACTACAAAATAACACTGTTTGCCTATCAGATGGCAGAGATTAAAATAAAACACTGTCTTGTCAGGGTTTGATCGACGTTTTGGAGGCAAAAATATATTATTTAATAAATATATAGAATAATAAATCTAATGAAACCTTATCACCTATCTTTAAACATTATCAACATTGGGCCATTCTTGTTCATCTACAGATCCTCTACTTTCTCTGCCCAGTTATGTTACTTCACCCAAAAATTTTAAAAATTTTAAAAAATTACCATAATACCACTATCATACCTAAAAAAACTAACATTCCTCAATCTTTTTTATAATGTTATATCCAAATTCAGATCCAAACAAGATACACATTACAATGTATTCATTAAAATCTTTTTAATACTATCCCCAGTCCCAACACTTACACCCCTGCAACAACACCACCACCACATTTCCTTCCATGACATTTATTTGAAAACAAGTACCATTTCTATAGAATTTCCCGTGTTTAAGATCCAACTATCTTACTTATAAGGTCATTTTAACATGCCTACCCAATATTTCCTATATCTGTAGTCAGATGCACATCTGTAGATGTGACATCTGCAGTTAGATATATAGGTTGGACGAGTTTCAAGCTGAAATCTTGACAAACATATTTCACAGATGGTGCTGATAATGAGAAGGCACAGAATATCTAGTTATAGAACATTTAGTGATTTTAAATTGGATCAGTGGATTTGGCTGGAGTCAGTTTGATTCATCCAAAATAAAGTTCCCTACTAAACTTTCTCTCATCGAATGATTTTAACAGCCATTAATGACCTTTGCTTAATTTCATTATTTTATAAGAGCTTATAAAATTATGATTTTTCTAGTTCTATATTCCCTCTGAATTTACTAGCTGGATTTTGTTCAAAAAAAAAAAAAGTAAGCTTTCATCAACTACTTGGTAGGTCTTACTTAAATATGATTCAAACGAAAGTCAACATAAATGTTTTGATCCTTTGCCTTCATTTCTTAGTTTTCATAATAAACTGATGCCCTATCAACCTCCAAATTGCTTCCTTTGGTTTGTGAGGGGATATCATTATGAACTCACGGGTTTTAAAAATGTATTTAATGTGTTTCAATTTATTACAGTCATTGTTATGTTTGAGGCTCAAAGTTACCCATTTTTGGTCAGTGGGAATCCCCTTTGAACTAGCTCCTGTGTTCTTTTGGTGCAACTCCAATAGGCTTTGATAGCTTCTTAGATTTCTTAAAAAAAAAAAAAAAAAAAAAAAAAAAGTCCCAGACCTGGAATCATCAATTTCTCTAAAGAGTCCTGATTCGGGGCGCCTGGGTGGCTCAGTGGGTTAAAGCCTCTGCCTTCGGCTCAGGTCATGATCCCAGCGTCCTGGGATCGAGCCCCGCATCAGGCTCTCTGCTCTGCGAGGAGCCTGCTTCCTCCTCTCTCTGCCTGCCTCCCTGCCTGCTTGTGATCTCTGTCTGTCAAATAAATAAATAAAATCTTTAAAAAAAAAAAAAAAAGAGTCCTGATTCTTTTCAGTAAGGAAGGAAATGGTACTTTAAAGATCACAATCTGGGGACTCTGGGCATTTATTGCTATTAATGCCATTGCTTCTAGCTAGGAAAAACGTTTTTTGTAAGAAAGAAAAAAAAATTAAATCATGAGCCCATATTGATTTTTCCATTTTAAATCAAATATTATGTTTTACTTAGCTTGATTGTGTCTCTTCTTTTCTAATGCTTGAAAACTACAGTTCCTAATAACACGAACATTAACTATTTCCTTATCTTACGACATATATGAGTTTTAACATAATATCAGTATTATTACTAAAAGTCCTACTAAATTCAGGTCAAGATCTCTTTGTGATTATTTTTGTCTCTAAGATAGATCCCACAAAAGATGCATGGGTCAAAATACTCTAGTTTTAAAATTACTTGGAATAATCCTCTGTCTGGCTATTCCACCACCAAATATGTACCCGGGTTCATTTGTTTCAGGCTTCTTTTGCCTTTTAGAGATAGAATGTTTATATGGTTCCAAATTCAAAACTATAAAAACAAGGTACAATCGACCTATTTTCCATCTCTGTCCCTTTTCCTCTCTCTATTTCTTCCATTCTCTTTTAGGTAATAATTTTCATTAGTTTTTAGTTCATCCTCCCACTGTTCCTTTTTGAAAATATAAACATGTATATTGGGGAAATGGTATTTTAAAGTACATAATTTGGGGACTATGGACTTTTGGGTTGTTTCCAATGATTTGTTTTCATAAAGAGTGCTGTGAAAAATAAGTGTGTGAAGGAGTTATTTCTTACTTCGGGAACAGATTCCAGGAAGTAAGACCAATAAATCAAAGAATAAATGCAAATATTATTTTGATAGATATTATAGCAAAGTACCTCCTCATACTCTTAAATCATAACAACTCAGTAAAAAAGGGAAGGTAAGGATATTTAGTACTGCGAGATAAATTTCATTTCTAATACTTTTTATAAATATTTCACTGGTAAAAATTAATTTTGACTTGTTATACTGATATCATAAACCGTATCACAGATTGCTGCACAACTTTGGGTTTTCTGCACTGAAACTATGCAAGTAACTTATTTTAAAGTTAAAATAGCAGATATAATCTCTATCTGCCAAATAAATAAATAAAATCTTTTAAAAAGGTGGGGAAGCGCCTGGGTGGCTCAGTGTGTTAAGCCTCTGCCTTTGGCTCAGGTCATGATCTCAGGGTCCTAGGATCGAGCCCCACATTGGGCTCTCTGCTCAGCGGGGAGCCTGCTTCCCCCACTCTCTCTCCCTCTCTCTATCTCTGACTGCCTCTCTGCCTACTTGTGATCTCTGTCTGTCAAATAAATAAATAAAATCTTTTAAAAAAATAGCAGATATAAGTAAAAAGAAAAGGGTGGAAGGTTTAAAGACAAGCTCTTTTCTGGCTGTTGTAGTTCTGAAATTCGATGATTTCATGAGATAAGCCTTTGGGATTTCCTAAAATAAAACAGAATTCAATCATTTTAAAGTAAATGGAACAAAAAGCCTTTATACCAAGCTTGTTTCCATTCTTATTTATTTTAAATTCTGTATATTTTAGCAAGTTTTGATACCTAAAGAAAACAAAGTAACCTCTGTTTAAATACAAATCACCTTTTTTGTGAGTAATGTATTTTATATATAATACAGAATTGGAATTACAGAGACTGTGCCAAATATTCTATGTAGGCAGTTTAACAAGGACTTCCTGTTACCAGCTAGCTCCAATGAAAATGATCTTCCTTTAATCTCAAGAATGGGCGGCTAACTGGCAAAACCGGATTCTCCAGGTGTGAAGTAAGCAATTTGTTCTTCTCATTTGATACTAACAGCAAAAGGACTACTTTATGTCTAACTTACTTGACTTCATTATTCGGCTTTCAATTACATTAACGATATGAAAACCATACAGAAATTAGCCTGTGAACCATAAGACACAGGCTTAAATAATTGATTGAAACATTATAGATGATACTCAGTTTTTCTCTTAAGGGCAGGACTCCAACACCCCAAGTGGAAAGCAACAAAAAGAACAAGACAAAGGTAAATACTCTTTTTTTTTCTACTTTTCAATGCAAAACATCCATAGACTGAAATGTGTCACATTTTAAAATAACTCAATAGATAATTAAAGTTACTGGTTTGTTCAGAGTTGGACCAGGCAGCAGGTAGCTGAACTGTTAATTTATACTGCTAATATACTAAATAAGATTTGGGTTTGGAGCTCTTATAAATAAACCACTGTAATAAAAATGAACTTTTTTCTTTTAATTCCTTTAAAAAATAACTTCTCGTTTTGGAAACATGAGAAAGTTAGATCTGCTAAAAACAAACTTAAAATTCTTTCTTTTGTAGACAGATTATAAATTAGTCATACTATGCTTGCTTTAGAGAACACTTTTACATTTAACTGTGAAAAGAAGCTTATGCCTGAATTTGACACACATGCACTATTTTTTAAAGTTAAGGTAATTTTCTATAAGGTCTTAATTTCTTCATTGTTGTTTCCAAAAATCTTTTAAACTGGAAGAAATTAGAAAACAATTTTGTTGTAAAAGGACTACAGAAAAATATCAAAATGCTCATATTTTTAATGGTTTAGTACATTCAAAGTACTTAAATTATAAAATTCTATGTAAATATATTTGATTTGACACTTTAAAAAATTTAAGTCAGCATTATTTAAATAAATGCAACATATATATAGGTAGGTCTGATACTTTCAAACTTATGCAATATATAGAAGCTTAACCAAAATTTATTTTATTTTTTGATATTTCTTTAAAGTTACTTTTTAATTCTTACAATGTTAGAACTTAATAACTCATTTTCACTCAAAATAATATTTTAAGGGTAGACTTGAAAGTTGACTGTGATACACCAATAACATATTATCTCCATGGCTATGTAGTTTTAAATTTAATAGAAGAATCATTTCATGTACACACAACTTAATCAGATAAGTGAAAGTTCAAAATTATAGAATTCTTAAGTATTTAAACAAAAATGGTCTTGTTGCATTAAGCAAGTTAACAACTTATTTACAACAAATAAGTAGAATGAAAAAAGCACTAAAAGACTACATTATAGGGGCACCTGGGTGGCTCAGTGGGTTAAAGCCTCTGCCTTGGGCTGGGGTCATGATCCCAGGGTCCTGGGATGGAGCCTCGCACAGGGCTCTCTGCTCCGCAGGGAGCCTGCTTCCTCCTCTCTCTCTCTCTCTCTCTCTCTGCCTGCCTCTCTGCCTACTTGTGATCTCTGTATGTCAAATAAATAAATAAAATCTTAAAAAAAAAAAAAAGACTGCATTACAAAAAATATCAGATAATTTAAGCTTTGAAAGAATATACATAATTTGCCAAATTCTGTTTTTTAGTTTTCCATATTTAAGTAGCAAAAGAGGTGAATTTTCCAGTAACAGTTGCTTTTACCTTGAATTAGGAAAATACTACAAGTTGTCTCCATTCATAAAAGCAAAAGAATACTCTATTTTATGTTATAAAAATCTGTTTACATTTATTAAAATATTGTATTTAATAGTTAACTATAGAAAGAAATGTCTTACTGAAAAAAAAATCCATAAATCTGTCAGTATCTATCCCAAGGCATATTTCTTAAAGCATTAGGTAATTTTTATTCATATGTCTGTTTCTGGTAATGTCCCCTGTTTGTAATAGGGTGGAGAAACTTTTGAGTCATACAGGGTTTACTTTTCTGTTTCCTAGAACAAATTTCCAAAGCTGATTACCATATTTATAAATTAGTCTTCTTTCTTTTTGCAAATACTGTGTTTAAGCTCAGTCAGTTATTAATAGTACAATTCAAAACTGTATAGCAATAAAGTAAGTTAAAAAGGCTGAAAGATTCATATTTGGATAGAAGTCTTCCAACACTAAGAAAATAAATTTAAGGTACAGAAAAGATTACTTACAGTGGTGATCTCATCAATTTCATGCAGCCTAAGCTATTATACTTTACGGCTTCATCAACTCCATCCAACTTTCAAATTCTAACATGCTTTGATATCTCACCTTGCCTAATATTCTATTTTATGAAGCTATAAGATTAAGCAGTTAAGTTGGAAATAGTTATGCATGTAGTTATGAGCATGCAACTACTAGAAAATACAATTTATATATAACATTTAAGTATATGTGAGTACCTACATTAAGTCAATTTTTGAAGACTAACAAGGATTTAAGGAACATTCTGAATTAGTTATCTCTATAATCACCTATGACTTTCAGTCAAGATACAGATATACCTCCCTCTTTTTTTTTTTTTTTAAGATCTGTTTATTTATTTGGTAGACAGAGATCACAAGTAGACAGAGAGGCAGGCAGAGAGAGAGAGGAGGAAGCAGGCTCTCTGCCGAGCAGAGAACCCGATGCGGGGCTCGATCCCAGCACCCTGAGATCATGACCTGAGCTGAAGGCAGAGGCTTTAACCCACTGAGCCACCCAGGTGCCCCAGATATACCTCCCTCTTATACAAACATATAAAAGTGTTTAATATTAAGGAAAAAAAAAAAGATAAAATTTAAAACTGCATCATTATATCTGAAGTAAGGAAATTAAACTTCCAGATGCCAGAACTGAAAAAGGAACATGTTCATAGTAAAAATGAACTAGGAAAGTAGGAATTAAAGCAAACTCCATGCAAATACTTTCCCTTAGGGGCTGGGGTTTAGTGTTTGTGCATAAGAGGGGACTAAAACTGGGCTTCTCAGATGAAGTAGCAAACTAGAAAAAATAGAATATAGTCCATATACAGTTAAAAAGCCGTTGGTCTGTCCAAGATTGTAGGAGAAGAAGGAGGTATTCACTGGAGCTCCAAAAATCACTGGGAGGCAGGGGTGGGGTGGGGGAAAGACCCATATATACATTACCTGAGCTATAGAAATCACTAGAGAAAAATCAAGCCCATATTTATTCTACCTGGGCTAAACTGGGCAAGCTCCAAAGGGGCCTAGTAGTGTCAAACACAAAAAATAGGTTAAGAATGTATCTATAATGCAGAGCACTCAGGGCATCCTTATATAATGTAATGACCCACTAAAGATAAACTACTGACAAAGCTCACAAAATACACTTGCCCACCACCCAAAGAAACAGTTGGTGGCCACAACAAACAAAGGAATTTATTCCTAAGAAATGAGAAATAATCTAATAATGTAAAGTATCTTTAACATAAATACACTTTAAATGTTCAAAAGAAGTAAACAAAGACACTGGATCCCTAAACCAAGATGAGCACAGTATAAACTGTATAGCTAATTACATATAAACATCATTTATTATAATATGCGTGCTGTGAAACATAGCACTGAAAAGAAATCTGACTTCTTCCTTTAATATTAGTAACACATTGAGATCTACAGAAAAACAGATTTGGAAATTTTACTTGTTTTTTTTTTTTTCCTGGTAAAATTATCAACATTAATGAATAAAAAATACTATCAATATATTTTTGAAGCATTCCTTAAAGTACCTTTTATTCAAATATGAAAGTGTGGTACTCTGGGAAACAATTCTTTCAAGAATAGAAACCCAGGAAAAGACAACTTTTACAAGGCTGAGAGTCAAATACATTGGTCTCCAAAATCAGTGACAGTAAAATTTACCTTTCCAAAAGCACACACCGTTACAGTAACAATTTGAAATATTCTGTTCCTTAAAAATTTTTTCTAACTATGATGCTTGGGAAAAAGGCTTTTGATGGCATTGATCATTTATTCCTAACTTAAAAAAAGAGAAAAGATCTATCCAGCCATAAAAATGTTAGAGGGGTTTGTTTCAGGATTTCTTCTAAACCATGCAACCAAGGACAAAGCTGGGGACATTGTAGTTCTTGAGAACTGTTAAATTTAGACATTACCAAAAGCTACTTAGCCATATAGAAACATTAAACAGGACTTAATTATCATGAATAAAAAAAATCAGAATTGGTTTTGTTTTGGTACCCCCTTACATTTCTCATCTGATCCCCTAATACTTTAACTCCTTTTCTTCCCCACATATCAAGAACACAAGTCATTTTTTTTTTAAGTACAAAAAACAACATAGCTATGTCTCACATAGTATATACATTGTAGCTGTAAGAATTCATACTAACAGGTTAGTAGAAAACAGAAATCTGTGTATGTATACAGAAATGAAGTATAGTTCACTTCCTATCTCTCTTACCTCGGCCTATTACTACAAGCCAAAACAAAATATAAAAATCCTCATCTCTACATGGTACCAAGGATAGGATTCAAAATTTCTTAAAAACTTTCTGTAACACAGGTCTATGCGATCAGAACCAAATCTTTTTCATTTTCTAAACTGTAAAGTGCTTAATTTGGTCTAATTACATTAACGGTCATAATAAAGCTGCAAACAGTGTAATTATTTTAGCTCTGATATACTACTTCCTGCAAGAACATTTTTATTTTAGTATTATAGTAATTTATACTAATTGAGTATAATATTTATACACTAATACAATATTTGATACAGATCAGCTTTATTGTAGTATATTTCACTAGAATAATCTATCTCTATTCACTATAGAATGGGGGAAAAAAGAACAGATTTGCAATCAGGTAAGCTTATATCTGACTGTAGGGCTCTGCCATTTTTCAGTTGTGTTGCCTCTGGCAAGTCACTAAGAAAGAGGAATAGCTATGAAAGTCGACATCCAAATAAGGGGAATTTCAAAGAAAAGAATACAAAGAAAATGGAAGAGATAATGTTTTTTTTAAAAAATTAGGAACCCCCCCATCCTTAACACATGAAATTTCCAACTTGAAAAGAACCACTACATTTCCAGCAATTTTAATGCAAAAAGATGTACCCCAGGTCATGCTATTATGAAATTTCAGAACACCAAGAATAAAAAGAAAAGGCCAAGACTTTCATGAAAGGAAGAAAGAAAATAAAAGATCCTGTATAAAATACCAGGAATCTGATAGTAGATTTCTTTTTTTTTTTTTTTTTTTTTTTTTTTTTGACAGATCACAAGTAGGCAGAGAGGCAGGCAGAGAGAGACAGGAGGAGGAGGCAGGCTCCCTGCTGAGCAGAGAGCCCAATGCGGGACTCCATCCCAGGACCCTGAGATCATGACCTGAGCAGAAGGCAGAGGCTTTAACCACTGAGCCACCCAGGCGCCCTGATAGTAGATTTCTTAAGGGCAACAAAGGATGTTATATAAAAATGCAAAAAAGTTTTCAAAATTCTATGGGAATATAATCTCCAAGTAAGAATTATATCTGCAGGGGCGCCTGGGTGGCTCAGAGGGTTAAAGCCTCTGCCTTCAGCTCAGGTCATGATCCCAGGGTCCTGAGATCGAGCCCGGCATCGGGCTCTCTGCTCAGCGGGGAGCCTGCTTTCCTTCCTCTCTCTCTGCCTACCTCTCTGCCTACTTGTGATCTCTGTCAAATAAATTAAAAAATAAAAATTAGATCTGCAGAAAATATTTTATTCAGGTGTTAAGGGTAGAATAAAAACACTTTCAGAAATACAGGTTTTCACTACATTTTTGTTTTGAAAGAAAACTATGGGTATGCCTCAAAATCAAGAGGATAAACCAAGAAAAGAGATGAGGAAGTGGGAATTGGGAGATAATACACAAGAGAGAAAAATATCTAAACGCAAGAGCTGTGTGGTAAATCAGGTCATACTTGAGGGTTCCAGGAAAGAAGTCTCAAAAGATACAGTAATATAAAGGAAATAAAAGAAAAAGAATACCTACTATAAAAAGAATACCTACTATATTTAAATATTGAGAGGATACTTTCAGTTCAGCTGAAAAGTTTTAGAATGAATTAGTAATACATACACACAAAATGAGGCAATTGAAAAACTTAGGTAATTAGTATCTTCAAGAGAAATTTAAAAGTTACATTGTTCTTGATCTGTGCGGTGGTTACATGTATGTGTGAAAAATCATCAAACTATACATTTTTATTTAGGGCATTTTCTCATTACATGCAAATATTTCAATGAAAAGCTTTCTTAAAGTATACATTTCCTAACTCTATCCACTTCCTAACTCTATCCACTGAAAAGGCCAAGAAACAATGAAAAAAAATTATTTGAGAAAGGAAACATGACCATAGTACCTTATGTGACTCTTGCGTATGTAATATATGAACTAGGAAAATGTGTAATTAGGATAATGTAAACACAGAATACTGACTAAACAAAAATTATGATATAACTATTTTGAAAGGAAAAACTGAGGGAAGGCTTGGGGTTTAAAAGAAAGTTAAATCCACATCTTTCACAGCAGAGATTCAATA
Source organism: Lontra canadensis (assembly GCF_010015895.1). NCBI lineage: Eukaryota > Metazoa > Chordata > Mammalia > Carnivora > Mustelidae > Lontra > Lontra canadensis. Next base: position 6,126,673 of record NW_022631074.1, on the reverse strand, counting down.
TAATATTTAGAACTGAAAAAGCAGAAACACCTACATAGGCAAATTACTTAGAAACAGAGAGTTTAAAAGCAACATACAGCTAAGGAGTTGAAAATTACTGCCTTGGGGAATGGGGAACTGGAAATGAGGTATGGTGGAGCAGGCAGTTATCAGCAGTTTATCTTGACAACCCTTGCAGTGATTTGACTTCTTTAAACTGCCTGTAAGTGTTAATTTAAGGAAAATCAAAATCATATTTTTTTTTTAAGTTTTTATTTATATATTTGACAGACAGAGATCACAAGTAGGCAGAGAGGCAGCAGAGAGAGGAAGGGGAGCAGGCTCCCTGCCGAGCAGAGAGCCCGATGCGGGGCTCGATCCCAGGACCCCGGAATCATGACCTGAACTGAAGGCAGAGGCTTTAACCCTCTGAGCCACCCAGGTGCCCCTAAAAATCATATTTAAAAAGCCAATTTAAAAAAGAAAAAGTTGGGGTACCTGGGCGGCTCAGTGGGTTAAAGCCTCTGCCTTCAGCTCAGGTAGTGATCCCAGGATCCTGGGATCAAGCCCCGCACCGGGCTCTCTGCTCAGCGGGGAGCCTGCTTCCTCCTCTCTCTCTGCCTGCCTCTCTGCCTACTTGTGATCTCTGTCTGTCAAATAAATAAATAAAATCTTTAAAAAAATATAAAAATAAAAAAATAAAAAAGTTTACAGCTATAACAAAAGCAGCATGACATCTTAAAGACTTTGGGGAGGAAATTATTTTCAGCATCAATAAATTAATGCCAGAGAGAGCATACAGATAAGGAAGTAATAAATAACACTAAATCAAACAAAGAGTAGGGAACTATTCAAGATAAATCATTAAACTAACTGAAATTAGTATCAACCTCCCTCTACACTGAAAAGACAATCAGTCTTTATCAGAGGTATAGAGTAAACTATGGTTGCTAATTCTGCTTTCAGAAAGTTGCCACCTAAGAAAGAGTTTCTATAATCACTTCCCAATGTTTTTGAGTTTTTTTAAATATCAATACCAACATAATCAGAAGATATTTAATAAAATACTCAATACAAAAGAGCATGTACATGATCCAAGCTTTATGTAATATATATATTCTGGGAAATTTGTTATATATCTTACACAGGAAAAGCACTAGTCTAGCAGCCAGGAAATCTGATATTATTTAACCAGTACTACTACTAACAAGCTCTGGGTAAGACATTTAACTTTTCTGATTCTCAATTTTCCCATAAGAAAAATGCATAAATTGATTAACTTATTGGGATTCTTTCTGGAATCCCATTCATTGACTTGGCACCCCATCTCCTACACCCCAGACAGTATTCCTTGGCTCTTCATCTTCTCAACTTTAGGTCTCACAGCAAATACCCCCTTAGAGAAGACTTGCTTAATTATCTATCGAGATCTAAAATTGTCTCATTTATCTATTTAATTATATACTGTCCAATTCCCCTCAGAGAGTAAATTATTCAAGGACAGGTACTACTGAATAAATACTACGGCATTTAAAATTTTGCATATAGTTATCGTCAATAATTCTTTGACAAAATACTAGACCTTTAAAACCAAAGGAATAATGATTAGGACACTGGTTTAACTTTTTGTGCAATGCAGGCCTCATTTCTACATCCTCAACTGGGTCAACGTTCAAGAATCTTGAACACCTCCAGCGATGACAAGCTTATTAACTCATGAAGCAGTTTATTCCATCTTAGGACAACTCTACCCATTCAAAAGCTCTTTTTTATACTAAATCAAACCTCTCTCCATGTAATTTCCATCCATTGTCTTTTGGAATAATGCCAAATAAGTCTAATCCCTCTTACATATACAGACCTACACATTTCAGAAAATAGTTGTAAATATTCCCTACATCTCTTTTGAAGGACAAGTATTTCCATTTCTCTCAATGATTCTCTCTGTACTATGGTCTTCCAATCTCATCCTTCCCTGACCGTTTGGAAATTTCCAATTTATGAATTTTCATCTCAGAACATCAGAACTTAACACAATCCTTCTTCCACTTGCTTTGAATAGCCTAGAGTCATCTGGCCTAGAGTCATCTTTCTTAGTCAGTCTAGACGTGATACTGTTATTCATGAAAGCATGATTATTCTGATAGAAAGCATGATTATTCTGATAGAAATCTCCAGTAATTTTCATAAGCACTGCTATGAGCACAAGATCTTCCATTTTATAGATGTAAAGGTGTTTTCTAAACAACTAGTTGCAATATTTTACATCTGTCCTGGTTAAACATAATTTTGTTACTTTTAGTATAGTGTTCTGTGCTATTTTAATTTTTGAATCCCAATTCTGTATTTCAACATTCTGAAAATCGCTCTGAATTCTTTGCCATCAACATATTTGATAAGTATGCCATCTGTGACAACATCCAAATTACCGACAAAATATTTACTTAAGCATATTAAACACTAAGTCCCATAGCATAACAACATAACATTAGTAATACTGGTTGATTTTTCTCTGGTTTATACTGATATTATGAGTGTTTCAATGCACTGTTTGTAATTCCCCAACAGCTTCTTACCTGCAAAAATATCATGAAAGGTATTAAGTGCATTTCTAAAATCAAGATGTACTGTGAAAATATTTTATTAACATAGATTGCCTTTTTCAATATATTTTTAAAGTTTTTATTTAAATTCCAGTTAGTTAACATACAGTGTAATGTTAGCTTCATGTGTACAATATAGTGATTCAACATTTCCATACAACACCCAGTGCTCATCACAGCAAGTGCACTCCTTCTCCCCATTACCTATTTAACCCATCGCCCTACCCACCTTCCCTCTGGTTACCATCAGTTTCTTCTCTATAGAGTTAAGACTGTTTGTTGCTTGGTTTGCCTCTCCCTCTCTCCCTTTTTCCCCCCTTTACTCATTTGTTTTAAATTTGTTTTAAATTCCACATATGAGTGAAATCATGGTACTTGTCTTTCTCTGTCTGACTTATTTTGCTTAGTATAATATACTCTAGCTCCAACCATGTCAATGCAAATGGCAGGTTTTTTTTTTTTTTTTAAGATTTTATTTATTTATTTGACAGGGATCACAAGTAGGCAGAGAGGCAGGCAGAGAGAGAGGGAGGGAAGCAGGCTCCCTTCTGAGCAGAGAGCCCAATGCGGGGCTCAATCCCAGGGCCCTGGGATCATGACCTGAACCAAAGGCAGAGTCTTTAACCCACTGAGCCACCCAGGCGCCACCAGGATTTCTCTTTTTTATGGCTGAGTAACTTTCCATTGTGTGTGTATGCGTATACACAAACACACACACACACACACACACATATATATACATACATATACATATACACCACTTCTTCCTTATCCATTCCTCAGTCCATGGACTTTTGGGCTGTTTACATAATTTGGAAGTAGATATTGCTGCTATAAATACTAGGGTGCATGTATACCTTTGAATTAGTACGCTGTATTATTTGGGTAAATACCTAGTAGCACAATTGCTGGGTCATAGGGTAGCTCTATTTTTAATTTTTTGAGGAACCTCCATACTATTTTCCACAGTGGCTGCACCAGTTTGCTTTCCCACTTACTCACTTCACTTGATATATATATACAAAAAACATGTATGTATATAAATCACTATTTATAAATTATGTACACCAAATTTAATCCTGTGGATAACTAACAACATAGGAAATGATGTCAATATTATCAGCACCCAAAATAAGACTTTATATATCTTCATGTTTGGAAAAAATAGCACTTAATATGAATGGATATAAATTTTGTTCTAAATCTGGATATGTTTGAAAGGAATGCTAAGAATGAGAAACCAGCATAATCAAACCAAGAATATGTTTTCATATGTATGCAATGGATAAAAAGACAAAGCTATGTTAAATATGTTAATCCATCTAGAAGCCTCAGATATTTTAAAATAAATTCAAAATTATCTATATTATTTCAAGCCCTCAAATGGAGTCTGCCTTGTCACTATACTGATTTTAACTAAATTATGCATATTTAGCAAAAGGAATTTAACATTACATAGGCCAAATTAACTGGGAACAGTATCTTTAGTAATAAGGGCATTTCGGAGTAGTCCTTTTACTTCTAAAACTTGAAGATATGGCCAAATCTTCCATTCTAAGATATATCCTCTGTATGCACAAAAATCTATTACGTGACAGTATCATGACACTGAAGTACTTATTTTGGGGGCTACTGTATCTTTATCATTGCTTTCTTAGCTACGTCACTCAACCAAACAGGGCTCACAATAGGCTCACGAGATGCACAGTAACTTATAAATTATTTTACATTACTTTCCCTATTCAGTTATCTTTATGAGGAAATTCTTAGTGATTTCTGTAATTTTTCAACCTCTTCAGAAAACTAAGAGGATTTTTCGGGAAGACACACATAGCTATGTGAAGTCAATTGCTATTGAAAGAAGATGCCAAACTTATTTGTTTGACACAATTATTTTTGCTTCTTAAGAGGAAAGGTATGATGAAAGACCGACTTCAAGAACTAAAGCAACGAACAAAGGAAATCGAACTCTCTAGAGAGAGGCATGTGTCGACTACAGAAGCAGAACAAGGGGTGTTTTTGCAGCAAGCGGTTATTTATGAAAGAGAGCCTGTAGCTGAGAGACACCGACATGAGATTCAAAAACTACAGGAGAGTATTAACAATTTGACAGATGATGTTCAAAAATTTGGGCAACAACAGAGAAGTCTGGTGGCTTCAATGAGAAGGTTTAGTCTACTTAAGAGAGAGTCTAGCATTACAAACGGGATAAAAATCCAAGCAGAAAACATTAACAGAGGTCTGGATGATTTAACAAAAGAAGTTAAAAAGTCAGAGGCTGAAAGTGGTCCATCGTCAGTGGTGACAAGGATACTTAAATCTCAGCATGCTGCGATGTTCCGCCAATTTCAGCGAACTATGTTTACATACAATGACACAATAGCAGCAAAGCAAGAGAAGTGCAAGACATTTATTCTCCGTCAGCTTGAAGTTGCTGGAAAAGAAATGCCTGAAGAAGAAGTAAATGATATGCTTTATCAAGGAAAATGGGAAGTTTTTAATGAAAGCTTACTTACGGAAATCACTATCACTAAAGCACAACTCTCGGAGATAGAACAGAGACACAAGGAACTTGTTAATTTGGAGAACCAAATAAAGGATTTAAGGGACCTTTTCATTCAGATATCTCTTTTAGTAGAGGAACAAGGAGAAAGCATCAACAATATTGAAATGATAGTGAACGGTACAAAAGAATATGTTAACACTACTAAGGAGAAATTTGGACTAGCTATAAAATACAAAAAAAGAAATCCTTGTAAGGTATTGTGTTGTTGGTGTTGTCCATGCTGTGGCTCAAAATAAAGAAGCTATTTTAGACATTTATTCCAGTTTGAATGAAGATGTCCCATGTTTCCGTGTCTTTTTTCATTTTATAGATCTTCACATACTTTTCATCACTACTGAGTCATGATTTTCCTCTGTAGCCTTTACCTGCTCTAACATCAGAAACTTCTAAAGTCAGTGACAAAGCAAGCCTTCACTTTTTTTTTTAAAGATTTTATTTATTTATTTGTCAGAGAGAAAGAGAGAGAGCACAGGCAGACAGAGTGGCAGAGGGAGAAGCAGGCTCCCTGCGGAGAAAGGAGCCTGATGTGGGACTTGATCCCAGGACGCTGGGATCATGACCTGAGCCGAAGGCAGCGGCTTAACCAACTGAGCCACCCAGGCGTCCCAAGCCTTCACTTATTAAACTAAAAATAGTATAGTTAGTTAACTTAAAACTCACAGGTTAACTATTGAAAATGACATCAGTGATCTCAACATTTCTGTTCAGGCATCAAGTTCTAGTATATATTTTTGTTAACTTTCAATGCCTTAACAAAATGAGTGTCAGTGACAACTGCTTAAACAATTCTAATCAGGCGGCAATAAATTTCTTCTGTCCCTTCTAAACTTGCACTATAACCTTTTATTTAGTACCTTACTGACACTTGTTTATAAGTGTTCCTAAACTGTTTATCACAGAAATTGAGAATATTAAGTATTATTTACTACTCACTGGCATAATTATGTCCAGATGATTTGTAAAATAGTAATTTTCTATTAGTATTTATATCTGCACATAGTGCTTTTTTAAAGCAAGACGTAAGCACAGAAAGACTCATAGCAAAGCAATACATCACATGTATCACATATAATTTTCACTGTTATATTTTAAAACTAATCAGAATCACTCTAGGGCACCTGGTTGGCTGGATCAGTCAGCAGAGCATGTGACTCTTGATCTTGGGGCTGCAAATTCAAGCCCTATGTTGGGTGTAGAGAGTACTTAAAAGTCAGATAGAAAGAAAGGGAGGAAGAAAGGAAGGAAGGGAGGAAAAGGAAGGAAGGAATGGAGGGAGGGAGGGAGGAAGGAAGGAAGGAAGGGAGGGAGGGAGAAAGACGGACCCCTGAGTGGCTCAGTTGGTTAAAGTGTCTGTCTTCAGCTCAGGGCGTGATCTCAGGGTCCTGGGATGGAGCCGCATATTGGGTTCTCTGGTCAACAGTGAGTCTGTTTCTCCCTCTGCCACTCCCCGCTGCTCATGCTCTCTTTCCCTATCTCAAATAAATAAAATCAAATTAAAAAAAAAAAAATAGCTCATGCTCTCTTTCCCTATCTCAAATAAATAAAATTTTAAAAAAATTAAAAAAAAAGATTTTATTTATTTGAGATAGGGAAATAAAATAAATAAAAATAAATAAAATAAATAAATAAAATAAATAAATAAATAAAATAAAATAAATAAAATAAAAAATAAAATAAAAAAAAGATTTTATTTATTTATTCGACAGAGAGAGGTCACAAGTAGGCAGGGAAGCAGGCAGAGAGACAGGGGGAAGCAGGCTCCCTGATGAGCAGAGAAGCCCAATGCGGGCCTCGATCCCAGGACCCTGAGATCATGACCTGAGCTGAAAGCAGAAGCTTAACCCACTGAGCCACCCAGGCACCCTCAGGTAAATATCTTAAAAAGAAAAAAAAAAAAAAAAAAAGGAAAAAGAAAAATACTAACCTAAGCAACAAAACAACAGGATACTTAATTAGTTGAACATTTCATATATATTTTATTCACACACTCAGTAGGCACTAAAAGTAATTTTTTTTTTCATTTAAATTACTACCTTAAAGAGAAAAAAAGCTACTAAGTGTTAGAGGTACAATATTAGGAAATCTACTGGTAAAATTACTATGAGCACTTGGGCTCATATTCTCACCTACTAAATTATATCATTTTCTGTAATCAAAAGCTTCACGTTGCCTGAATTCATATGATGAGACACTTTAAAACTTGCTCTCCTAAACCATCTCTATCCAGGCACAGCGTATCATCAACAATAACTATTCAGATCCATCATCACATTTACAGAACATTAATAAAGGACTGCATTAGCTGCTTTAAACGCATCATTTGAAACTCACATGACAACACAGATACTAAAATTCTTATTTACAAGTGTAGACATGGATGCTCAGAAAGAACAAGTGAGCTGCCCAAGGCCTGTCTGACTCCAAAACCCACTTTCCCCTATACCAGTAGCCCTCAACTTTTGCTGTGCATCAGAATGATCTGGAGAACCTGTGAAAAAAACCAGAAGCATTCCCTGGCCACACCCTCAAAAATTTAAAAAAGGTCTGGGCTGATGTTGGTGCAGATGGTCCCAAAAAACACCTTGCTAACAACACTACCAACAGGTTTCTCTTTGTTGTATTGTTTTTATATAAAGTGCATTCAGGGGGGGAAGGGAAGGATGGCAACCTCTGAAGGTTTCTTATGCATAAATTATCTAGGAAGTTAACCAGCTGAGAAGCTTCACTATGAACTACAGCTGCAAAGAGTGAAGTTGATGCCAACAGAGACAAAAAGGAAGACTTTAGAAAGGAAGTTTGGAGGTGAATCAACATATATAAACTAAATAAGGTTGATGAAGATAACAGCCTGGTAAGGTTTCACTGCAAGAAGAGAAATCTTAAGCCAGTGAGTAGGGTGAGTAGGGTTTTCAGATGGTAAACATAGTAAGTTAAAGGACTCAGCACTACATCTTAAGACAACAGGATTAAATGACAGGCAGTCCATATTTGCATACTTAGAGAGTTTCTAGCAATCTCAAAAGGGCCCAGGTTCTCCTATTTATTATTTAAAGGTCTAACTTGGTAAAAGTGCATTTTCCTCAAAATCTAATGACAGGATAATACGTAACTTTAGTTAACTTCTCAGCACTTACAATAAATAGGACTCAAAGAAATTCGCAAATGTTCTCCTACAATACTGTCTAGAAAAAAGGTGACTCAAGTAGGCATATAAAGTTAGAGACAAAAACTCTTCTATTGGAAAAGTAATAATAAAACCCTGGTTATTGCTTTTCCTAATATGGAAACTCACTGCCACAGTTTTTAACCTTTTTGGTCATGAAATCCTTTAGGAATTTGATGAGAGCTAGGATCTGCTCCCAAGGAAAAATGCACATTCACTCAGGATCATGTATGCGGATTTCAGAGGGTTCTGGGAGGCCATCATAAGTGCAAAGACCTCTGGGTCAAAAAATGCTTTTTTATTCAAATGTTCATAACACCTAGTAGATCATATCAGAGATATTATGTTTTCATCCCTGAGTGAAACTCCTCTACATTACTTTTGTTGCAAAGCATCTAATTTGCAATCTTTGGCCCAAAGTTAGGTCATATAATTCCACAGAAAAACAGTATGTAATGAGAAAGTGTTATCATTCCAAGAGTTCAAATGTGCTAACAATTATCCTGGGAGGAAATTTTAGCCTTGGATCTCCAGAGTTATCCCAGTTTTAAGTATTAGGAGATGCAGCCATAAAAAAGGAAAGCTTCAGCTCAGTTCCTTCCAGAAGTAATCATCAAATAAGGCCTTATATTATTTATGAAGAATTTCTTGGTAGGTGTTGAGCTTGAAATTTGGACTAACTGCTGGGAGAGGGTTAGGGAGGTTGTGAAATAGGTAAAACTTCCAGCTATAAAATAAGTCATGGGAAGGAAAAGTACAGCATAGGAATAGAGTCAATAATATTGTAATAACTGTATGGTGACAGGTGGTAAATACACTTACCATGGTGAACATTTTGTAATGTATATATTATTGTTAAATCACTACATTGTACACCTGAAACTAATATTATATATCAACTATATTTCAACTAAAAAAGAAATTAGGGATTATGTTGATTCTAGTGCTATTGATACAACTCCAAAAGTTATTTGTTTTTTCTATTGGAGAGGTCTTTGTCCAGAGTATCTAATCTTAGTTTTTTAAAAAATTAAGTTATAAATTGTTAAAGGAAGAGTATGGAGGAAGTACATAAGGGCAGATAATATAATTCATACCTTATCAGAGTATAAGGTAAATCTCTATTATAACTAAAAGAGTAAAAGGAAAACTCTAGGTAAATAAACAGGTTAACATGATTACAGAGCAGAACATTTGAATAGCATCTATTTGGACTCTCTTTAATCACTTTTACTGTTTTACTGAAATGGATTCTTACAATACCCTACAGTATGGTTCACATGATTATAGCAGCTGAATACAAAAGCAGAATTACAATATTTTACAGCTACTTTTAATATAGAAGAGGCATTTAGCCACTAAGTTCAAAGAAGTAGAGTGATTTGCCAGGGTCATAAATAAATTCACATCAGCTCTTAGAATCCAGGTTCCAGACTCTCCATCTTCTCTCTAAATCCATGGTTTTTCAACTTTTCGCCACTATTTCAGAGATTTTAATCAAAATATTATACTCATTAAGTAGTAAATGCTGTGGAACAGTAAAATAGAATTTCTGAGCTAATAAAACACAGAAGACTGGTGACGTTCTATGATTCTGACCTTTCAAGAGAGCCCTCAAGTCTGACATGAAGTGAAATTTGGCTGAGGCTTCATTTTCAATGACACCTGCTGTCAGGCTGGTGTGCAAAGGCAAGTCAGGCCAGGACAGAGACTGCCCAGCCCCAGCTACTGTGATCATCTAAATTTGCTTCCCATAGCATGAATGAATCCTGGCTCCCTCAATTTGTAATTTTGTGATTATAAATAATATTCTAATTTTTCAGGTTTATTTCTGTTGAATGGCTGAATCTTCTCAGAGGTGTTATATCGTTCGCTGTTTGTTCATCATTATAGGGTGGAGAGGGAAAGTTATCTAGGTACTGAAGTGAGTTCTGAGAGGCCCTGTCGGTCCTAAATCAGCTAGTTTAGGCTCAGACGGGGATGAAGAGAAGAAACTAGACGTTGTCACTGAATTTTGCCCATGATAGGTCCTGATGTCTGTGGGCTGGAAGGAAGCAGCTAAGTGCAAGAAGGGACACTGTAGCCTGCCTTCTGATTCAGGAACCCTCCCCCTCTGTCTCCACAACCAACCAGGTCCTAGCACTAAGCTTAGCAGGGTTCTGCCAGAGGTCATTCCCACTTATTATCCAAGAGTGTATTTTAAAGAGCTCTCATCATCTTTATATATTCCACATTGTTTCATTTGTTAAAGCATGTACTGGTTTTGTAAAACATCAAATTTTCTTGTAAAATATCAACTTCTATAAATTTAAAAAACATCAAATAAAGAAAAAGGCTCCTGCTGGCAATTTAGATGGGCAAGAATGCAGGGAGACTGCTTAGGAGACTGTTGCTCTCAGAAACACAGGGGAGAAGTGCAGATGGATTACGGAGAGGATTACAGAGAAGTAGAGGCTCAAAGGATAACATCAATAAGCGAAACTACTTGTCAGTCAGAAAGAAAAAGGTAAACAGGAGAATTCCCAAATATAGGTTTCGTATAGGTATTTAAGAGGGATTTAGAAACTTATTTAAAAAAAAAAGTGGGGGTACAGGGGCCCCTGGCTGACTCAGAAGAGCATGTGACTTCTGATCTCAGGGTCATGACAGTTTACTTAAAAACAAACAAATAAATTAAAAAATATATATATACATATTTTTAAAGTAAAGATGGGATGCAAAATTTTATATATTATATGCAACTGTATACATTACAGATTTTGCAAAAATGTGTGTAGGAAATGCATCAAAATGTTAGTAGTGATTGGCTCATGTGGTTGATCCAACATTTTTTAACTCACTCTTACCTACGTGTTTATTTATTAAGAATGTGTACTTCTTATAAATTTTGTATATTTCTAAAGCACATTCATTTCAAAAAGCAGTTTATCTTTATTAACAAAAAATCTTTGGTTGTAAAATACCCCGGGAAAAAAACTGGTCAAATGGGGAACCATACCATACTTCAGAAGCAAATTATAGTATCCATTATTAATTCTCATGTCTTTGTGAGATTGCCCTGATTACAAAATTATAATGGTGAGGTAACCCCCAGTCAGTGATCTTCCAGAGTTTTTCACCCTCTATTCTGAAAATCTACTAGGTGAGAGAAGTGAGAGAACAGACAGCAGGTCTCTTGTTGACTGTTATTTGATTAGTCAGTGCTAACTATAGTCACTTAGGAACTGCACACTCCTGCCTCGCGGCTTTTCCACATACATCTAGATGATTGCCTCTCTTGCCTCAAGTGTCCTCTCCTCAAAACCAACTGTGATGTGCGCCTGGGTGGCTCAGTTGGTTGGGCGACTGCCTTTGGCTCAGGTCATGATCCTGGAGTCCGGGGATAAAGTCCCACATCAGTCTCCCTGCTCAGCGGGAAGTCTGCTTCCCTCTGACCCTTCCCCCTCTCATGCTCTCTCTCTCTCATAAATAAAAATCTTAAAAAAAAAAAAAAAGCCTACTGTGATTATCCTAATTATAAAGTAACATACCACTGCCATACCACCACGATAGGCTCCCGGATATTTTACCTGCATTTTTCAATATTCTTATCACCTAATGTATGATATATCTTATTAATTACATTTATTGTGTATGCCACCTCCTAGAATGTAAGCTTCTGAGATCATAAATGGATTTATACTGTTTTTGTTCCCAAATGTATCCGCATCACCAGAACAATGCCTAGCACATAGTGGATGCACAATAAATATTGCTGAATTAACACATGAATGAATGAATGAATGAATGAATTAAATAAATGACTAGTAGGTTAAAAATGAACACAATTATTTTACACATGAGCATCGGTCATCTCAGTCATTAACACTTTTTACTTTAAGAAGTCACAGGTTCTTTGCTTAAATGTGTAGAGAATCTTAGCCTATGGGGTTCAACACAGTTCATTCTTCATACATATGTCTATTAAACTTTCCTTCAAATTCAATAAGGGTGAGAATTGATTACACAAATCAAATAACTTCACTAATTGGTTAAACAAATAAAAATTAAGCCATAGGATCTGTACTAATAAATGATGCCATAAAGTCTTACTTTGTGTAATGAAAGCTTCTAAACTGCCTCATTTAAAAATGTTCATTTACTGCTGAGGACCACTGAGAAACTCTGCTTACAATTTCTCATTTAGCCACATGATAAGCTGGTTGGTTGTTTTTAATCCTCAGTAATGAAACAGGCATGAGGAAAAAGGGACAAGAAGGCAATGGCACACATTCAGTTCACTCTGATTTTAAGAGCAATTTAAAGGACTTTCATTTTTCTATGTCTTATAGTTATAGCACCATCTGGTGTTTACTGTGCAGAAAGGCTGTGATGGTAGGTGGTGTAAAAGTCCTCTGTCACTTTTTAAAATATGTTTAGGCAGCTGAACAAAATGATATAAGCACATTACCTAGCTGATAACAACACAGATCACACATTTAATTTGGAAATATAGGAATAAAAATTTAGAAATCAGGGGCACCTGGGTGGCTCAGTGGGTTAATGCCTCTGCCTTCAGCTGAGGTCATGATCTCAGGGTCCTGAGATGGAGCCCCACAACCAGCTCTCTGCTCAGCAGGGAGCCTGCATCCCTCACCCCCCGCCCCGCCTGCCTCTCTGCCTACTTGTGATTTCTGTCTGTCAAATAAATAAAATCTTTAAAAAAAAAAATTAGAAATTTAGAAGAATAAACCTTTTAAATAACTTCCAAATAAGAATACTCTTCAAGAGGGGCACTTGGGTGGCTCAGTGGGTTAAAGCCTCTGCCTTCAGCCCAGGTCATGATCCCAGGGTCCTGGGATCGAGCCCCACATCGGGCTCTCTGCTCAGTGGGAAGCCTGCTTCCTCCTTTCTCTCTGCCTGCCTCTCTGCCTACTTGCGACTCTGTCTGTCAAATAAATAAATAAAATCTTAAAAAAAAAAATACTCCTCAAGAAAAAGAAGACAAACACAAAACATAAATTATTAAAAGAGGGAAAAAATTGAAAAACATCCTAGAACCTTGTTAATAGGTCATTTCAAAATGCAGAATCTTATAAAAAGTAAGTTATCAAATAAAACAAAGAGTTTATATTTGAATACCCAGAAGATCTAAGTATAACTCTTCTTAATAACACAGCCTCAATCCTTAATTACTAAGGAGACCAAAACAAGGCCTCACTATATGAACAATCCCCAGTTAACCACATTTTATTACATTAGGATGTGACAATTTTAGCTTATTTGCTTATTTATTTTGTAACTTACATAAATTTCTTTATTGGCTAATGTCACTGCTTCTGCGTTTACAATGACAGCAACGTTACTTACACCAGTATAGGCTTTCCCGATATCCTAGGATGTCTTAGCACTTCTGACATTGTTTCTTTTGTCTCTTCCATTCTCTCTTCATCACTGGAATCCACAACAAATATTACCCCATAGGACTCAGCATAGTAGTTCTTCCAGATTCCCCGAATTCTTTTTCCACCTCCTAAGTCAAAAATGGTGACTTCAAACTTTCCTTGTCTAAGGTCAATTTTGGAAAAGCCAACAGTAGGAGCTACATCTTCAGGATACTCTGTTTCAAATGATACAAAAGAAACAATCTTTAGACTTTAAATTAATAACATAAATTTAATTTCACAACTTAAATGACATAAAAAGCGGTTTTCATCATAATTTAGTACTAAATGGAATGTTTTATTATTTGCTTACACATTAAGCTTTATATCTAAGTATACTGGTTTGGCGGAAGGGTAGATATTATAAAATATCCAACTAGAATTTATGCTCCATGTAGATAAAAATTTCTTCTTTGTTTATTTGTTTTATATTGACATAACCCTGGCTCCTAGAATAATGCCTACCATGTAACAGGTAACCAATAAATACCTGTAGAATGAGTAAATGAATGAACACTTGCCTTTGAGGCTATTGTCTCTCTTAAATTACAAGTAATAAAAATTTCAACCCTTCAACACCACAGCCATCCCCAGAGACCACTGCAACCTCTGTGAAGTTATAAAGAAAAACTGAGTATTTAGAGAATAGTTGAGAAGAACCAAAAAATGGGAGAAGCTATGAGGAGTAGACTGCACTTCTTTAATTATTGAATTAAAGCTATAATTGGAATAAAGAAACTTTTCAGGGCAGCTTGCAGACATAGAGTAGATTTCATCATTTCTACAGGAACATGCTTTGGATGTTCTCATGAATTAAAAATTAAAATTTTCTGTACTTCTATATATGACAACACAAAAGAGGTACAGGGTGTACATAACTGCCAAGGAATGGTAATAAGATTAAAAAGACAACTAAGGTTCAAGAAGACTTGAACTGGGAGCTGAGACTTAGACCTTAAAGCTAGGTTAAAAGTGATCTAAGTAACAGAAGAAATAGCAAAGGCAAGAAAGTACAAACAAACTGAATGTTGTAGTTGGAGCAAACCCTTAAGATCATGAATGCAGACTGAAGAGGGTTCTGGAGAGAACTGGGAGCCAGGGAAGGGATGTCAGTAGACCAGTAATATAATTAAGGTGACTAAAGTAGTGCTTTATTAAGAAACTTCTTTGCAAAGTCTCTAGGACTGGCTAGAAATGAGAGTGATGGCCACGTTTCAGATAGATATGAAAATAAAGAATGGAAAGACAGAACTCAAGAAAGACTGACAGAACCTGATGACTCAATGGCTATGAAGAAAACTTCACGTTTATCTCTTTCACTCTCTCTTCATCACCAGAATCCACAACAAACAGTACTCTATTGGACTTTGTTTATACCTGGGGCAATACAATGGCCCCAAACTACATGAGGCTTTTTAAATTAAAATCAATTAAAATTAAATTAAATTTCAATTCTTCAGGTGTACTATCTACATTTAAAGTACTCAAAGCTACATTGGCTAGTGGCCCACCCTACTACTAGACAGAGGCCATATATAGAACATTCCTATCACTTCAGAAAGTTCTACTGAATAATGCTGGCGTAGATGGTCTTATCATTCCTATATTCAGCAAAACATTTGCTATTACAAAGATAAATTTGAAAGGCATTTGCTGCTAGATTTAGGTGTGACTGGAAAACAGATCTGCAGGGTACTACTCCCAGGCAGCAAGTACCTTAGCACAGTTTAAACAGCTCCCTACAGAGTTAAAAGAGACATTACAAGTCACATTTTTCTAAGACCTTCATTATCTAGGAGAAAAAAGTTTAGAAGAAATATAAGCAGAATGATACTCCCAAAACAGGATTATACTAGACATTTAAGAAAAACATGGATCTAGTCCAGGCCAGAACTGGTTTTCTTAGTTAAAATAGGCAGCTGTCTTTGAGCATGATTTCAGAAGTGTTCCCAGAAAATTATCAATGAAAATAAATTAACAATGCTGGAACAGGGATAAGAAAACTAACACATACAGACACCTACTCAGTACAGGACTTTGTTATGCATTAGGATATAAAGATGAATAAGATAGGATTGCTGTCCTCAAAGAACATACAGTAGAATATAGACAGATACATATTAATTGAAATAACATAGGAACCAATATTTCTATGAAAAAACTCAAGAGGATGATGTGAGGATGTTACAGATTACATGCCTGTGTCCTGTGTCCTTGTGCTCCCCTCCCCCTGCAAAAGCCTGTGTTGAAACCCTAATCCCCAGTGAGATGGTATTTGGAGGTGGAGCCTTTGGGAAGTTATTAGCTTTCGGTGAGGTCATGAGGGTGCAGCTCCTATAATGGGATTAGTACACCTAACAGGAAGACACAGGAGAGCTTGTTTTCTGTCACTCTGCACCACATAAGGTTGTAGCAAGAAGATGGTTGTCTAAATCAGGAAGAGGACCCGCATCAAGAACCCAACCATACTGGCACCCCAACTTCACAACTTTCAACCTCCAGAACTGTAAGAAATAACTTGTTTAAGCCACCCAGTCTAAGATATGGATACAGCAACCCAAACTAAGACGACAGGCATTCAGGAGGAAAACACTAAAGAGGAGGGTGGCAGAAGCTATGGTATACAAAGGCTTCAGAAAGGCCATAAAAAAAAAAAATTAAGTATTTAAAAACTACATAATTATAATAAAGAAGGCAGAAGAACATTCCAAGCAAAGGAGAGCAATGCAGATAAAATGATGGCAACATTCCCAGAAAACCAATTCAGATTAGGTAATTTTTTCAAGGTTACATGGTAGGCAGAGCCAGGATTCAAATCCAAGTTAAGACATTAAATGCCTTTCCTCCCTGACTTCTCTATCCTCTCCCCTGGGTCCTATTTATGTTTCTGTGTTTCAAGACTGAAGACTAAATGTTCTGGATACAACTTCCCTATAAATCCTTTCTAATGATTTCATTCTACCTGCAGTATCACCTACACACTCTATCATAATATTCTGTCTTCTTGCTGGTCCTCACAATAGCCTGTACCTTCCCAATATCTAGGACCTACTTTGTATCCTTAGTACTTAGCACAAAGTTTATAGCGGCTCAATATTACACCACCAGACTCCCATGACAGCTGAAGCTACTGTCCTTAACATCCTTCCTTTCATCCTTCCATATACTTATCCATCCATTCATGCTAGTAGCCATTTATTGAGGGTCTATTATAGATCAAGTATCATACAAGAACCAGAAGTACAGAGACAAATGGTCCCCAGTCCTGAGGATTTCAGTAAAGTATACATGTTAAGACAATCTCTAGAAAGCCCAAGAGAAAGTGAAAATATATAATCAATAACATTTATTGAGCATCTATTGTATGCTAAGCACTATGCAGTGTCCTACATACACAATAACAAGATCCATCTTCTGATCTTACAGAGCTCTTACATAGAGGAGAAAAGTAGAAACATAAATACCTATAACATAATGAAGATACATTAATATCCAACAAAACTAGGGATGAATTTACACAAAGAAAAATTTTGCCACCCAAATAACAATCATTTCTTGGAAACTATTAGGAAACAGCACTGGATAGTCAAGAGAATCCTGGATTTTTTTAGCTGAGCACATACCTAGGATAAAGACTACAATCCCCCATCTCTGTGGTAGCGAGGGAGGGCTATTAAAGCATACTCTAGATCGTGAGCTAGTGGTGTAGAGTTAAATGTTTAACCACTTTTGGGGAAATTTGATATGTACTGTATGTCATTTTCCGTGGTATGAATATTTCCACTCTGGCCAATTTCAAACTAGTGTGAGGTACCTGAACACATAATTGGGAAGAGATGTACCTAACTGGCTCTAGATAGCTGATATAAGCCAATAGAGCAAGTAGGAGCCAGCTCCAGAATCCCACCAGTTCTAGTCAATGGCACTGAACTGAACTGATACAGCAGCTTCTAGTTCATGCCCTTAAAAGAAAAGAAAATGGCCTCCCTTCCCCGTTACTGCTTCCTTCCTGCTAAAATGCACAGTAGTGAGGCACCTTGGACTAGATAGGCAAGGGAGAACACTATAAATGGCAAAAAAAAAAAAAAAATAGGAGAAGGAACTTGAGTCTGTACCACCATAGGGCTATTATGGTAGGCCTACACTACTTTTGTGTGCACTATTATGAGAAATAAAATTCTTTTTTGTTAAGCCATTGTAATTTTAGGTCTCTGTTAGGACAACTGAACCTACATCCAACTAATACAATCACTTCGATAGCTATAAAGAAGGGAAGTTGATCGAAAAAGCAAAGGTCAACATAAGAAAAGTACTCTCTGATTAGGAAGCGATCGCATTCTAGATGAAAGACACTGAGGGTATGGATTTAGACATTGTACTTAGAAAAGAAGCAGATATGTCTCAAAAGAAATGAGGGGAAAAAAAGGAAGAAAGAAAAGAAACTGAGACAAACCAGAAAAAAGCTGAAGAGTAGAAGCCATGGCAAAATGTTGGAAGAAGGTTACCTATTACACATAAGGCAGGCTGAACTGGGACACCAGAATGAGTAAGAGATGCACGAATGAAGGAGTAATTTAAGTAGTGATACAAGTAGGTATAAGTAAGTACAGGCTAAAGCACAGGAAGTAGTCATATCTACTGATGGTGGTGGTAATGGCTAACAGTAGCAGGAGGTGGAAAAGACTTCATGAAGAACGAGACTATATAACAAAAATCCACCTTTAGAAATATATGGATACTCTGCTTTAAAGATAAGCAGATATTCTCTCTAATAAGACAAGTGGGAGGGGCGCCTGGGTGGCTCAGATAGTTAGGCATCTGCCTTCAGCTTAGGTCATGATCCCATGGTTCTGGGATCCAGCCCCACATCTGGCTCCCTGCTAGCGCAGGGAGTCTGCTTCTCCCTCTCTTTCCCCATTGTCCCCTCTGCCGGTGCTCTCTCACTCTGTCAGATAAATAAATAAAATCTTAAAAAAAAAAAAAAAGATAAGTGTGAATAGCATAAACAAATACAAAGGCATGAAAAAGCTCCATTGGAAAACTTCATCTAGTTCTATAAAATTGGAAGCTTAAAAAAAGAAAAAAAGGTAAGAAATCAGTCACAAGAGTAGGCTGAAGAATAAATAAACAAGATGAAGAACAAGCTCAAAGTTGAAGACAGCTTTGACTTTCTGTTCATGATATAACAACCCGAGTATTTTCTAAACTCAGAAAAAGAAACTGATAGAAACACAGAAATGAAAATCAGAAGAGAATGATCCTAATGGAAAGAGGATGTTTAAGTACACACAACAAAGTAGACAGTCTGATACTTAGATTCTTCTCCCTTGAATGTAAGACTGAAGAAATGGAAGAAGTAAAGATGCTTAGATGAGGAGTCACGGTCTGAAGGTCAAATCTGGTTCACTATCTACTTTTATATGGCTCTCAAGCAAAGATTGTGTTTTCTATTTTTAAGTAATTACGAAAAAATAAAAAAGACAGTATTTCATAATACATTAAATTTTAGTGTCCATAACAAAGCTTCATTGGAACATGGCCATGCTTATTTGTTTATATATTGGCTATGACTGCTTTCATACTATGTCATGGTTGTATAGCTGGGAAAAAGAATGCATGACCCTCAAAGTGTAAAATATTTACTATCTGGCTCTTTACAAAAGAAGTTTGCCACCCCTAGTTTAGATGATGACAATGAATGTTCTGTGAGGATATAACCTAGGAGACAGCATGAAGGGTACACACAAAAGGACTTCAAGAATCCAAAGACTAAAATATATAATTTATATCTCATGTTACATAGTAGAATATACGGTGACAAAACATTTTCCTCCAACAGCAAGTTTTGCAAAGTGTTAATTTTCTTTCATAAACTCCCATAAATAAAAGCCCCCCCTGACTATTTGGTATCCATATTGAAACATCCTTTTTCAGCAATAAATATATGTTAAGTTTTTTCCCAATTCATACCCATAAGATGCTTGGCCACATCTTCTGGGTGTACAACAAACTCACCAGCACAGTTGCTTCTATATTGTAGTATACAGTATTAAATTAAGACTAACTAACTAAATACAATGAATGAAATGTAATATAAATGACATAAAACCATTTGATAAGGAAAAGGCCATAATTTTATCATAACTATAAAAGTCACAATCATATTAAAAAAAAATCAAGACATACGAAGAGAATTATGCTAGCTAATTATATTTCTACCTCCCTTTCTTTCATCCTTAGCCTTGTGACTAAATTCTGGCCAAGAGAATGTTAAGTGGAAGATGGGTATCCTTCAAGGCAGGACATGTCCTTTTTTTGCTTTTTCCCTCTGGTGCTGAAAAGACAGATGTGATCCCATTTATCTGATCAAAAACCTCAAGGATCCTTTGCATCTCTGCACTTACTCAAATCTGAAACATATTAACAGGCTGGTACTCTTAAACTAGAGTCTATTCACCATACTAGCCACAAGCATACTAAGAATTTAAAGTAAGGGAGTGTATACAATCTATACCAAATGAATATATAATAAAGCAATTTACATAAATAAGTAATTCAGAATAGTTTAATAATACATATTTTCTGCTTACCTCCTTGGATTCCCTTTGCCGTTGCCGTTTTACCAGCATTATCAAGTCCCACCATCACAAGAGTCACCTTTCTTAAAATAATAAAAATTTAAAAATCACTTTCTGAATTAATTCAATATTGGAGAAAAATAAAAGTAAATTCATTCATTCAAGCAACATTTAAGGAGCATCTACCATGTATAACATAATCTGCTGGACCCCAAGCAGTTCAATAATGAACAGAATGGATTCCAAAGCAAAATTCTTGAGAAATACCTTTAAAGTGTCATCCTTTAGTTCTATCAGCAAAAAAGAAAAAACAGAAAAAGAAAACTGTACAAGAGATTGGGCAAAAGGTAGAGAAAGAATAGGAGAAGAGAAAGAAGGAAGAGAGAAGGATTCTAACACGAGTTATTTATCATGGCTAAAGATTCAATTTTCTAGTTAACCGAATTCTAAGAATTATCACGATTCTGTTTTTTCTTGTGAAATACGTAAGAAAGCAATTATTGTTAGGTTCTAGGCACTACTGGTGTGCTCACCTCTGTTTTTAGATATCTAGCACCTCATCAAGTATAAATCTTAAATATACTTTAATAACATGATTATTAACTTAAGTGCTAACATATTTTGAAAGAGGGTTCCTACAATTATAAAACCTAAAATCTTTTTGATGATATAGCTAAACTTCACATAATCAGGGGGAAAAAAATGTCTAGTTCAATTTTACAGTTGAAGAAACATAAGACCAGAGTTGTAAGACAATGAGTTGCTTACAGAGTCAGAACCAGAACCTAAATCACTTAACACCTAGAAATTTCTTAAACAGGGGATAGGTATAAAGGAACAAACCTATTAAAACAGTCCTATTATCTTGGCAATATAGTCCCCAACTAGAGCTCATTTCTGTTTCAGGCTGAGCCATCATACATATAAGAGGTAAGACTATTCATTAAAACCACAGATTTGGGAATAGAGAGAGAAAGCCAGCATAACATGGGTGTCATGTTAAAGCCATGGGGCCACATTCTTCTGGGTTTCTGCCAGGTCATTCTACACAAACAATCATCCCAAAAAGGGTTAAAAAAAAAACAAACACAAAACTTAGATGTTAAAAGGGTTCTTCTTTTTTCTCTCTAGCTCTGACTCTCTTGGATCTTGGACCTGTTTTTGTTTTATGCCAGATGTAGTTGAAGGATCCATATAACAAAAAACAAAGGACAGAACTGAAGGTGTAAGGCAGTCCAGTTATGGGTCATACACTGAGGAAAAACAAACTTGGTCTTGTAAAAACCAAACTGGTCACTTATTAAACAAACAGTTATTGATCATCTTCTGTACACTAGACACCAGTGTTCTAGGTACTTAAGATATGCCTGTTTATTAAAGTAACTACTACAACAAGAAAACAAACAAAAACAGATACAAAAATTCTTCCCTTACTAAACATACATGTTAGCTGGCAGGAACTAATATTTATTAATATTATTATATTATAAATAATACATTAATAAATATAAGAACTAACTACATTATAACTATGTTGGAAGATGGTTACATACTATGAAAAAAGAATATACAGTAAAGCTGGCTAGAGGGAGGCAGCAGTAGGGATGAGAGCTGGGTTGCAGTTTTATGTCTGTTGAGATGGGCAGGCCTCACTGAGAAGGTAAAATCGGAGCAAGGCCTTAGTGGTGCAAATATCTGGGTCAAGAAAGAATATCTAGGACAAAGGCACAAATGTGAGGGCATGCAGGAATGTTCTACTATCAGCATGCACGCCAATGTGGTAAAACCTATGGAGAATGGAGCAGGGAAGAACAACAGGAGTCGGAAATACATCAGATGCCAGATCATGGATGGCCTCATAGGTGAGGACTTTGGCTTTTGTGAATGAAGTTGATTTACTCTCTATACTAATATCTTTTTTCATCCAGGAGCCATAGTCTTCTAAAAGTTTTAACTGTCTCTACCCACCATGAGGAATAAATGGAAGTATATCTAAGCTTGAATCAGTGCAAAAATAAAGTAAGCCACAATTAGCAGCATCGCCATACCCCAACCCTAGTCAGCCAGTGGAGGGTCAGTGGGAATGCCAAAGAGAACCATGACAGATTATGAATTTAAGGAGCTGAGATAGTATGTGAGTTCTGGATACTTCTACACATGTAGAAATTATACCTGCATTATCAACTGTGAAAAATATGCATTTACTTCTTAAGGAAGCAGTGCAATATTCTGGAGTATAACAATATTATTTTGTTTGAAGAATTCACAACTACTAAATATCAAATAAGATTTAAGTACAAATTATGTGGTGCCTGGGTGGCTCAGCTGGTTAAGCATCTGCCTTTGGCTCAGGTCATCATCCTGGGGTCCTGGGATTGAGCCCTGAATCAGGGTCCTTGCTCAGCAGGAAGCCTGCATCTCCCTCTCCCTCTGCTACTCTCCTGCTTGTGGTCTCTCTCTCTCTCAAATAATTAAAATCTTAAAAAAAAAAAAAAAAGATTCAAGTGCAAAATAATCTCCGAAGCAAAATATAGTAAATGTCTATCCAAAAGAAATGGATAATGTAGCATTTATATAATATTTTAGGTAACTCAAATTACTAGGTATACAATGAATTAGATTAATATTAAAACTAATTCAATTGCCGTTTGAAAATTTATAATGTATTTAAAGATCTACCATGCTTCAAACATGACCATGAACCAAAACAATTACTACTGGAGAACAAAATGCCCACATTATGCTTATTTGATTCCTTTATACTATAAATATTTATTAAACACCTTGTATACAGCAGCAAACAAAACATCCACAATTCCTAGCCCACCTGAGAGCAAGAAAATAGGTGTTAGATAGGTATGTGTGATTACTGTTTTCATGAGAAAGCACAGGCAGCCACAGGAAGAGATGGCAGGCAACCATACCTACTCTAGAAGTCAACGAAGACCAATTGCAACTAGGTCAGCAATTCCCAGGAATATCATGGAACTGATTTTTTTTATGCCTTATGAGCCAAAGTGAAAAACCTCAAATAGACTTTTTTAAGGAAATGGCCCCTCATTCTCTATTACACAGCTTGCATCTTCTGTTTTCTCTCCATTCTTGTCAAGATTCCAGCTAAAAAAATATTCTAAATAATTGCTATTACACATTTTGAACACATTTGCTCTTAAAGCTTGCTACCAAGGGTATTAGCTTTTTACCTTAAAGACTTTCCTTTTTTGGAAATTAAAGAAAAATTGAAAAAATTCATGGAAACAAATGATAATGAAAACACAACAGTTCAAAATCTGTGGCACACAGCAAAGGCAGTCCTGAGAGGAAAATATACACCGGTACAAGCCTTTCTCAAGAAACAAGAAAGGTCTCAAGTACACAACCCAACCCTATACCTAAAGGAGCTGGAGAAAGAACAAGAAAGAAACCCTACACCCAGCAGGAGAAGAGAAATCGTAAAGATCAGAGCAGAAATCAATGAAATAGAAACAACAACAAAAAAAAAACAATAGAGCAAATCAACGAAACTAGGAGTTGGTTCTTTGAAAGAATTAATAAGATTGATAAACCCCTGGCCAGACTTATCAAAAAGAAAAGAGAAAGGACCCAAATAAATAAAATCATGAATGAAAGAGGAGAGATCACAACTAACACCAAAGAAGTACAAACAATTATAAGAACATACTATGAGCAACTCTACGCCAACAAATTTGACAATCTGGAAGAAATGGATGCATTCCTGGAGACATATAAACTACCACAACTGAACCAGGAAGAAATAGAAA
The DNA here is from genome assembly GCF_010015895.1 of Lontra canadensis. Lineage (NCBI taxonomy): Eukaryota > Metazoa > Chordata > Mammalia > Carnivora > Mustelidae > Lontra > Lontra canadensis. The sequence continues at coordinate 6,102,579 of NW_022631074.1, read as the reverse complement.
ACCTGAACAGACCCATAACCAGTAAGGAAATTGATAGTCATCAAAAATCTCCAAACAAACAAAAGCCCAGGGCCAGATGGCTTCCCAGGGGAATTCTACCAAACGTTTAAAGAAGAACTAATTCCTATTCTCCAGAAATTATTCCAAAAAATAGAAATGGAAGGAAAACTTCCAAACTCATTTTATGAGGTCAGCATCACTTTAATCCCAAAACCAGACAAGGATCTGATCAAAAAAGAGAACTACAGACCAATATCCTTGATGAACACAGATGCAAAAATTCTCATCAAAATACTAGCCAATAGGATTCAACAGTACATTAAAAGGATTATTCACCATGACCAAGTGGGATTTATTCCAGGGCTGCAAGGTAGGTTCAACATCCGCAAATCAATCAATGTGATACAACACATTAATAAAAGAAAGAACAAGAACCATATGATACTCTGAATAGATGCTGAAAAAGCATTTGACAAAGTACAGCATCCCTTCCTGATCAAAACTCTTCAGAGTGTAGGGATAGAGGGCACATACCTCAATATTATCAAAGCCATCTATGAAAAACCCACCGCAAATATCATTCTCAATGGAGAAAAACTGAAAGCTTTTCCGCTAAGGTCAGGAACACGGCAGGGATGTCCGTTATCACCACTGCTATTCAACATAGTACTAGAAGTCTAGCCTCAGCAATCAAAGAACAAAAGGAAATTAAAGGCATCCAAATCAGCAAAGAAGAAGTCAAACTGTCACTCTTCGAAGATGAAATGATACTATATGTGGAAAACCCAAAAGACTCCACTCCAAAACTGCTAGAACTTGTACAGGAATTCAGTAAAGTGTCAGGATATAAAATCAATGCACAGAAATCAGTTGCATTTCTCTACACCAACAACAAGACAGAAGAAAGAGAAATTAAGGAGTCCATCCCATTTACAACTGCACCCAAAACTATAAGATACCTAGGAATAAACCTACCCAAAGAGGCTAAGAATCTATACACAGAAAACTATAAAGTACTCATGAAAGAAATTGAGGAAGACACAAAGAAATGGAAAAATGTTCCATGCTCCTGGATTGGAAGAACAAATATTGTGAAAATGTCTATGCTACCTAAAGCAATCTACACATTTAATGCAATTCCTATCAAAATATCATCCATTTTTTTCAAAGAAATGGAACAAATAATCCTAAAACTTATATGGAACCAGAAAAGACCTCGAATAGCCAAAGGAATATTGAAAAAGAAAGCCAAAGCTGGTGGCATTACAATTCCAGATTTCAAGCTCTATTACAAAGCTGTCATCATCAAGACAGCATGGTACTGGCACAAAAACAGACACATAGATCAATGGAACAGAATAGAGAGCACAGAAATAGACCCTCAACTCTATGGTCAACTAATCTTCGACAAAGCAGGAAAGAAAGTCCAATGGAAAAAAGAGAGCCTCTTCAACAAATGGTGCTGGGAAAATTTGAAAGCCACATGCAGAAAAATGAAATTGGACCATTTCCTTACACCACACACGAAAATAGACTCAAAATGCATGAAGGACCTCAATGTGAGAAAGGAATCCATCAAAATCCTTGAGGAGAACACAGGCAGCAACCTTTTCGACCTCAGCTGCAGCAACATCTTCCTAGGAACATCGCCAAAGGCAAGGGAAGCAAGGGCAAAAATGAACTATTGGGATTTCATCAAGTTCAAAAGCTTTTGCACAGCAAAGGAAACAGTTAACAAAACCAAAAGACAACTGACAGAATGGGAGAAAATATTTGCAAACGACAAATCAAATAAAGGGCTAGTGTCCAAAATCTATAAAGAACTTAGCAAACTCAACACCCAAAGAACAAATAATCCAATCAAGAAATGGGCAGAAGACATGAACAGACATTTCTGCAAAGAAGACATCCAAATGGCCAACAGACACATGAAAAAGTGCTCCACATCACTTGGCATCAGGGAAATACAAATCAAAACCACAATGAGATATCACCTCACACCAGTCAGAATGGCTAAAATGAACAAGTCCGGAAATGACAGATGCTGGCGAGGATGCGGAGAAAGGGGAACCCTCCTACACTGTTGGTGGGAATGCAAGCTGGTACAACCACTCTGGAAAACAGCATGGAAGTTCCTCAAAATGTTGAAAATAGAACTACCCTATGACCCAGCAATTGCACTACTGGGTATTTACCCTAAAGATACAAACATAGTGATCCGAAGGGGCACGTGAACCCAAATGTTTATAGCAGCAATGTCTACAATAGCCAACTATGGAAAGAACCTAGATGTCCATCAACAGATGAATGGATAAAGAAGATGTGGTAAAAATACACAATGGAATACCATGCAGCCATCAAAAGAAATGAAATCTTTCCATTTGCGATGACGTGGATGGAACTAGAGGATATCATGTTTAGCGAAATAAGTCAATCGGAGAAAGACAACTATCATATGATCTCCCTGATATGAGGAAGTGGAGATGCAACATGGGGGGTTAAGCGGGTAGGAGAAGAATAAGTGAAACAAGATGGGACTGGGAGGGAGACAAACCATAAGTGACTCTTAATCTCACAAAACAAACTGAGGGTTGCTGGGGGGAGGGGGTGGGGAGAGAGGGGTGGGGTTATGGACATTGGGGAGGGTATGTGCTATGGTGAGTGCTGTGAAGTGTGTAAACCTGGAGATTCACAGACCTGTACCCCTGGGGATAAAAATATATTATATGTTTATAAAAAATAAAAATTAAAAAAAATTTTTTTTTCTGTGAGCAAAAATAAATGACTAAGAATATTAAAAAAAAAAAAACCTTTCCTTTTTTAATAGAATAACAGGTTCAAACAAAAAAGTCCTTCAAACATGAAAATAACACATTGGAAAATTGTAATTATGCTGAGAATGGCACAAAATAAGTCTCTCTGGATTTCTTTTTTACTTTGACAATCTTGAAAGTAGTTAATTTTTTAGACCATACACCATATACTTGAAAACATGACTTTAATTAAATATTTGAGGTAATTAAAGTCTTAATGAATAAACATAACATTAACAGTACAAATGAAAATCACAGCATGAATTACTGCAATGTCTGATTAACAAAACATTAAATTTATACTTTCAGAACAGAACGGATTTAAAAGGGTAACATTCACTTAACACTCAAAATCCTATGCCCTTTAAAAAATGAAGACATACACTCTAACACATGTTAAAATATACATGTCATTATAGCTATTTAAAATATGGTAAATTACCACTGATTGGGAACAGTTCGCTGTGCCTACGACAAAAGAAGGATGGAAGACACTCTGTGTCTTTTTTTAACCTTACGATTACTGATCAAATAAATACATAACCCTTCAACTGAAAAAAAAATATATATATATACAGTGTGCTTAGGTGTATAGTGTCTGGAAAAGTTGATACTAGCAATAAAAACAACTCATTTGGTCAGACAATAGGCATTATGGACACAAAAATACCTGAGACTTGGTTTTCTATCTCAGAGTACTCATCTTCTAATGAGAATGACTAAAACATAAACAAATATTAGTACAAAATAAACAACAGATACAGAAATTCTTCCCTACTAAACTTACATGATAGTGGCAGGAGACAATAATAATAAATAGAAGAACTAAAATTAGTACATTGTGACACTATGACAGTTAAATATGCTCATCTATATATACAAGATATTAGAGTAATACAGAGCAAGAGGACTTTATCCAGCCTAGAGATACAGAAGGTCAGGAAGCTCCTTACAGAAGGCAATGCCTCAGCTAAGCTGTTAAAGCAGCAAAGTTTGCCAAGCAAGGGGAAGGTGAAGATGCATGGTAGGATGAAGAGATTCCAGACTGAGAACGCTGCCTGAGAAGATACTACACCAAGGAGTGGAGGAGAACTGGCAGGGTGCAGAGTTGCTAAAGCTAGGGGTTAAGAGTACACCTCAGTAGAGCAGCCTTACACAAAAGGAGGACACGTTTGTTAGACGTACACATAATCACCACACAACAGAACTACAATACTGCTACCTTAGGAACTAGTATCAACAAATAGTTAATCATGTGACTTTCCCAGCAGTTGAAAGTGATCACTTCACTCTTATCACAGTTATCCCTCAGTCATTAATTATATATCAAACTAGAAAGGCTGAGATGGAAAGCACTTGGCAGTATTTTAAGATGTATAGTAAGTTTGCTCTAGTAACAAATAACAGGGATTGTGTGCGATCTGATAGATTGCCAAGAGCTCGGTATTAGACCTGTATTCAAGTCCGATAATTGCCACTTCCAAGCTATATGACCTGGGCTATGTTTTTTAACATCTCAGAATTTTATCAGTAAAACGAGTTAATAATAACATCCATTCCACAGGGATGTGGTTAAATGAAATATGACAACACAAGTAAAGTGCTCAATGCCTGTGCCACAAAAATAAGTGCTCAACCAATAGCTATTCTTATTACAGCATAAAATTCAAAACAGGAAGTCCATGAGATGAGAACACAGAACAGGCAGGGACCAGATTACAGAAGAAAATGAATGGGTTCAGTTTTACACATGTTGACAGTGCTCACTCATCTCACACTGAAGTCTGAAGCTGAAGGAGAGATCTGTCCTGGGTTTATGAGACATAGTAATTAATTAATTAAAACTATGAGAACAGATGAAAGATCCGAGGGAGAACATAGGAAGAAGAAGAGCCAGGGGCAAGGGGGGCATGGAACCCTGAGAACCTTTGAAGAAACCCTTAAAACTGTAGTTAGAAAGAAATGAGGAGACCAAAGAAATGGCACCATTGGGACTAGTATCCAGAAGGCTTAGAGATAAACAATATAAAATACTGCAAAGTTTTGTAAAATTAAATTTTTTTGGTAATTGCCCCAAATTAAGTAACTCAGTAGTAAATGCTCTCATCTTTTCCCAAACCCTGCAATATCCAATGCTTTGAATTCATATAGTATGTCTTAATAGTTCAAAGCTACTTTACCCTATCATTTATATTCCTATTATCCCTGTAAGTAGAGTAGGTACAGGTAACCCATCCCTACGTGCTCATAAAAAGTTAGTCAAGAGCAGTTTCCATGGGAAGTTTAAATACAATGGTTTGTAAAAACAGTAATAATTATTACTATTTTAAAGGATAACTTAAAACATTTTGTTTAGCTTATAATTTACTGACATTTATATATATGTACACAGATATACATCAGAAGCCAAGTAGCGTGGCTCATTTTCATCAGAGTATCATGACGTTTCCCTTACAGATTTAGGTCTATCACAATCATAACTTAGTTCGTGGAACTAATAGGAAGTAGATTATGTAATACAGGTCCACTAACATGAATAGCGTGAACAGCATCCTGTTAATAAAACCTAACCATGATATTGATGAAAATCTAACTATGGCAGTTAAAATCCTGCTTAAAATCCTTAAACAAAATTAAGTCCAAACTCTGTAGCCTCCTCTTCTGCCCTCGTCAGCAGACCTACTAATCAAGGTACTCCCCTCATCTTTTCTGTCCTTCCTGACGATTCTTAGCTACCACAGCAAACAGATATTAACTTTCTTATGCAACTTCTCATACAGTGTCCTCTACTAGAACTTGTCAATCAACTCTGTAGCCCCAGCATCAAATGTCCTGGGCACACATTAAGCATCTTTACTGAATGAAATAACATAATGTATTTTCTAACTCCCCCATTTGCTGAGTAAATATTAAGTAAAATTAAAATATATAATCTTCAGTTGATAAAGTACTACAATGGATTTAATTTATATAAATCTTCACATAAAAGTGATCACTCAATCTTAGAGAATGTAATTAAAATTATCTATCTTCTGGGATGCCTGGGTGGCTCAGTTGGTTAAGTGTCTGCCTTCAGCTCAGGTCATGATCCCAGGATCCTGGATCAAGTCTTGCATCTAGCTTCTCACTCAGCAGGGAGCCTGCTTCTCCCTCTGCCTGCTGCTCCCCCTGCTTGTGTTCTCTCTCTCTCTGACAAATAAATAAATAAAATCCTTTTAAAAAATTATCTTCTTACATCAAACCGGCTTAAGTTTTCTGAAAACATTTACATGCTCAAGGTTTCAAGGTAATAATTAACAGTGAGAAAGATTTTTAAAAGTGAAAGAATTCTGAGTAAAAAAAAAAAAAAAAATTAGGGGCACCTGGGTGGCTCAGTGGGTTAAGCCTCTGCCTTCGGCTCAGGTCATGGTCTCAGGGTCCTGGGATTGAGCCCCACATTGGGCTCTCTGCTCAGCAGGGAGCCTGCTTCCCCCCACTCTCTGCCTGCCTCTCTGCCTGCTTGTGATCTCTTCTCTGTCAAATAAATAAATAAAAATCTTTAAAAAAAATTAAAAGTAGGGATTAAGAGGGTCAAAAGCTTGTTTTATACATTTGATCTCAGAGTCTCTTTTTATATAATAGATATACCATTTGATATATCAGAAATATAAGCAACAGAGTTTTGAACTTAGAAAGAATTTGAATTATTAATTTTTATTGAGTGACATTATTGCAATCATTTGAACATCTACAATTCTAAACTTCCTAACTTGTCAACTAAGGAGACAAGGCTTCAAATGAGATAACTACATAAAAACTATTTCTAACTTCAAAAATACGTTGCAAGTCAAAAATAAACTATTTTCGAGCGCCTGGGTGGCTTAGTCATTAAGCGTCTGCCTTCAGCTCAGGTCATGATCGCAGGGGCCTGGGATAGAGTCCCACAACAGTCTTCTCACTCAGCAGGGAGCCTGCTTCTTCCTCTCCCACTCCCCACCCCCCACTTGTGTTCCCTCTCTCGCCGTGTTTCAGTATCCGGCAAAAAAAATAAAATAAATAAAATCTTAAAAAAAAAAACTATTTTGGGGACACCTAGGCAGTTCAGTCAGTTATGTGCTGCCTTTGTCTCAGGTCGCGATCCCAGGGTCCTGGGATTGAGCCCCACATCGAGGTCCCTACTCAGAGGAGAGTCTGCTTTTCACTCTTCCATTCTCTCTGTCCCTCTCCTTGGGCCCATGTTCTCTCTCTGTCTCAAATAAATAAAATTAAATCTTAAAAAAAAAAACCAAAACTATTTCACCAAAACACTAAAAAAAACTAAACACATCAAATGAGTATTACTGAAAATATTTAGAACTATATAAAGCAAGTTCTTAATTTAAAAAGTAGCATAAACACATGTAGGAAAAATGACTTGGGAACACCATTTAATGATAAATGTGTATGACAGAGAAAAAAAACCTACCACAAAAAAATCGGTATAATAAAAAGTTTACCCCCCCCAAAAGTATGGTGTGATTTTATTGTACAAATGCACTATTTTCTGACATTTTAGTTCAGATTGTGGAGCCCAGGATAATATTACATCAAAATCACTATCTAAATTTATGGACCATTAATAAATAGAAAGGGGACCAAACCTGAGGTCATATGCTAGTTCTTAAGTCGTAAGTCAAAATCTTCGTGTCAATTTGTTCATTTCCAAAATATTAAGGCATAGAATCAGAATGTCTCTAGGTCCCTTTTTATCCTAAAATTCTAAACTTCTTACTAAGAATACATAAGAAGCCCTAGGGGTTTAAAAAGAAATGTAAAACATTCCAGTTCTGCATACAGCAATCAGATAATCCTTTCTAATCTGTGTGTACAGCTTAATTAACAAATTAAAAACTCATCAATTTCTATAAACAGTCTAGGATTTACAGTTATATTTATTAAAAACAAAATGATGGCTATTAAGGTACTAAATGTTTCCCCATTGAAAAAATTCAGAGCAAAGACGACATGCCCTATCTATCAGTTTGCTTTTACCAGACACCACAGTGAGGTACAAAAAGCATTAATCCACTGTGCTTAAGTAACGTCTCAGTCTCTTTACAGCTGACAACAGTGAACAGCAATATAACAATAAATCTGAAGTAAAGTATTGATAAGCTGAATTATGACATCAGAAAACATAGATGGACAAGAAACTACTCCCAGCTAGTGGTTACCTCTAGGGAGGGAAGGTAGGAGATGAATAGGGTGCAAGGAACTTCAAAGATCTGTTATCTATTTCTTTAGAAAATGAAATGTGATAACTAAAGGTTAATACTTGTAAAATCTGGGTAGTAGGCACATGAATACTTACTATATTTTTCTTTTTAAAGAACAGAAAATATTTTTATTTTTAATTGTAGTACGACATTATTCTTGTCGCCAATTTTTTTTCTCATTTAACTTGATATTAATTTTCTGCTTCTCTTAGGTGGGCCATTTCTGAATTCATGCCCTTGGAAAGCTTAGGAAGCACAAAATTTCTTCAAGATCCCAGTAAAATATACCCCTTACAAAATCCTGTCTTTTATTCTGGCTAAAAATCTTAGAAATCATCTTTCAACTCTTGCATGTTCTATCATATTTTATATGTACTACACCATCAACTAGATGCTACCTGGCATACATAATAGTTCAGAGTATATAGATAATAATAATATGCAAGGGTGAGGACCTACTTACAAGGTACTACTGAATATACTAAGCACCATGGCTTGGGTTCTACATCCAGGACAAATGCTGTTCCCTATACACAGAATAAATTTTAATAGCTTTAAATGTTAAAATTAAAATATTAAAGTACTAGGTAAAAGTATAGGTGAATATAATCTTGGAGACATATAATGGAATATAATCTAATTATTACACTAAAAGAATGGTGTCTTTGAATAAAAAATCATTAAATGTTTATGCTTCAAACACCATAAAAAATTTACAAATATAACAAATGGAAGAAAAATATCTGTAATATATACTACAGAGAAATGGTTACTACTATATACATTTAAAATCTCAGAAAATTCAATAAGAAAATGCACCTGCCCCAATAGGAAAACAGCAAAAGAAATCATCGGGAAATTCCCCAAAGAAGAAATATGAAAATCCACGGAAAAAATAATTTTACTAGGAATCAAAAAAATAGAAACTAAATGCGGACAGTATTTCCCCCTATAACCTGAAAAAAACAAGTGGTGACTCTCACTTTTTTGAGGGGAAAAGGCATTCTTATACATTTCTGGTAGGAGTAATAATTGTTGATTTGTTTTTTGAAAGCCTTTCTGAAGAGCAATTTGGCAATATATAACAAATACCTTAAATTTTTTCATTTGATCTCATCATCATTTGCTCTTAAGTTCCACTTCCAAAATATTTATAGGAGGGTGCCCAGCCAAACATTGTTCACAACAGTGAAAAATTTTTAATTTTCTAAATATTTAATAACTGGAATGATTAAACATACTTTGGTGAATCTATACAACACACTACTCTATTTAAAAAGATGGTTCATGAAAAACATGTAATGAAGCAAAAAGATGTTAAAGTAAAAATAAAAAGAAGCTTCAAATTAGCTCTCTATTATCTCTTTTATTTAAAAATTTACACAGATAGAAACCATCAACAAAACAAAAAGGCAAACTACTGAATGAGAGAAGATATTTGCAAAGCATAGATCCAATAAAGGACTAATGTCCCAAATGTATAAAACTTAGGATAATATATAACTTGACACAACTCAAAAAAATAACCTGATTTAAAAAATGGGCAGAGGACCCAAACAAAAGTTTTTCGAAGCAAAACAGAGATGGTCAACAGGCACATGAAAGGATGCTAAGTGTCACTAATCATGAGGGAAACGCAAATCAAAACTCTAAGATACCACCTCACACTGGTCAGATTAGCTATTATCAAAAAGACAAAAAATAACAATTGTTGGTGCGGATGAAGAGAAAAGGGAAATCCTGTACACTGTGGATGGATTTCCACTATGGAAAACATATGGAGTGTGGAGGTTCCTCAAAAAATTAAAAATAGAACTACCATACAATCCAGCAATTCACTTCTGGGTATCTAAAGGAAGTAAACAAAGATAGCAATTTGAAGAGATACATGCACCCCTATGTTTACTGTAGCATTATTTACAATAGCCAAGATATGGAAGCAACCTAAATGTCTATCAATAGATGAATAAAGATGTGGTGTATAGATACACAATGGAATATTATTTGGCCACAAAAAAAAAAGAATGAAATCCTGCCATTTACAACAACATGGATGGGCCTAGAGGTATTATGCTAAGTGAAATAAGTCAGGGAAAGACAAATACCATATGCTCTCATTTATTCATGGAATTGAAAAAAACAAACACAAACCAAACAGAAAGAAACTTAGAGACAGGAAACAAACTGTTGGTTACCATAGAGGGGAGAGATGAAATAAGTGAAGAGGATTAAGAGGTACAAACTTCCAGTTACAAAATAAATAAGTCATGGGGATGTTATATACAGCATAGGGAATATAGTCAATAATATTTTAATAATTTAGTATAGTATCAGATGGTTAACTTGACTTACAATGGAGATCTTTTAGTAATGCATAAAAATAGCGAATAAAAAGAGAATTTGCAGTTATATAAGAGATTCTACACCAAAATATAAATCTTTGGGTGTGAGACAGTGGGTTACTAATATATGCCACTTTTTTGCTTAACTGTGTTTTCAATGTTCTACATAAACATTCATCACCTTTAAATAACAATAAACATGCATTACTTTTAAATATTTTTAAATAACAACAGCTCCTGTCCACAAGCTATTCTGCAGGACTGTATGAATAAACATCTCATTACAATACATGCGTAAGAAGAGACAAATACAAGATGCTAAGCAATTACAACGAAAAGGTAAAGAATCTAGATGGAATTCAAAGAAAGGGTCCTGAAAGAGAAGCTCCCAACTGACATGTGAGGAATGATTAGGAACAGCCAACCAAAAAAAGAAGAGCATTTGGTGAGGAATGGAGGGACTAGAGAACTTAAATACGGCAAATCTGGCATGAGGAATTTGGACAGGAGGAAAAAGGAAAAAAGATCACTGACAACAGTGTAGAGAATTAATTAGAGGGGAACAGTGGGAAGTCTGTCAAAGAAATGTGAAACAGAAATAACGGAAATTTTATCTAAAACAGAGCAGTGCATATGGAAAGGATAAAAGAGTGTAAGACTTGTAAGTGGTATTAAGCCCATACATACCAAAAGACTTGATGATTTGAGAGATCAAAGCACAAATAGGTATCCAGGATTACTTCTTTTCTTGACTTGGGTAAAAGGAAGGCTGAAGCAATTTGGCATGGAAATGAGAGAGGATACAAACTCAATTTTGAATGTGCTGGGATTGAGAATTCTTGTGAAATATGGTATGTAAATCTTCAAGTGGTAGATGAGTCTTTGTGCTGGAAACACGGACTTGAGAGTCAATGTTTAAGTGCCCACTGAAGTCACTGTATGTGGTGAAACTGCCCACAAAGGGAAAATATACAGAAGAAAAGAGAATTGAAGACAGAACCCCGGGGAAGCCTTGAGAGTGAGATGATGAAAGGCTAACTGGCAAAAAGAGATAGAAAAGGTAACAGGCAGAAAGGTAAAAAATTTAAATTCAGGAAAAATAAATCAGACAATTTTAAGAAGAGAGAGATCTTAAGTGTCAAATGAGGCCAAGAGATTAAAAAGAATCCACTGGATTTAATAACCAGGCAATATCTGCTATAGTGAGAAAACTGAATTAAAGGGTCTGGGCAGAAGTCTTCAAATGCAGAAGTTAAGGAATGCATGAGAGGAGAGGAAGGTGAAGTAACAGTAATCTATTGCCAACTGTTTAGTCTAGGGTGAAGGCTGAGAGGGAAAGGTAGTGCTGCAGGGACAGAGGGTTGCTTATTATGGTAGACACAGAATAACGGCTTCCCAAATACATCTACAACCTAATCACTGAAACCTGTTACCTTACATGGCAAAATGAATCTTCAAGACAAGATTAAGTTAAGGATCTTGGATAGGGAGCTTATCTTGGGAGTACCCTGGTAGACCAGAGGTAAATACAAGAATCCTTATAAAAGGGACTCTTAAAAGTCCTGATAAAAGATCAGAGAAGAGAGATGTTACATTATTGGCTTTGAAAATGGAAGAAGGGGGCCACAAGCCAATGACTATAGGCAACACCCCCCCCTTTTTTTTTGCTGGAAAAGGCAAAGGCAAACAGATTCTCTCTTAGAGACTCCAGAAGGTATGCAACTCTCCTAATCCATTTTAGACTTCTGAGCTCAGAACCGTGGGATAATACATTTGTGTTGTTTTAGGTCACTATGTTAATAGTAATTTGCTACAGCAGCAATAGGAAACATTCATTTTGGGTTATTTTTTAGGTAAGAGAGTCTTGAGCCTGTTTACATTCTAAAGAAAAAATAGAAGTGAAGCTGTGAAGACAAAAGAGAAAGAGAACTTCTACTTTTGATAAAACTGAATAATAAATTTTGAGATAAAAGGTTAGGTTTATTCTCGTAACCCAGAAGTTTTCTCTGTGATCTCTAGCAAAATGCTAAACAACTAAAGCTCACCAAGAAATGGGAAAAAAATGGACTAAAGAACACAGCCACCAGAATTAGCCTTGAAAATGAACCGTTCTTCCACAAACACAGGAAGGGAGGAAGGGAAAGGAATCTATACTGGTAAGTATAAAATGAATTGGGGTGGGTAATTGACCAATACACACTTGTCTCCTAAGATCAGAAGTATGACTTACTGAGTGCTACTTGCAAAGCATCAAGTACTTGCATAAATTTTCTTTCTCAAAATGCTGTAAGACAAAGATCATCCACACTTCATAGGGGGAAAGTGCCAAAATTCTAGGATTCAGACATGAATCTGTTTGACTCAAAAACACTATACTGAGAAATCTGGCAGACACAACAATAACCAAGTGATCAAAGTTAACACTACGAGTAATAAAACTATCAACATAATGCAACGCTGGATACTGAGAAAGACATGTCATCTCTGCGGTATTCCTCGGCACAACAACACCTTTATCAAATCACAAGAAAAACAAAACTTTGTTATAATTTACCCTTGGCTTAATTCCAAAGTAAAACTATTAAAAAGTCAACATTATTTATCAGGAGTAACAAAATAGGTTAAGCCTAAAAAGCATCATTTTTACTGCCTCTTGCCTAGCATAGTGCCTGGCACGTGATATTTTGTCAACAAATGAGTGAATATCAAGTAGCAGGTGCTAAATCTTAATACATCTAGCCTTTCAAAATGAAAGGTTAAGAAGCGGACTCTTAATTAAAGGCTTAACTAGATTCCACATGAAAACTGAAGCTACACTACAGTTAAGAAAACACTCCATTAGCTAGTCTCATTTAATACAACACTCCTGAGGCATAGATACTATCACCCCACATTTAATATATGATGAAGGTGGGGCCAAAAGTGGTTGAATCATATAATTTATTAAGCAGTGGAGCCAGATTTCAAACCCAAGTCCTCAAAAACAGTGAGTGAATGAGTGTGTACGTGTGCCTGTGTGTGTGTTTGAAAGGAAGGTGTGGATGTCATGAAAGCTATATCCCATGCTTCTCTATTTAAAAAAAAAAAAAAATCCCATTAAATTAGCGTCACAGGAAAAACACACAACGGACAGTTTCCAATTCCACGCATAAAATCCACAACTTCTTAAGAAATTCGAACCCATTTAAATAATAACAGTAAGCATCACTAATGAGAACTTAATCGCAACTACACAAAAAAGCTACATCCTCCTATCTCTTCCTCGGGGGACAAGTCAAACTGGGAGCAAAAACATCCCCCTCGGCCTGAGACTGTTCCCAGAGGAGAGGTGCAGTGTCCCAACCAGTCCCTCGGGGTGCAGCTGTCCCTCCCCCCTAGGACCGTACGGAGCCAGTCGGCTCCAGCTTACCTGACGGGCTCCCGCCACCGCTTGAACCAGTTGCAGCAATTGGCCATCAGACTGAACATGCCAGGCCGTACCTCCCGCCGCCTCCCATCCGAGCCTCGAGCGAGAATGGGCCCCTGGTTGCCCCGGGCAGAGGCCCCGGGGGGCCGCAGTCGCTCCCAGACACCTGTGAAGCGGAGAAGTCGGGAGGGAGGTTAAAGAGGCTAGTCCCAAAACCAAGCCCTGATAACCGTGCCAGGGACCCGCGAGCGAACAACGGCCTCCTCGCCAGGTACAGCCCAGCCAAAGGCGCAGATACACAGATCCAAACAGGGTTAGCGGAGCCCGGCCAGAGAAAACCCCCGCGTCGACGTGCTGACGTTCCTCCCAGGCGCGGAAGGCCCGCCCCAAGCACCGCCCACATACTTATCCAATCATCGTGCGACCGCCCGTGGTGGGGGCAGCTGAGTGGCTGAAGGAGCCGGGCTCCCTTCCCCTGTGGAGGCGGGGCGGGGAAGGGGTTCTCGTAACTAGGCAACCGGAGCGTCCAGAAAGGAGTTGAAAAATCCTAGACAGATCTTGGGCAAGGCCTCTCTGCATACCCGCAGAAAATGTGTTGCCAGTCGTCGAGGGTGCTGTTCCTCGTCTGTCCCTAACCACAACTGAGATCCACAGATCTCAGGTCTTGTGCGTGTTTTGTTTTGTTTTATGAAGCAGGGTTGGGGACCCTCTGGGACTCTGGCGGACTCTGGCTGCACAACTACAGAAATAATACATTGGGGCAGTTATTACAAATTAAGAACAAGGGGAAAACTCATTTGCTAACTATCTAATAATGCAGATGACAGTGACTTTTAATCTTTATGTTTACTGCTGTTTGTTATATAAAATGTAAAATTGAATTGTATGGTATTTATTGTGGGAAGATATACAAAATGAATGCAAAATGAGTGAATATCAAGTACCAGGTGCTAAAGGAAATAATAGGTTCATTGTAGAAAATGTGAAAAACATGAAAAATGAATAAGATGAACAAAATAAAATTTCACATTTGCCACCCAAAAATAACAAGTATTAACATTTTGATATATGTTCTTCCTGGGATTTTTAGATAATGTTAGATTGTTAGCTATTTGGTTTCTGCAAGATGGAGATGGTGATCTGCTGGCTGTTTTTTAATATGTTTTAGCTCATTTACAAGGATATGTAATATCTGCATATATATATAGTGGGGTGGGGAGAAATGGCAAGTACATTCCTGTAGGGGAAAAAATGCACACATGATACGTAGGGACTTGTGTGTCCATTCCATTTCTACTTGAATATATTTTTTCAAATTTTGGTAAAAGGAGAGAGGGCCCTGGGATGCTCAGTGAGTGTATCCAGGGGAAAATAATGGTTTGCTACAACATATTTGGTTTAGTTTGTTTTTGTTGTTGTTGTTGTTGTTTAATATTTATTTATTTATTTCTATAAATGAGAGAGAGCATGCATATGCATGAGTGGGAGGCAGAGCAGAGGGAGAGAGAATCTCAAGGAGACTCCAAGCTGAGCATGAAGCCCTATGTAGGGCTCTTCCCAGGATTTTGAGATCATGACCTCAGCTGAAATCAAGAGTCAGATGCTTAACTGACCGAGTAACCCACTGCCCCACAACAGATTTAGTTTTAAAATTATTCTCTGTTCTTTATTCATTCATGTAACCCTGATTTGACTCATATACACCTCTTAACAGCTCACCATCTCTGAACCCAAGTATCCCATCTGCAAAATGGGAATAAAAATACCTACTTTGCAGGGTTGCTAAGATGATGAAGTGAAAGAAATAAAGCTTAAGCACAGTTTCTAACAAATAATAAATAGCAGATTTTAAATTTGGTGTCACCGGTCTAATAAACATTCATGGCACCTTTCCTCCTACCTCTTTCTCCAAATTGAAAGTTCAATGTTTTCATTGTCCTGACAATGTTTTCTTGTTCACTGTTTTCATTGTCCTGACTTGATAACTTCAAATTTCTTTCCAGTTGCTCAAGGGTGCATGACCTGTACTGGTTTTCCTAATCGAATACTCCCTTGATCAGTGCCAGATGCTTTATCTACCCAGACTGTCCTGTCCAGACACAATAATACTTCTATTCTACAGTGCTAAGGAAGAAAGTTAGATCATACCTTCACAAATTTTCTTTTCTCACTGTTACCTGTTTCTTCTCATTTTCTAATATCTGAAGACATCTATCTTTTCTTTTCCAAGGTTAACCACTTTCCTGCAACTTTAACAAACATCATGTTTCAACTTTTCTGAAATCCTGTTCGTCTGATTATTTCTTCTCAATCCAACATCTGAACTATATTGCTCCCCATTTTTTCCCTAGATCTTTGACTGGAGTTTCCAGGGTGCATAGGGGTTAAGAAAGCAAGGCAGAAAAGATCCACAATTCCTCCGTAGATATGAGCCAGATTAGTACTGTTCTGCTGACTCTTTACTTTCATAACCTGACTTTTTAAACTGGTGGCTTACCACTAAAATCCTAAAGCACTATTTTTTTTTTTCTGTTCACTCTTTTTATCAATTTACTGTTAGCGGGGTTCTGCCCCATCAAACTACTCAAACACATTTTTTAATTAACTTATATCTCCTAATTGTTAAATCAGTTATCATTTTCTTTTTCATCAATTAATACATCTAATACAGTTAACTCTTCTAAAACTCTTTCCTCCCTAGGCTTTTCACAATTATGGACTATCCTGGATCTCAGTAGTCATTCCACCTTCAGCTTCCCATATGTACTTTCCAAGATCTGACTTTATCCCACTGTACTCCTTTCTAAAAACATGTTCTCTTGGAGAATCCAATTACTACTCCTATGCCTAACGATACTCACTACGTAGATGTTCCTTCAGCATTTCTGGAACTATACTCAACACTCCTTTTGTTCCCCCAAAATATATCCAACCCCGTCTCTACTTCATATTTGAGAATGATACCTTACCATCCATTTCTGGTGCCAAACTACAGTCAGGTCAGTTAGTAAACTAAGTTGACTACTAGTTTTTCAGTACATTAAGTAGTTTGATAGACATAAACACTGCACACTATTTTCAGTTTTCTTTTCCTTTTCCATACATACGAGATAGTTATTCCCATCCTCTAGAAGTCATGGGACTTTCCTTTGTCCAGTGAAATGTGAGTGAAATGGAAATTGTGGAAGACTATGTTAACTTTGAAATACTATAAAATTAAAACAGTATGGAATACTGAGCCAACACAATGAAGATGTCTGCCCAGAAAGTCCTGCAGTGAACTTCCCAGCAGTAAGCAATAAACACTTATCTTAAACCATTGTAATTCCATGACTATTTCACCACAGTGTAATCTAAATTATTCTGAATGATAAAAACAACCTTGCTGTCATTCTAGCTAAGAGTCTTATTTAATCCCACAGGGATTATTTAGCACCCTAAATGTTACTTGATTTCTTTTTCCAGCTTTATTGAGAGATAATTGACAAATTATATTTTAAATGGACAATTTGATGACTTAATACATGTATACATGGTAAACATGATTCACACAATCAAGTCAGTGAATCCATCCAACACCTGACACTGTTACCTTTCTTTTATCTTTTGAGAACACACTTAAGATCTCTCAGCAAATTCCAGTATATGATATAGTATAATTAACTATAGTCACCATGCTGTGAAAGGGTATATAAAGTAGTTTATATACCTTTATGAACTTCTCACCATTTCCTTACTACCCAGCTCCTGGCAATGACCATTCTATTCTTTGTTTTTATGAATTTGCCTTAACAAAAAAAGAGTGAAAGAGAGAGATTTTACTTATTGAGAGAAAGAGAGCACAAGCACGAGCTGGGGGAAGGGACAGAGCAGGAGGGAGAAGCAGGCTCCCTGTTGAGCCGAGAGCCTGACTTGGATATCAATCCCAGGACCCTGAGATCATGACCTGGACTGAAGGCAGACACTTAACAGACTGAGCCACCCACACACCTCTCTCCCTGCTTTTTTTTAAAGATTCTACATATGAGCGATCCCATGCAGTATTTATCTTTCTCTGGCTTATTTCACTTAGCATAATGCCCAAATGCCATACATAACTGTGACATACCCATATCTATCTATCTCTATATCACACATTTTCTTTATTCATTCATCCATTGATTAGACTTAGCTTGTGGTTTCCTTATCTTGGCTATTGTGAATAATGCTGTAATGAACATGAGAATACAGATATCTCTTCAAGATAGTGATTTCTTTGGATATATACCCAGAACTGGGAATCTGGGATCATATGGTAGCTCCATTTTTCATTTCTTGAGGAACTTCCATAGTATTTTCCATAATGGTTGTACCAATATACATTCCCACTGTTCTCTGCTTCTTCATCAACACTTGCTGTCTCTTCTACAAATGTTACTTGGTTTCTAATCTTTCCTTGCTCTGATCCATTTTGCAAACATTTAACAAAGTAACATTCTCAAAGTAAAAACAACGGAAATTACTCCTTCTAAAACAAACTTACAAACATATTCAGAAATGTACTGAAAATAAATTTTGGGCAAGTGAAATTGACTAAGTATTAATTTATTGACCTAAAGCCAGATACCACCTTCACAGAGTAAACTTCTGAGAGAAATTAAAAACCT
This sequence comes from Lontra canadensis, assembly GCF_010015895.1. NCBI lineage: Eukaryota > Metazoa > Chordata > Mammalia > Carnivora > Mustelidae > Lontra > Lontra canadensis. The sequence goes on along the minus strand of NW_022631074.1, from coordinate 6,084,138 downwards.
GGAAATATTTACCCAAAGTTATATTATTAAATTTTATTGTTAAACATCTCAGAATATGATTTTTCAAAGTTTGACATTACAGTAGTGGTAGAATACATAATTTTTCATCACTGACAAATTGCTGACACTGTGATGCACATTTTTGATACTAAAAAGATAATCATTTTAATCTCCCAAAGTTTTTAGGAGAGAAAGCTTTTTCTTTTGGGAAACTTATGTTTCCTTCTTCAAACTTTTTATATTCCTTTTTATATTGGGGATATTGGAGATTGCTATGAATGTTGTCGATTCATGATTTTGGAACTATTCTCTCCTTGTGAAATTTTGAGATTTCAAAATTGATATTCTGCTCTTAAGTCCTCCTCACAGGATGAGGAGAGTCCCAAACTGAACCTTTACTTGAAAGATTCCTAGCTTAAATGCATTTAAATTTAATAGTTGAATAAAGTACTTAAAGTTCATTTTGTTTAATGCTATGATTGCTAGCATACCAAACAATTCTACAGAGATTAGAATTATATTCAGATTTAAATCACTTGGGGCTGAGAATAAACTGGTGAATAGATTGATATGGTAGAGTCAGACACAGCAAGAAGGAAAAGAATTTCAAAAAGGGAAGAATAATATAGTCAATAATTCCCTCACAAGTGTTCTTATCAGAAAAAGTGACTCTAATATCAACTTTCATCTCGCTGGGTCACAGAACCACAGAAAGCTAGAGCTAGAAGAGACCCTTGAAAGATGATCAGTCTCTTGAATTTCATTCACACACCTAGGAAATCAATCGACAGGTTCATTTGGGCAGAAATTCTAGAAGTGATAATAGTAAATATGCCTTCACTAATACTATTTAATACATAGTATCTGCTTTACATGTTATCTCTTAAATCCTTCTCTCTGAAATCCTTGCATTAACATTATGAAAACCCACTATTATCCCCCATTTTAGAGGTGATACAACAGAAGCTTAGAGAGGTTAAGCAATTTGCTTAAAGTTACAGAACTAGTGAGTGATAAAATTAATGAGATTTGAATCAGGCGTTTTAGCTCCAGATGCAGCCTTAAACGTTACGTAAGATTTCAAATGTGTATGTCTAAGCACAAAATGCGGGGGTTATATTCCAAAAATTAAAACAAGCTGCTTGAAGGTGATGGAATTTGATACATTCTTTTTTTTTTTTTTCTCAAAACATTTTTTTAAACACCATAAACGCAAGAACAAAAGAAAACTGGATGATCCAAAGTATCCCATTTGCTTCCATTATCTCTGGTCTCTGGTGCCTTCCTGGAGTTGTTCGCTTCTCAGTTTGATTAATATCTTCATCCCAACGTCTTTCGGTCTCTGCAGGACTTTTCCTTCTAAGCCTGGGCACTCCTTCCTCTGAGTCCTCAAATTTCCCCGGGCCACTCAGCCTCAACCCCTAGCTCCCTGGCGGTTTCTACTACGTCTCCTTCCCCTTCTCCTTGGGAAAGTTCACAGTGCAGAGACAGGGAACGAAACACCGGGCGAGGAAGGATGTCTCGGCAGTGTTTACTAGGCCTCCACCCCCCTCCCTGAGCCCTGCCCCCAGCTTCGTAAAGCTTCCTGGAAATGTCCTCGTTATCACTTCCCTTCTCGGGCTGGGGGCTGGGAGCGGGCGGTCCCCCCGCCCCCGGCTCCCGCTGTTCCGCCGGAGCGCTCGCTCGCAGGCGCCGCCGCGCCGCAGTCCTCCGTGAGTGGCGCCCGGGCTCGCAGGTCCCCGCCGCGCCGCGCCACCGTCCGGGTCCCCGCCCGCGCCTCCGCCCGCGCCTCCGCCCGCTGCGCAATGAGGGTCCTGCGTGGGTGCTGCGGCGCGCTGCTGGCGTGCCTCGTCCTAGTGCTCCCGGTCTCCGAGGCAAACTGTGAGTAAGCAATAGCGTGCTGTCTTCTTTCCCCAGCGGCAGCGCCCACTGAACCCGGAGCCCTCCCGGTAGGATTTTCTTTGCTGGGGCTGCAGCCTGCTAGAAAGTTTCCAGTAAGTCCTACCAATCTCCGGGCTGACGGTAGCCGCCAGTGGATCTAGCGGGCAGTAACGGTGGGGCAGGGGCAATATTTGCCCTGCTCTAGGCTGTTGGCTACTGGACAGATTCAAGAACCTGGGGGACACGGAATACCAATGAAGGAATTACAACACCTTACCCATTTGCCCTCAGCAGCTGAAGTTTCCCAGTCAGAGGGCAAGGATGAGCACTTTCCAGTATAACAACAGGGAGAAAAAGGCAGCCTACTATGTTTTCTCTTGGTACAAGCCGCTGTCCCCAGCCAGCACCCCTTGCTGAAATTTACCTCCCTTTTGCAATTTCTGGACTTTGAGCTTGGTTTGCTTATCTCAACAGTGACAAACCAATTGTTTTAGGATCACTGCTGGTTTGCAAAGCAGGAGGCAGATGTCATTTTCTAACCTTGAAATCAAAAGGACTGCTAAATGTTGTGTTTCGCAGATCATTTTGTACTAAGTATTTTTGACACTGTCACTGATCTGAAGCCATGGCATGAATGCTCTGTACTTTATCTTTGTATTTCCAGTTCTTTATGTTCCCATGGGTGGATTCAAGGCAGGATATTGAGTTTTCTCTGAAAAGTACATAAGGAATGTCAAGGCATTTAGTACATTTTTTAAGAGATGTATTTATTAGAGAGTGAGTGAGTGAGAGGAAGAGAGCACAAGCTGCAGGGAGGGGCAGTGGGAAAGGGAGACGCAGACTCCCTGCTGAGCAAGGAGCCTGATATGGGGCTCTTTCCTGGGACTCTGGGGTCATGACCTGAGCCTAAGGCAGACACTTAACAGACCGAGCCACCCAGGCGCCCCTTAGCATTTAGTACATTTTGATCGCCAGTTAATTTGTGTTCAAAGTTTAAGCATGGTCATTGATTAAAAATGCTTACTTATGCTACATTTTATTCTCAGGAAATGGTACGGGAGAGATAAACCCTGAATTGCAGAAACTTTTAGGCTGCCTAAAGCTCCTATGGAAACTTTTCAAAGATAGTAATTTTAGGAGACTTAACTAGGAATTTACTAAATTCCACTAGTTTGCATTAGTTACTGATCAGGATGATCAGTAAAATTCTAATTTAAAGGTAAAACTAAATTAATTAAAGTTCTAATTTAAAGGTTAAAAAAAGTATTTGTTGATCTTATATTAAAGAGCTGCAATAGCAGCATTACTATTCAAACCACCATCATTAAGCCTGTATGTGGACCATATGCACAAATTCATTTATGTAGTTCATTACAGTGTTCAAATATTTGCCTGAGAACCAAAGAGACAAAAGTAACTTTCCAAACTCACTGCTTGTCATGACAGGAATGTGCTAAATCTTTCTTTTTGTAGAGATTGTTACATTTTCACTGAATCTAGACACAGTTAAAAATGATGTATATGTCTGTGCATATTATACACAAGTAACCAAACAATGTATGTAATGAAATACACTTGTTACGATAGAGTGGAGAAATTAATAGTCCAAATACATGACATAAAGAATCGTTGGCCCTATATTGACTTTATTTTAAAAAGTATGTGTAGTTTAATTGGATTAAAACTCATCTCTGGTTAACTGATGAGGAAACCGAGGTACAGATGGAATGTTTTTACTCCCTGAGATTTTAAATTTGAGATAGAATTAGAACTCTAAATATTTGATTTATAATTCATTGGTTAGTCCATGGAAACATAGTTGCTATTTAAAGAGAAAGGTTTACAAATCACAGTTTTAGTTTTGAGAGTTGGTAGAAACTCTCCAGTTCGACTTCTTCATTTTAATAATAAGAATTGGTCAAAGATGTTAACTGACTTTGCAGACATTTATATATATGAAAGATATTTTTACTGTCTCTTATATTTTTAGTAAATATAAGAGAGAGGCAGATAGGGGGAGAGAGATTTAAAATATATACCGTCTACATACTCCATCAGTTGCCACTAAGAGCTGTGGTGAGGAGAAATAGGAGAAAGGGCATGTTCTCTGGCTGTGCTAGTTTGGTCCTATCCAGACTTCTGCGGGTAGGTGGGTGCAGTCAATCCTTGACATTACTGACTCATATTTGTTTTCTCTTTTTTACTCTATTCTTTCCGTCTCTAATTATTCTTTATCTATCTGTCTTTGGATTTTGTTTTTTTTGTTTTTGTTTTTTAAATTCCCTATATTTCAGACTTCAAAATGTTGCACTGATGGAGAGATTTAATTAAGGTTAGGAAGCGTTAGAGACGATTTCTGGCATAGCAACAATATCCTGCGCCATATTCTCTTACTATCAGTTCTACAACAGGATACACAGTAATGCTTCATAATAGACCTTTTCTGTCCACCAAGTTCAATATCCTCTTTATAGCTAAATGAGCTGTATTTAAACTTTCAACATATTATGAGAAAAAAGCCTGATAGTACATATATCAGTATTCTTTGGCTACAGGGGATAATAATGAACTCTTGCTAACTAAGGAAGGAAGGTGCGGGAGTTGGGTGGGGTGGGGGGGTGGGGAGAAGAAGGAAGAAATCTGAGTGGATTTATTGGAAGACTGCTGAATGGCATGCTGAATAACTCGGCCAACAGAAACCAGGGACTTAGGCATTTCAGTGATCTGTATAATGGGAACTTACCTGCTCACTGTGTTAGGAGCTGCTATCAGATGACTGGGTTCTAACTTCTCTTCTAGTACTGGGTATCCCTGCCCATGATTGAAATTCCCAGAAGAGAGAACTTGATCCTTTTGGTTTAACATGTATCTGGAGTCCTGTGACTGACAGCTCCCTAGAAACAGGTGAAGTGTCTGCACAGCTCCCACGAAGGAATGGAAGCTGCAGAGGAAGCAGAAATGAAGAAGTCTACACAAACTAATTATCGGTTGTACAACATACATATATTCCCTTCTTTCCATATACACCGTTTGGAGATATTTCAAGTATAATGCACATATTTTAATATAATGCAAATAACTAAGAACTAAGGTATAGCAGAAAGGACCTTCTCCTTAATAGATTTCAGTCACCACACCCAAAGAGGAAGGCTCAAGGCTACCCTTTCCTAGTTTACTGACATTGAGGGACGTCCAGCCTCCTCTAGTTCTGTCATAGTCCCATGTCAATGTGCTATGCTTTATGGATGAAACAATACATTGTAATGTACCAATTCATCTCAAATGCCAAAAAAATAATCATACTAAAAAGACAAGCAAAAGAATACAAATACTTTAGGGTGGCCTGTCTTCCTTTGGAGCGGTGTTTATGACCTCCTCTTCACTCTCCAGTTCACACGTCTCTTGCTTTCACACAGTTCCCTTATGTTTGATTTTTTTTTGGGGGGGTGGGGGGTTTCTCTCTGAGATGAACCACATGCTGATTCAGGAAGAGTCTGAGCCTTGTTCCTACCTATGGGTGGTTGTATCCACCTCTTCTTTTACAATGTTTATTGTGTATAATAGTCATCTTGAAGGAGCAGCACTCCTAGACTTGATTTAGATGTGGCAACAACACTATTTTGCTTTGATTATTGTCGTACCAGTATAATCTTCTTTTTAAATATTTTTTCCAACAGGAATAAAGAACTTGAAATGGCTACGTAGCAGTCTCAGCTTCTAAATTAGTGGAAAATACATTAGGTCCCATAGTGAATGCATTTCTTCTCCATTTACCAATTTCTAGATGAGCAAAAAGACAGTTGTAAGGAAAAAAGCAAAAAAAAAAAAATTGAAAATAGGTCATTGAATTAGTTTCTTATGGTGCTGTAAGAAAATACCACAACCTGAGTAGCATAAACAATAGAATATATTGTCTCACAGTTCTGGAAGCTAGAAGTCTGAGACTAAGGTGTTAGCAGGTTTGAGTCCTTCGGGAGCTGTGAAGGAGAATCTGTTTCACACCTCTCTCCTTGCTTCTGGTAGCATCAAATATTTCTTGGCTTGTAGATGATGTTTTCCCTATGTCTTTACATCAACTTCCCTATGTACATGAGTGTCTCTATTCCAAATTGCCCCTTTTGATGAAGACATCAGTCATATTGGATTAGAGCTCACCCTTATGACCTTGTCTTAACTTGATCATCTGCAAAGCTCCTTTTTCCAAATAAGATCATATTCACTAGTACTGGGGGATTAAGGACATTACCATCTTCATAAGGGACACTATTCAATCCATAACACTCACTAAGCATCATATCATGACAAGTACTTCTTCCCTTTCTACCTTTACTTCTGACCTGTGTATTTTAGCTTTAGAGAAAGAAAGCACTATATATTAATGATGTCTGGTTCAAAAAAAGTACTCCTTTCTCTAAAATAAGCTCTATGCCTAATGTGGGGCTCGAACTCATGACCCTGAGATCAAGAGTTGCATGCTGTACTGACTGAGCCAGTAAGAGGCCTCCAAAACACACCACAATTTTTAAACCACATTTTGGAAGATAGTGTTGTGTCTGAAAAGGCAGTAACAAAGCCTTCAATAATTACTGTCTATCATCCTTAAGGCTAGCTCCTTTTAGGTATTAGAGTACATAGTGAGAGCCATGAAAACCATAATAATCATCCCATTGACTTATTTCCTCAACTGTGGAGTTAATTCCTTAGTTAGAAATAAAGTTATGTGGCTTACATAAGGCATTAAATAAGTCTACCAGTAGTGGTACCAAAAGAAAAATTAAATTCAAATCCAGAATGAATATCTCTGAGTACAATGTGCTGCTCTCACATGATAAAAGAGCCCTAACTAATCAATCATCCACCAGGATCTGACGGATTTTGCAATATGTCCAATGTCTAACAGTGGAAGGAATGGAAGTTCTGCTGGCAAATGTGGTGTTTTTTAGTAGTGAGAGCCTCGTGGATATTAGTGAGGAAGAGTTGAGTCAATATGTAGGCTCCATCCTTGCCACTCGGGCTGGTTTTTTTTTAGGAGTATCGAGCAACAGTAGACCAATGACACAGAGAGGGACAGCCTTGGCAACAAATGTGCCCAGAGACTTGAGTGTTTGGCCCTCATGGCATTTTAAAAATCAGGAAATTTCATCTAAAAAGTTTGATTTATGACCTCTCTTGGAAAACAAATAAAGGAAGATCTGGCAACACTGCATGCACCTTCCAACACGGTAAGATTCAAAGCTTCTAAGATAGAATAGAATCTCTCTAGTTTGCCATGATTCCAAACGTCCGCTGTCGTCTTTCACCAAATTCTCTTCCCTTGTTTATGGAACCTATCTGGCACTTGTAGATTTCGGAGTTTGTGACCCTTGCACTAGATTGCCTTGAGAAGAAACACAATGGACAATCCTTATGTGGACAGTTCTATCCTCTCTTATTATTAAGAACTTCTCTGATGTGGGGCTGTCTTGCGAATAAGCCCCTGGAGCACAGTCTCAGTTCTGGGCAATTCTTGCCAAACATCCTTGTCTCTAGACCTGGTATCTAGCTCTTTATGGGTCTCTGAACAGCTAGACAGACCATTTCCAACCATTCAGAAAGCGGAATAGATCCTGATCTTGTTCTAAGCAAAGTGGACAGTGAGAAATGCTGCTTGTCTGTCCGCCCAGGTTTTCATCTCTCTGAACATTCTGTGTCACCTCAAGGTCACCCTTGAGAGAGGCTGTCATTTTTTTTTTTTATTTGTTCATTGCAGGCTGTGGCTTCATAGCTGGTTTCCCTCCGGCTTCTGTTGGTCTGTCACAAAGAAGTATCTGTCAGCTAGAGATTTTGTCTTCAGTAGGTTGACTTTCATCCTCAGTAGGTTGGTCATAAGCTTTTCCCCATAAGACTGTAAAGGCAGGTGGAGGGAGGACTTCTTCACAGTGACTGCTTCATGTCAGGAGAGTGAGTAACCGCACAGACCATGGAGTTGTGCCTGGAGTCCCATCCTATTCACACCACTGGAACATGTCACAGCCAGACTGCTGTCCCAGCTAAGTTTCTGGCTAGATGGAAAAGGTAGCATCCAGTTCACAATGAGCTGTTTAAATCACTGGGTCACCAGGTATCCTGTGGTCAGATTTGCAGTTTTCACTAAAGTCTGAAAGGATGCCAGGAGCAGTTTCTTCCCTGGCAGAAGGAAATGTGACTTACTCTCAAATCATAAGGACCTCTACTAAAATTCTTCTCCAGGGACTTGCTATGGTACCCTGGATAGTAGCAGAGTACCCCGCCGTTCTAGGGAGTGTTTGACACAATTGGATCTGATGATTCACTACCTAGTCTGACTGACAGACTGCTTGAATAGAACTTTGAAACTAGCCAGAGAGCATTTTATTATTCTGGTTTCCATCTGCTACATCTGGCAGGTTTTATACTCATATGATAAATAGACCAGAGTAGAATACCTAAAAACAGAATATGCCTCAACAATAAGGGGTCCGCCAATATGGATCCTTCCATCTCAGTGTTGAATGCCAGGTATATAAAAACTTATCTGTCACTTGGGCAGGGAATATTCCAGCATGACCAAATTGTTGCTGAAAACAGTTTACGCCTGGGGAAGGATTCACAGTTTGGAGTTTGAGTTTTATTAGACCTATAGTTAGGTACTTTTAGGACCCAACCCCCTTAATCAACTGACACCCATAGGCCTCGGTCCTAAGCAGCAAACCTTAGATTTTAGATGTTTTTCTTCTCTAGAGGCCAGTATCGAATAATCACTAGAGGTTTTTGCAATCTCTTACCTTAGTGCAGTTACCCAGTGCAGTTAATTTTCATGGGAGAAAGAAGAAGAAAAGTTCACTGTATACAGGATGCTTCTTCAAGGGTTTCTTTCCTCTCCTTCATTCGAGAAATTCTAGATCCATCAACTGATTCAAGATTGGTAATTAAGGAGATGTGGTGATTTCTTTGTATTATACAACCTCTATTTATTAACTCAGGGAGTTTTTGGGTTAAAAAATTCAATGAAGAATTTTACGGGCTGTCTTCCCATCTCATCCTAGAGAGATCTTCACCTGTTAATTCTTTCTCCAAGATTTGATCGCCAGGAACCCAGTTTCATTGCAGCCCCTGCCATTAGCATTTCCGGTCTAGGGAGAACAGCCAATAAAATGCTTTTTAGAAGCCCAGTGATTTCCTTGCTAACTGATTTCTATGATAATCATGAACATATATTCTTGTATAGCATACGGGGGAGTAGGATGGATAAGTGAGAAAGTGAATAGGTAGGAACCATGTGAAAGGTAGGAACCAGAATCTGTGAAAGCCAGAATCTGTCTCCTAGTCCTTGTGAATTCTTTCTCTAATATTATGCCGAGGAATTTCTGGCTTTTCAGAGTTATTCAGTGGGTGCCAAAGTTTTGTCTAGGATGGTGTTAGCCAACGAAGCCAACCGTTTGAACTGAAACTGGTGACCGTAGCTAGCAGATGGAATGAAATCAGCAATATTAATACTTTCAGCCTGATTCAAAATTGTATGTTGACTTTTTGTATTAGTTTTCTATTGTTGTGTAACCAATTGCCACAAACTTAGCATCTCAATACAATTTATTAACTCATAGTCCAGGTACAAGTCCAGGGACCTGCTTAGGGTCTCACAAAGCTAAGATCAAGGGGTCCAGCAGAGCCAAGGTCTCATCTGTGGTGTCCTCTTCAGGTGCATTGATCTCCCCAATGAGAGTAAGGAGAGAGGAGATCAATGGAGGAGGTGTGCTTATGCACAAAAGTGACAAAACTCACTTCTGCTTACGATTGTAACAGCCCAACCCAAGGAAGCACATGGAATATTTGGTCAGCATTGTCTCTGCTACAGATTTTCTTCATCTAGGGTTAAGATTATTGTTTCTTTCTCTAAGAGAAGCACAAACATATCACTCATTTTACCTTTAGTAATATATTTTACAAAGTGTGAGGTTGTATTAACTATTTGTTAAATTAGTTAATTTAACTATGTTAGTTTAACTAGTTAATTTAACTAAATTAGTTAATTAACTATGCCCAACATACCTAAGCTGGGGACATAGTATGATGACATTGAACTGGCTGTTAATGTAGCAGGGTGAAAAAAATGTGGTAACAGTTAATACTGAAATTATTCCTTTTGTGAGAATTGTTATTATTTTACCTTGAAAAGTGGCTTTAGGCCTAAAGAGTGAAGTCCTGAAAACATGGTCTATAACTTTGCTATTCGAGAGTAGTTCATCAGGCACCTGGGTGGCTCAGTGGATTAAACCTCTGCCTTCAGCTTAGGTCATGATCCCAGGGTCCTGGGATCAAGCCCCACATCAGCTCTCTGCTCAGTAGAGGGCCTGCTTCCCCCTCTCCATCTGCCTGCCTCTCTGTCTGCTATGCTCTCTCTCTCTCCCTTTCTCTCAAATACATAAATAAAATCTTAAAAAAAAAAAAAGAGTAGTTCATGAACCATTAGTTCATGAACTAGTAATAGCAGCATTGCCTGGGAGCTGATTAGAAATGAAGCATCTCTGGCCCCATGCCAGACCTACTGATTTAGAATAATCATTTTAAGAAGACCCCGGGTCATTCCTATGCACACTTAAAATTTGAATCATGCTGGTGTCTTAGGAGATAGGAGAAAAGGTTGATAAATGGTTCTTCATAAGAAGTAAATAGAAATTGCAGGGATGGAAATAGGAGGCAACCAGGGAGAGAGAAGGGGAGAAGATGTCTGAGAAGGGAGAAAAGAAGCTGAGCCATATGGCAAGACAATACACCTTTTAGAAATGTCTCCAGTATAATTTTTATTTTTATTTATTTATTTTTTTTTAGAGAGAGAGAGGAGAGAGCACATGCAGGAGAGGAAAGAGGGAGAGGGGCAGAGGAAGAGAGAGAGAGAGAGAATCTTAAACAAGCTCTACACCTAGCATGGAGCCTGATGCAGGGCTCGATCTCCCTTGACATCATGACCTAAGCTGAAGTGAAGAGTCGGATGCTTAACTGACTGAGTCAACCAGGTGCCCCATCCTTTAAGAAACTATTATATGTGAGGTGGACAGTGGACCTTTAGGAACTGGTTTTTCTTAAGACTCAACTTTAAATTGCAAAAGTTGCTTTAATGTAAACTATAGCCCTTTGTACCTGCCCCCTGCCACCTGCCTCCAGGGTTTCTTCAGAAGAGGTTGATTTCCACATCTAGATGATTAAGAATGAAGAGAAGAGTTCCATAAGATACAACTGAGGTGAAGAGTTCAGTGAAAGCTAACAAACAAAGCCAATAGTGACCATAAGAACCTCAGCTCCAAAAGGAGGTAGAAGTCTTGAGAGACATTGCAATTTTTATCAGGAGTGGGGTTGGGGTTTTAGGACCCCAGTCAGTTATTCAGAAAGGACAAGATGATATGTGACATTAGCAAAACTCAAATTATCTTTAAATTGTTAAGCTTTGTTGAGGGTAATGTTTTGTTAATGCTAGAAGAAAAAAAACTCACTGTGGTGATGCAAAAACAAATAGTAGGTCTTGACTCTTTTTCTTTTGGGTGATGCAAATCCTTTTTACCTAAATATTCCTATTTTATTTTACAGGTATCTGGGAAATGCATTTAAGTAAATAATTATAATAATTTGAGGGGATGGGCAAGAATTCAGTAATTTTAGACAAGAAAATACTGTGCTCAAAAGATTGGAAGAAAATGAATAACATTTTAATAGTGTCTTTAGAAAGTAGAGTTAGGATGCTTTTTATACCTTGCCTACCTTTTTGCCCTTAATAAATATAATAACTTGTGTTATTAACTTCAGTATGAGAACACCATTTCATTTAAGAGTTTTATTTATATTACATTGTTCTAAATATGGAAATTGAATCCTCCAGTCTTGAGGGGAACTGAAATAAGGATAATTTATCTAGATTGTGAGTGTTACTATAGTAGGTAAAGTAATAGGAACTGGCTCTCACTAGTTTTAGGCCTTTAGTATAATTCTTCTTAGTCCTCTTGTTCATTTCTTGGAATGGACTTTAAAAAGACACATTCAAAAACAACGGCTTTTATATCGTTGTCAAAATGGTAAAAATATATAATGTCCTGCATTTGTGTGATATTTTCCACCTTTTAAATGGCATATTTGGCATTTTCTCACTGAGTTTCACAGCTGTTCTGTAATGCACCTTCCTGACTTCAGGAAAATGTTACCTTTACTCTCCCTCTACTGAGAGTTGTTACCTCACATTCTCTTCCTACTTTCGTTTGAACTTCTTGAGGAAGTGGTTTATTCTAGCACTCTCTATTTCCTCTCTTCCTTCTCACCCTCCTACTGGTGTTGGTGATTGGGAATGTTAACAGTGGTCTTATTGTTAAATCAACTACATGTTAGCTGTCATCCTAAATAATGGTAATTATTATTATTATTTAATGGTAATTATTATTAATAACTTTTTTGAGAGAGACAGAGAGAGCATGTGGACACATGAGCAGGAATCAGGGTGTCAAGGCAGAGGGAGAGGGAGAGAAAGAATCCAAAGCAGGCTCCATGCTCAATGCAGAGCCCCAGGCAGGGCTTGATCTCAGGATCCTGAGATCATGACCTGAGCAGAAATCAAGAGTTAGACACTTAACCAAATGAGCCACCTAGGGGCTCCTATTATTAATAACTTCTTTGCAACATTTGACACTGTTGAAACATCTTTTTGAAATTGACTTCCTTTTATGTCTATAAATATTATCTTAAAATTTTCTTTCTCTGTATTTGTGTATTACTCATTCTACTTCTGTTGTTTTGATGATCTCTGTTTTCCTTTAGATATTAAAGCTTCCTTGGGTTCCATTTTGATCTTCTGGCCTCATTGAACATCTCTTCCAGCTTTAACTACTAGCTATATCCTACTGACTCCCTAACTTTTTTACACCATTCAGGTAATCCATGATTAATATAATCTAATTCTGGAATATAGATATGCACTTAAAAAATATGCATCTGTAGTCCCACTAGCCAAAGTAATATTTTGCTCTGTTTTCTTCTAAGCAATGTTGTCTGCATATATATATTCTTAGAAATTAAAATACATACATACAAGAATGGAATTGTGCTCTAATACTATTTTTTCTAATATTTTTAGTTTGATGTTTCACCTAAAAATATGATGATGGTTTTCACGTCAGTAAAATCTGTCACACTTTAGTAACTCTCCATATGAACAGCCTAAATGCTCCCATGAAATGGAACAGGGTCGCAGATTGGATATAAAGAAGGACCCATCCATATGCTGTCTACAAGAGACTCATTTTGAACCTAAAGACACCTCCAGACTGAAAGTGAGGGAATGGAGAACCATTTGTCATGCCAACAGACCTAAAGAAATAGCTGGCGTAGCAATTCTTACATCAGACAAATTAGAATTTGAACCAAAGTCTGTAATAAGAGATGCAGGGGGATACTATATCAATCTCGCAGGGTCTATCCAACAAGAAATGTAACAGTTGTAAATATCTATGACCCCAACATGGAAGCAGTCAATTGTATAAGCCAGCTGTTAACCAAAATAAAAAATCAAATCGACAATAATACATTAATAGCAGGAGATTTTAACACTCCACTCTCAGCATTGGACAGATCATCTAAAAGAAGATCGACAAAGACAGAAGAGCTTCGAATGACATATTGGACCAGATGGACTTCATAGATATATACAGAATATCCCACCCTAAAACATCAGAATACTCATTCTTCTCGAATGCACATAGAACTTTCTCCAAAATAGATCACATACTACGTCACAGATCAGGTCTCAGGCAATAACAAACAATAACAGAGATTATTCCCTGCATGTTATCAGACCACAATGCCTTGAAACTGGAACTCAATCACAAGAAAAAATTTGGAAGGAATTCAAACACTTGGAAGTTAAAGAGCATCTCTAAAGAATGATTAGATCAACCAGGAAATTAGAGAAGAACTTAAACAATTCATGGAAACTAATGAGAATGAAAACACTTCAGTCCAAAACTGATGGGATACTGCAAAGGTGATCATAAGAGGGAAATACATAGCCATCCAAGCCTCTCTCAGAAAATTAGAAAAGTTCTAAATGCACAAACTAACCTTATACCTAAAGGAGCTGAACAGCAAATAAAACCTAAACCAAGTAGGAGAAGCAAAATAATTAAGATTAAACCGGAAGTAAATGAAATAGAAACCAGAAAAACAGTAGAACAGATCAACAAAACTAGGAGCTGGTTCTTTGAAAGAATTAATAAAATCGATAAACAACTGGCAACACTTACCTAAAAGAAAAGAGAAAGGACCCAAATTAATAAAATCATGGATGAAAGGGGAGAGACCATGAACACCACCAAGAAAACAGAAACAGTTATTAGAAATTATTACCAGCAACTATATGCCAACAAATTAAGCAACCTGGAAGAAATGGATGCCTTTCTGGAAACTTACAAACTACCAAGACTGAAACAGGAAGAAATAGACAATCTGAATAGGCCAATAACCAGTAATGAAATTGAATTAGTAATCAGAAACCTCCCCAAAAAACAAAAGTCCAGGGCCAGATGGCTTCCCAGGGGAGTTCTACTAAACATTTAAAGGAGAAATAATACCTATTCTACTGAAGCTGTTTCAAAAAATAGAAACAGAAGGAAAACTTCTAACACCTTCTATGAGGCTGGCATTACCCTGATCCCCAAATCAGGCAAAGACCCCATCAAAAAGGAGAGTTACAGACCAATATCCCTGATAAACATGGATGCCAAAATACTCAACAAGATCCTAGCATATAGGATCCAACAGTACATTGAAAGGATTATTCACCATGACCAAGTGGGATTTATTTCTGGGATGCAAGGGTGGTTCAACATTCATGAATCAATCAATGTGATAGAGCATATTAACAAAAGAAAATACATGAAACATATGATCCTCTGAGAAATGCAGAGAAAGCATTTGACAAAGTACAGCATCCATTCCTGATTAAAACTTTTCAGAGTATAGGGATAGAGGGAACAGTCCTCAATATCATAAAGATCATCCATGAAAAGCCCACAGTGAATATCATTATCAATGGGGAAATGCTGAGAGTTTTCCCTTAAGGTCAGGAACATGACAGTGATGCTCACTCTCACCACTGTCGTTCAGTATAGTGCTAGAAGTACTAGCCTCATCAGTCAGACAACAAAAATAAATAAGGCATCCAAATTGGCAAAGAAGAAGTCAGACTCTCTCTCCTTGCAGACAACATGATATTTTATGTGGGAAACCTCAAAGACTCCACCCCCCCCCCAAGTTACTAGAACTCATACAGCAATTCAGCAATATGGCAGGATACAAAATCAATGCACAGAAATCAGTTCCTTTTATATACACTAACAATGTAACTGTCGAGAGAGAAATTAAGGAATCAGTTCCACTCACAATAGCAACAAAACCCACAAGATATCTAGGAATAAACCTAACCAAAGAGGTAAAGAATCTATACCCTAGAAACTACAGAACACTTATGAAAGAAATTGAGGAGGACACAAAAAGATGGGAAAACATTCCATGCTCATGGGCTGGAAGAGTAAACATTGTTAAAATGTCCATCCTGCCAGGGGACAATTTATACTTTCAAGCCATCCCTATTAAAATACTATTGGCATTTTTCAAAGAGCTGCAACAAACAGTCCTAAAATTGGTATGGAACCAGAAAACATCCCGAATCTCCACGGGAATAATGAAAAAAAAAAAAAAAAAAAAAAAGTAAATACCAAAGTTGGGGGCATCATGTTGCCTGACTTCATTATTACAAAGTTGTGATCACCAGGACAGCATGGTATTGGCACAAAAACAGACACATAGACCAGTGGAACACAATAAGACTCCAGAAATCGACCCTTAGCTGTATAGTCAACTAATCTTTAACAAATCAGGAAAATATCCAATGGAAAAAAGACAATCTCTTCAATAAGTGCTGCTGGGAAAATTGGACAGCTACATATAGAAGAATGAAACTGGACCATTCCTTTACACCATACACAAAGATAAACTCAAAATGGATGAACGATCTCAATGTGAGACAGGAATCCATCAAAATCCTAGAGGAGAACATAGGCAGTAACCTCTTTGACATTGGCCACAATAACTTTTTTCAAGACATGTCTCCAAAGGCAAGGGAAACAAAAGCAAAAATGAACTTTTGGGACTTCATCAAGATAAGCTTCTGCAGAGCAAAGGAAACCGTCAACAAAACTAAGAGCAAAGAAAACAGTCAACAAAACTAAGAGGCAACCCATGGAACGGGAGAAGATATTTGCAAATGACATTACAGTTGGAGGGCTGATTTCCAAGATGAAGAACTTCTGAAGCTCAACACTCAAAAAACAGATAACCCAGTCAAAAATGGGCAGAAGACATGAACAGACACTCCTCCAGAGATGACATAAAAATGGCTGACAGACATATGAAAAAATGCTCACCATTATTAGCCATTAGGGAAATACAGATCAAAACCACAATGAGCTACCACCTTACACCAGCTAGAATGGCAAAAATTAACAAAACAGGAAACAACAAATGTTGGTGAGGATGTAGAGAAAGAGGAACCCTCCTACACATGTGGGAATGCAATGCAGCCACTCTGGAAAACAGTACGGAGGTTTCTCAAGATGTTAAAAGTAGAGCTGCCCTACGACCTAGCAATGGTACTACTAGGTATTTACCCCAAAGATATAGATGTAGTGAAAAGAAGGGGCACATGCACCCCAATATTCATAGCAGCAATGTCCACAATAGCCTTTCAACAGATGAATGGATAAAGAAGATGAAGTACATATATACAATGGAATATTATTCAGCCATCAGAAAGGATTAACATGGATAGAACTGAAGAGGATTATGTGAAATGAAGTAACTCAAGCAGAGAAAGACAATTACCATTTGGTTTCACTCATATGTGGAACATAAGCAATAGCACGGAGGACCACAGGGGAAGGGAAGGAAATCTGAAGGGGGAGAAATCAGAGAGAGAGAGAAATGAGCCATTAGAGACTGTGGACCCTGGGAAATGATCTGAGGTTCTCAGAATGCGGGGGGAGAGGGGGTAAACAGGGTGATGGTTATTGAGGGCACATGTTGTGATGTGCACTAGGTGTTAATATGTAACTAATGAATCATTGAACACTACATCAAAAACTAATGATGTACTATAAAGTGAGTAACAGAACAAAATTGTAAAAAAATCTGTCACACTAAAATAGATTATAATTTTCCTTCATATATGTTCATCATAATATATTTAATCAAAAACATAAGTTGGAAATTTAGATTATTTCCAATGTTTTGTTTATATCAATGATATTGTGATGCACATATTCATACATATTTCTTTACATATGTCCTGTTCATTTCTTCAGATTAATTTCCTAGAATTAGAATGTTTATCTGAATATCTAAAGGTTTTGAATACATATTGTTAGATTTCTCCCTGAAAATTTGCTTTTAAAAGTAGGTTTAAGAGTGCCTACTTGTTTGGCGGCATCACAATTCCAGACTTTAAGTTCTATTACAAAGCTGTAATCATCCAGACAGTATGGTTTGGGCATAAAAACAGACACATAGATCAATGGAAAGAATAGAGAACCCAGAAATGGCCCTTCAACTCTATGGTCACCTAATCTTCAACAAAGAAGGAGAGAATGTCTAATGGGAAAAGGACAGTCTCTTCAACAAATGGTGTTGGGAAAATTGGACAGCCACATGAAGAAAATGAAACTGGACCATTTCCTTATACCACACATAAGAATAGACTCAAAATGGATGAAAGACCTCAGTGTGAGACAGGAATCCATCAAAATCCTTGAGGAGAACACAGGCAGCAACCTCTTCAACCTCAGCCACAGCAAATTCTTCTAGAAACATCACCAATGGCAAGGGAAGCAACAGCAAAAATGAACTATTGGGACTTCATCAAGATCAAAAGCTTTTGCACAGCAAGGGAAACTGTCAACAAAACCAAAAGACAACCGACAGAATGGGAGAAGATATTTGCAAATGACATATCAGATAAAGGACTAGTATCCAAAAATCTATAAAGAACTTATCAAACTCAACACCCAAAGAATAAATAACCCAATCAAGAAATGGGCAGAAGACAGGAACAGATATTTTTGCAAAGAAGACATCCAAATGGCCAACAGACACATGAAAAAGGGCTCAATATTACTTGCCATTAGGGAACTACAAATCAAAACCACAGTGAGATACCACCTCATTCCAGTGAGAATGGCTAAAATTAACAAGTTGGGAAATGACAGATGTTGGTGAGGCTGCGGAAAAAGGGGAACCCTTCTACACTGTTGTGGGAATGCAAGCTGCTGCAGCCACTCTGGAAAACAGCATGGAGGTTCCTCAAAAAGTTGAAAACAGAGCTACCCTTTGACAGAGCAATCGCATTACTAGGTATTTACCCTAAAGATACAAATGTAGTGATCCAAAGGGGACACGTGCACCTGAATGTTTATAGCAGCAATGTCCCCAATAGCCAAACTATGGAAAGAAACGAGATGACCATCAACAGATGAATGGATAAAAAAGAGGTGGTGTGTGTGTATACACACACACACACACACACACACACACACACACACATACATACATACACACAATGGAATACTGTGCAGCCATCAAAAGAAATGAAATCCTGCCATTTTCAACGACGTGGATGGAACTAGAGGGTATTATGCCAAGTGAAGTAAGTCAATCAGAGAAAGACAATTATATGATATCTCTGATATGAGGAATTTGAGAGGCAGGGTGGAGGTTCATGGGAGGAAGGGAGGGAAAAAAATGAAACAAGATGGGACTGGAGAGGGAGAAAAACCATAAGAAACTCTTAATCTCAGGAAACAAACTGAGGGTTGCTGGGGGGTGGGAGGATAGGGATAGGGTGGCTGGATTATGGACATTGGGGAGGGTATGTCCTATGGTGAGTGCTGTGAATTGTGTTAATACTGATGATTCACAGACCTGTACCCCTGAAGCACATAATACATTATATGTTAATTAAAAAAAAAAAAAAGGAGTGGCAAGATGGGAAAAAAAAAGAGTGCCTACTTGTTCTCATCTTTGCCAACATTGAACATTAACTTCTTTATAATTTGTCTTAATGTAATAGGAATAAAAATGGGGGTGGCCTTTTTGCGGTGGGAGAGAAGTAGTCCATTCTGTTTTTCAGGTTATCCATTAACTTTAAAGAGCAGCTAAAAATAGTCACTAACCTCCTTGCCTTATACATTGGTCTGCTTGGACTGCTCTGACAAAATACCACAGACTATATGGCTTAAACAAGAGAAATTTATCTTCTCATAGTTCTAGAGGCTGGAGAATCCAAGATGAAAGTTCTGACCAGTTCAGTTTCTAGGGAGGGCTCCCTTCCTGGCTTGTAGACCTTGCTTTCTTACTATGTTCTCACATGGCCTTTCCTCAGGTCCTGCATGCTTGCAGGGAGAGAGCTCACTAATGTCTCCTCTCATAAAAACATTAATCCTGTAGGATTAGGGTCCCACCCTCATGACCTCATTTAACCTTAATTATTCCTTAGAAGCCTTTTTTCCAAATATAGCCACACTGGGGATTTCCACTTGAACATATAAATTAGGGGAGGTGGACACAAACATTCATATCAAAATGCCAAACATTCAGTCCATATGCCTTGTCAAGTAGAACACAAGTTCTTTTTGTTGTTTTTGTTGTAACTGTGGAAGGGAAGAAGTGGGTTTTTTGTTTTGTTTTGTTTTTTATTTATTTTTTTAACTTTGTAGCCATTTTTTTTTAAGGTGGGCCTGAGTTTCTGTACATTAAATGTACTTTTCCTTATTGCTTGTTTTATTATCCTTCTTCCCCAAATCCTTATCCCAATCATTTTCTCCCCTCTCCTTAATAAATTATTTTATTCTGTTGTTATTTAGACTGTGTCTTTTGGCCAGGAAGTCAACGAGGAATTCTGAGGTTCTGGCAGAAATTTAGAAATTGAATTATAAACGCCTATTCAGTACTATTCCAATATTCCAAATAATCTCATTTCCGCATCAGCACTTAAAAAAATATATCAGAAGAGTCAACGGGGCTGCATCTACAGTGTTTCTAAGCCTTGCTTTATATCTGGGAGATATTGAAGGAAGTAAGATCATGCAGAATTAGGCCAGCTCTTTCACTGTCGTCTTTCAAAATGTCCAGGAACAGTTTGCCTGTTGCTTTTCCAAACATAAACACAGACACAGGCCAGTGAACTAATAATATTAATTGATGCTATGCTAACAAATAGGTCAAATAGAACAAAAACACAACTTTTCCTGCGCTGTAACCTCTTGGTACATGACGTCAAAAGCAGATGCTGTTGTGGTGTCCTAGTGTGTCGGAGATAAAAAAGACAAGGAAAGCTGACTGTGTGAAAGATCTGCTCGTCGGAAAGGAGGCCTCCTGCTAGAGCCTTGGGAAGGTAGTCAGTATGCAGTGTAGTTATCTCGAGAAGGAAGGACACTATAACATCCCTCTCCATACCTTGCCAAAATCAGCTCTGAGTCCCTTCAAACGAAGTACTGTAATTTATCACTCACTGAGAGCAGACAGAGCAAATGAAAGAAATGATTAATGTTGTGTTTTGGGTTTTTTTGTTTTGTTTTTGTTTATTTATTTATTTATTTATTTTTGGGTGGGGGGAGGGAGTAATAAGCTGCCTGTTCTGTCTTGTGGGTAGAAGTATTTGTTGTTTTGGAAAGGATAACGGATGTGCGCCATTTTCTCTGTCTATGGATACAGTCAAGATTTTAACCTTGGGGAAACAAAGGCAGAGTGTTTGATTTATTCTTTTTTTCTAGACTAGGGACTGTAAATTAAAGTTATATTTAAATCTCCAAGTAAGGAGAGGTCCATGTCACTCCTGTTGTGGCTAAACAGTTCAAGCATTGTTTCCCTGCTCAGCCAGAATGGGGGTGGATAGTCACATTTTTTTAATAGCACCAATGGCTTTTCTACTACTAAATAAGTAACAACCTTCGTCTCTTTTAATCCAAATGTTTTAGGACTCACTACCTTTATATATACAACATATAACTCAGATTATTTCCTCTTTTTTCCCCCCAGATTTAAATTCTTACCCAGATCTATCCTTGTGACTTTGGACTCTTTTAAAGAATTTCTCATCAGTCTATTTACTACTTAGTCCTCTTGAAGAATGAATGCATACTTTCATACATAGTTCACACCTAGAGAATACTTTTTCTAATACTTTTCTAACCTTTAACATAGTAATATAAGAATCAGTTGCTCAGCAGCCTAGTCTTCGATATAAACAAAAGTAAGAACTTTAGAGAAAAGCAAGTATAATAGTTCTCTTTAAAAAATTAACTTAAAAAAGATTTAAGTGTAACATGCATCCAGACATGGCATTTCTTTCTGAAGACTGACATAAACTTCTCCAAAAATTGATAATAATTATATAGGCCAACAAACGCTTAATTAAAAATCTGTCTTTTCGTTTTCATAGTCCTTGCAGTCCTCACATTTTTAAATATTCCTCCTCAATTAGAAGTCTTCTGTGGTAGAAATCTTTATGAATAAAATGAAAGATTTTACGTTTGATTACTATGTGATTATTTTAAATATAGTTGGTAATTTCTGGACATATATTTTCCCATCATTACTAGTTAATGGTGTTTCTGAATTACATGCAGTTCTATTTTTCTTCAGACTTGAACTGAAGGAAACATGCCAGTTCAACAGTTGACACACATGAAGCACAATTACATCTCAAAGTATTATCTAGTTCTATTTGTACATTGAAAACAATTCCCCCTGCTTCATCCCACACTGAAGCAGAAACGAAAGATTCAAACACCCTGCCAACCCAAATGCTAGTGGGAGATTTTCTTCTCAGACACATTTTTTTAGGAGTCGTTTTTCATTCTTGGGATGCCAGACAAGTAGGGCCTGGGAAAAAGACGGAAAGCAAACTATAAAAGAGAAGAGCTTTGGAAGGAGGAATGTGAGAACCATCTTGGCAAAGGACAAAAGAGCAGAATGGCAAAGATTCAGAGGATGGGCTATCCCAAAGCTTAGATCTCCTTCGTTGGCAACCTCACTCTCCTCTGATCAGTAATGGGCAACCTGCAGGTCCGTGGTCCTAACCACCCCCCTGGACAGAGTAGCAAGTTTGAACACTTCAGTGGGAGAAGAGGGTCTTGGGAAAGGACCTTCCCTTGACCAGATGGAACTGAATTGAACACAAAGGGAAATTTTCCTCTGATCAGAGACAGTGTTAACCCCACTATCTTTATTATGTCTGCTTTTATGAAGTACCAGTGACAATAAGTGACTTTTTTGAAGATAAGACAAATCTTATGCTCAAAAACCAAAGATTTGTCCCCACAGAAAATATTAAAGGGAACATATGAAAGCTGTTAAGACAACTTCAAAAAGGAGTTTTAGTTCGTGTTTGAACAGTGGTTATGTTACTGACATAATTGTTCAACCTGCTCTGATCACTATTTTGAAGAGGGAGAACTTAGATAAGTTAACAGTGTAAATAGTTAAGTAATTCTTCTAACTTGAAAAACTCATAACTAAACGTTATACCTAAACTATGAACATGAAGGTAACACTTTTCAAGCAACATACTCGGGCTTCAACAAACTTTCTTGAAAAACTTCTTAATCCAAAGAAGTGAAACAAGTGATTAGAGACAGTGTAGGAAAGAGTGACAGTGTAGTAAAAGGAAAATGGGTTTTGGAGGCAGGCTTCTGTTCCCAACTGTGTGAACTTGGTAAGGTTGACTCAACTTCCTGGAGTTGTCATTTGTTCATGCATAACATGGTAAAATTACTGTCTACTTAGAACATTTGTGATTAGTATTAATGGAGATAATATAAAAAGGACATTACCTGCTTATGTACCATGACTGTTACGATAAATAATGGAACTTTGGGGACATTCCTGAAATGCAGCAGGGTGGATGCTTTTGGGTAGATAGACTGAGGCAGCTGGTAAAATCACTTCTAACCCACATAGTTTTGTCATCCTACAGTTCTGTAATTCTTAATTTGGATCTGTTATGTCATATTTGTATTTTTTTTTTTGACAAGGAGTAGTAGATTCCTTTGAAAACACACTTATTAAATGGGTGGGTTTATTTCCTATAGGACAGTAAATGTCTTAGTTAAGATATCAAACTTGTCCATGCCACAACCACATAGTTTCTTTTTTAAAGTCAAATACATTGTTGGCATTTGAGTGGCAGGTATAGAGAAGAAAGAACACTGGATTAGGAGGATGGGTATATTTAAATTCTTGTCCCATTAGCAGCACATCCTAGCTCTATGGGCTTGGGCCAAATCATATAAGCTCTTTCAGCTTCATTTTTCTTTAAGTAACTCAAGGAAAGTGGGGATGATAATTCTGTCCTCTGACTTATGGCATTATTTATGTGATGATCAAATGAAATAATATACACATTGAAAATTATTAAGTACCTTGCCAATCTAAAACATTATTGGCTTGAACCTAGATGAAATAAAACATAAGCATTCAAATTTAGACAAAGTTAGGTTTTTATTGTTAACTTCGTTATCTTTTAGGGTAGAGGTGTAAGAGTTTTCCTTTTTAAGATTCCTCTAATCAGTGGAGAAAATGAAACCTCTGTTTTTTGAGAAACAGCAAATAGTAATCTGTACCTTGGGATCTGTACATTGGGATCTAAGTCCTAATTTTGCTATTCCTTATAATTTAGGGCAACTATCCTGCAGGATCTTTATGTGCGTTTCATCTTCTATAAAATGATGGTGGCCATTTTGTTTTTTTCTCCTATAAATTTATGTGAACCTTCCTCTAAATGTTTGCCTTAGTTCTCTCCGGATACTTGAGAACTTCCTCTTGCAGTGTGAATATTGTTCGTGTTATCAAACATGGTCTGTGTCCTGCAGTGTCACTTGTAGGGGAAGAGATATACTTAAATGTCAATATTAATATCTAAATTCCAAAACTTAATATTCCATAAGAAAGAAATGCAAAAGAGTGATGTTAATGGTTAGTTTTCTAAGTGCATTTGACATTGATTTTTTTTTTATTATTGCATCACTGTATTTATCTTTCAGAGAAAGATGTTATTGTTTTCCCCAGAAAGATACATATTTGCTTTGAGCTTCAGAACGGTTCAGTTTTTGCTATATTTATTATAAAGTAGCATCCTTAAAACTACTTCAAATAAATGAGATAACTGACCGTGTCAGATTCTTCCACTGTGGATAGGGCTACCATTTATCAGTCAGTAATACATTTGGCAGGTAATGTGCTCACAGAACAACATCTGTTCGACACACACAGCCTTGATTTAATCTTGATCTTAGTAATGAACAGAGATAAAGATGGTAAGACATAGGGTTAAAAATATAACCCGAACACTATTTATTTAGTTAGTCATCACATTTAAACTTGTTTTGGCAAGTAGGAGAGATAAAATAACTTTACTTACTACACTCTTGAAAGATGTTCAGTTACTCAGCTAATAATTATGGCGACTTGATTAATTAGTCCTTTTGCTTTTCTTTTTCTTCCTTCTATTGTCATCTTTTTTCCAGGTAATAAGATAAGAGAAAAACAGATTTATCTGTTTATATTACTTGATTCTCTTAGTGAAAGCACTATTGTGGTTTAAATCAGGATTTAAAAATTTTTTTAGGTTTTATTTTTTTTTAAAGATTTTATTTATTTATTTGACAGAGATCACAAGTAGGCAGAGAGGCAGGCAGAGAGAGAGAGAAGGAAGCAGGCTCCCTGCTGAGCAGAGAGCCCAATGTGGAGCTCGATCCCAGGACCCTGGGATCATGACCTGACCCAAAGGCAGAGGCTTAACCCACTGAGCCACCCAGGCATCCCTAGGTTTTATTTTTGCTTTTAAAAAGTTTTATTAAAAATTATGTTGTTAGAAGAAATAATGTTGTTTACATGCTAAAACAATAAAGCCAAAGCTTCATATTGTCCATTCTTTTCTTCAAACATAATTGCAATCAGTAGTTTGAGTGTCTTTCCAAACTATTTTCTGTGTATCTGTCCACATGATATATACATATCTACAAGTATGCCTGATATACATAGGGTTATGTGATAGTATGACATTCTACAATTTTCACTTTTAATTTAATAATATATTTTGAAGATCTTCGATTGAGAAATATGTTCCTTTTCTTTGATAGGTGCATATTATCCCACAGCACAGATGTACTATAGTTTATTTTTCCATTACCTTTTTGAGAGTTATTTAGATTGTTTTTAATTTTTTGATATTGCAGTTTTTCAACAAACATTCTATATACACCTTTTCCAGCATAGGTACATATCTGCACGACATCCTCAGAAGCAGAATTGTTGAATTGAAGAGTACGTGTGCCTTAAATTTTCAGCTACTACCAGATGACCTTAAAATAATGCTTAGCAGAATATATTCCCACCACTGATATACAAGAATACTTGTTTCCCCTTACTCTCGCCATTACTTGATATCAGTCCTTTAAGTTTGTGCACATTTAATGGGCCAAAATCTAGTTAAAAAATTTGTAGTGAACGTCTTTTCACATGTTTATTGGCCATTTTTATTTTCCTCTTCAGTGATGTTTGTTTGATTTTGATTATAGTGTTTTCTTTATATTTTCTTTATATTATTTTGTATTTAATCTTGCACACATTATTATTATTCATTGGTTTATTATTATTGTTGTTATTATTTTAATTTGCAAAAGTTGTTTTTATATTTTTTTAAAGATTTTATTTATTTATTTGACAGAATGAGATCAGAAGTAGGCAGAGAGGCAGAGAGAGAGAGAGGAGGAAGCAGGCTCCCCACCAAGCAGAGAGCCCGATGAGGGACTAGATTCCAGGACCCTGAGATCATGACTTGAGCCAAAGGCAGAGGCTTAACCCACTAAGCCACCCAGGCGCCCTGTTTATACATTTTGAATGTAATCTTTTTCCAGTCTGTATCATGAAATGTTTTCTTCCAGCCTATCACTTGATGTTGAACTTTGTAATTTTTGTTGTTGCTACTTAGCTGTTTGAAATTTGTTATGCAGTTGATATCACCAAAATTTTTCTCTTTGCCTTCTGTATTTTGTGCTTTGCACATGATCTTCCTTTTCCCAAAGATCTTTATTTTCCCTTTGTGTGAATAAATCAAATGTTTTAGCTCATCAAGTATCTTTTAAATAGCTGATTAGGCTGTACTCCCACATTGCTCTATCTTTACAGAGGTCATGTGGTTTTCCAGTAAAATTGAGAAAGCTTATTACTCTAACTTTAAAGATGTGTGACTATAACTTTTGATACAGTCGTTTCAGCATGCTGCTTTTTCCCAGTGTAGTCATAATAAGGTAAACATTAAATATTGTCTGGTTTGTTTGGCCTCATGCGTGAACTTGAATGATTTGTGAAGATCATTATACAAGTGCTATAACTTGCTCACCAAACCTGCTCTTTGAGTTAATCAAAGTGCTTATGTATCTGCATATTTCTCTTCTCAATTTTCCTATACTAATTCTAAATGTTATGCAGTTCACAATTAGACAATGATTTTAATTCTCACTTATTTAATAAAATACCATATTATAGATGGAGAAATGAAAAGCTTACTTATAAAAACTTATTTTTTTTCTTCAGTTTTGTCAAAGCACGATGCTTCACAAGTTCTGGTTAGGAAACGCCGTGCAAATTCTATGTTTGAAGAAACCAAAAAGGGTAATCTTGAAAGAGAATGCATTGAAGAATTATGCAATAAGGAAGAAGCCAGGGAGATCTTTGAAAATGACCCTGAAACGGTAAGAATGAATAAAATCTAATAAGTTAGCATACCTAGACATACAATGAAAGACTGAACATTTCCAGCTTGAGTCTGTGTTCCCTTGTGTTCCTTTTTAAAATGAATGATTGTGTATATTGCCTTCCACATGTAACCACTGAAGCATTTCAGAAGAAAGTAACTTCAGAGAAAAGTGGGCTTGTTAGAAGATACTACTGCCAAAGCATTATGCACTAGCCGAACTATAATTTGGGTATACTTCATTATCAGCAAGTTGTCTTGATCTTATGGTTTGCAAATAATTTTTTTCCCAATTGGAATTTGGTAGTATTAGGTAGATGGAGAAGAAGGTATCTCAAGTATAAGGTGCGTGTGTTTGTGTGTGTGACTGTATTATCACTATACCTCATTAGATCTCTCTGTTGGCATTTTTAACCAGGCTTTAGAAGACAATGCTACCTAATCCAGAGGTTGGTATATCATAGGTACTCAGTGATTGCTTATGAAAGAATTCATTATAGTACCATATTCCTGAAGTAGATTTTTTTCCCATAAAGCCTTGGGAAGTTCCCTGAACCCACTTAATATGATCACTAATTCCTGGGGTTAGAATTTATAAATTTAATGTATAAATTTTTCCAAGTTAGTCTAGAAGAATTTAATCATAAGACCACTAAATATCATACAGAAACATGGGACCCCAGACCTTGTCTTTAGTCTCCTAATTTTCCTAGGGAAGGATGTTTGCTAATATGCCCTGTGGAAAACAGGATTGTAAATAGTGCCTCTAAAAATTAGGATGAAGTTGACCTTGAGAATTCAAATCTGATAACCTTCAGCATTACCTCAGATATTTTTCCTGACATGAGCTATGTAACCCAAAGGAAATGAGGAAGAAAGCAAATACAAAGTAGCTCCTTTAGCTCAGCCATGGCTTCTAGGACCATGAGACTAGATGAAAGATAATGAGCAGGAACATTTGTCTATAGTTCCAGAACTTGCTCAAGACAGTAACAGCTTGTGTTCTCCAGAGATCCTCTTTAATCCTTTTCTCTCTACTTAGGTTCAAAGAATATTTTTTCCAAGGTACCAAAGAATTAATACTCTGCAGGATTGAGTGAGTTTTGTGGCTTTTTGTGGATAAACAATTGACAAGACAAAATATTTTATTATTTCACAATATATAGCAGATTAGTACTCTTATTGTGTAGGATACATATATATGTTATATGCATATATTTGCATACATTTATAATACAGTATAATATTATTTATTATAGAAATTTAAATATATACCACAGTAGTCAGAACAATATGATAAACCCCCATATACCTCCCCAGACTTAAGCAGTTATCAGCAATCACCATTCTTGTTTTGCCTGTTCTCAACCCCACCCAGTCTAATTTTAGTTTTGTTTCGCTGGATCATTTAAGGCAAGCCTACATCCCTAAGATATCATATTCTTGCATAGCCCGTAAATACCTGAGTATATATTTCTAACATTATAGGTATGTTCTTGTAGCTTAGTCACTGAATGGCAAATGAAGAGTGAGGTAGAAGACCATAGCGGAGAGGCAGGAAAGTAGTGGAGAGGGGAAACTCATTTATTTGCTTCCTCCCCTTCACTTTTTGACATTGGTCTCATATACAAAAGAGAAAGAAAAAGTGGGAGAAATGAAAGGCAAGGGAAAAAGAAACATTTGTGACTGCTTCTCATTTTTTTTTAAAGATTTTATGTATTTATTTGAGAGAGAGTGAGAGAGAGCATGAACGGAGGAGGGGGTCGGAGGGAGAGGTAGATGGAGAGGGAGAAGCAGACTCCCTGCTGAGTGGGGTGCCTGACATGGGACTGGATCCCAGGACCCAGAGACCATGACCCAAGTTGAAGGCAGACGCCCAACCAACTGAGCCACCCAGGTGCCCCTGCTTCTCATTTTCTATCCTGCCCCATTCTCTCCCTGTCCACATCCCTAATATCCTAGTCCACACTCCCTGCTGTCCCTAATATCTTCCTTTCACATTCATATCGTCTCCTTTTGAACCCATTCATCGTTGCTTGTCTTCCTGGCTTTTGTTCTGTAGAAGAAAACACCAGTGTTTGAATTACTTGGTGGGAGATCCCACCCTTATAAATGAGTGGACAACTGTTGTTTAGGTTTATATGTGAGAGAAGGCAAGAGTGACTTTGGCTCTGTACTGGATGAAGTATTTCCTTACTTGAGTATGTTTTTATTTAGAAACACTGGTTTCTTGTGAGGTATTCTTGTGCTTTTAATGTTACACATTAGATATATTATGGCCTAAGAAGGCTTTGGGGAACCAGCCTAAGAACCTTACCTTCAGAAATCATTTTTAACATTTTTCTCCCTTTGGAAAAGTACATTCCTTAGTCCAAATTACCAATTTACAGACAAACTTTTGGTACATAACCAATTTATAATAAGGTATTACATGTACGTAAGATGCTAAAAGATGAATGTTCAGTTTAATTCACTTCAAATTATGTCACTGCTATTCAACATTAAATGTGGCATGTGTAATCAGCATGACATGAAATGTGTCAAATGGGTATCTGATCTTTTTTTTTCCATTTTATTTTATTTTATTTCTTTTCAGTGTTCCAAAATTCATTGTTTATGCACCACACCCAGTGCTCCATGCAGTATGTGCCCTCCATAATACCCATCATCAGGCTCACCCATCCCCCCACCCCCTCTCCCCTCCAGAACCCTCAGGTATCTGATCATTACGGAAAAATTAAAGAATTTACAAATAGAGAGCATATATTGCATGTAACATCTTTAGTAGAACCTGTTTTCAGATTAGAAGCTTTTGTGACATGATTTTATTGCTCAATATTGATTTAAGCTAAGTGTCATGTTGGCTTAGTTATTAGTTATCTACTCCTGGCATATTTTAGTATAGCAAGAATATTGTAATGTGGAAATGATAGTTATATGTAATATACTTGCATATTTAATATAAAACACATTATAAAATTAAGTTTTAACTATTTAGTGAAATTTAGGCTTGCTAAAATACATTTTGTCTTTTCTTTCTTTCTAGGATTATTTTTATCCAAAATATTTAGGTAAGTTCAAAGAATCTCAATTATATAATCATAGAAACAGAAGGGAATTTAGATTTGATCAAGTCCAATCTTTCACTCATCTATTCCATCCAATATAATTTAATTAGCCTTGGGCATAAGAGTTCATTTTATAAGCAGTCTTGCTGTCCTTTTATTTAAGGACATGGAAGCAAATTTGAAATCATTCTTTAATTACTGTCTGGCATTTTGACTTTTAGTCTTTTTCATTCTCTTGACTTTGCCATAAACGTCCATGGGCTGATGATAAATTATATTTAGGTATCAGGACATTCTTTAGAAGCATATGGTTGTCATGGGTTATCTTCTTAATATTGGTATATAATTAACATATAACATTGTATTAGTCTCATGTATACAACATAATATTTAATATATGTATATGTTGCAAAATGACCATCCAGTAAGTCCAGTTAACATCTGTCACCACAACATAGTTATAATTTCTTTTTCCTGTGATGAAAACTTGTAAGATCTACTTTCTTAGCAACTTTCAAATATACAATACAGTATTATTAACTATAGTCACCATCCTATACATTATACATTATAGTCACCATCCTATACATTATACATTATACCCCAAGACTTGTTTACTTTATAACTGGAACTTATGGATTATCTTTTAATGAAAGAAAAAAATCTCTACACTCTTCAGAGCTTATGACATAAATCATCATAATTAAAGTGGAGAAAAGATAGTATGTCAAGACTGTTTTAGCTTCTCAATTTTAAGTAGGGATTTAAATATTTTATAGAAAAGATATTTAGCTATTAAAAATTAAAAGCTTGCATTAAAAAATACAGTATTAATCCTTGTTTCTTAGGTCCATGTAATGAAGCTGTGTTTTTGTGGACATCAGCACTCAAGAAATATATACCTTTGATCACATAGTACATTTGGATAAAGATAAATAGCTTTTTAATACAACATTATGTATTTGGGGAAAGTTCCTTAGATAAAATTACTTTCCTTTTTTCTTCTTTTCTCCTTCTCAATTTCCTCTTTTCTGGCTCTACTCAACTTTCTTTTCTTTTTGTTTGTCTTCTTTGGCAGCATGGTACAATAATCAAGTACAAAAAAACAAAAAAAGAAAACCAAAAGCCAAAAACCAAAAACAAAACCTGTAAGATGTGGGCTCTACTCCCAGATCTAAAAATTTCTACTGTGTCAGGTTAAACAAGTTATTTTGCTTTTCAGTTTCTTATTTAAATATGCGCTATAATTATATTTTCTAACTTCGGACCTGTTGGGAACACCAGATAAGTATATTTATGTAGATAGTTTTTTTTTTCCACTTTACATTTCTCTTCAAATGTAAAGTATTGTTATTTAACCAACCCTTAATTTAAAACAAAACTTTACTTTATATCATTTTTACTTTTTGACTCACAATTTATATTTTGGTCTTTACTTATGTATACGCATATGCAATGAATTCCACTCACATAGTGGGCAGTGTTAGATTTGGAGTTTCAGGGGTTAGAAAGTGCTTCAGTTTATCCATACACCGTATGTACTGCATTGGAAACATGGAATTTGGTAAAAAAAAATACTGTCGATTTCATCACACAAATGTTAAGTTTTTAAGTTCTGTTCTTTCCTTAGAAAATAGAATGAATAACCCTACCATTTATGAAAGCCTTTTAAATATCACCTGATAGAGTGGATTTTTATATTAATGGAAGAGAAACTTCTTTGGAAAATGTTCAGTTCTGAACCTAAATATAAACATTAGAAATAACTTTTAGTTTCTGGTTCTTGCCAAGTCAATTAATTATTCCAGACTACTGACTCTTTCCTTCTCTTAAAATCATCTCAAAAGAAACATTGGCATTCTAGGCACTAAAGATAACAAAATAAAATGAAAAACCACAAGAAATGTGAGAAATCCATGAATAAACTGAAGGCTGGCTTGACCTAATATGTGTGTGTGGGAAGTTGGGTGCTGAGTGCTGAGGTAGCAGTAAGAGGACCATTTGGAGTATTTAAGAAATTACCTAACCATACAAATCAAGAAAAGGTTTAAAAAAGTACAATATTGCAAACTCTTAGCAGCAAAAAATAAGGAAATAACAAAAATAGGGATAGAAATAACTTTAAAGGAAAACAAAAGATTCACAAAAGCAAAATGTCATTCTTTGAAAAGGTTAGTAAGTTAGACTGATCTCTAGTAAGAATAATTACGAAAAAAGAAAAAGAGAAAAACAAATTGCCAAAACACAAAGTGTAGGATAAAAAGAAGAAATACCATAAGCCCAACATAGATTGAATTTATAATGGTAAAATAAAGATAATCATAAAATAAAGTATAATCACAAAATAATAAAAATAGCTGTACCAAAATATATTTGGAAACTTGATAAAAGGAATACATTCCCAGAAAAATATATAACACTATAATTTTATAGGAAGAAGTTGATAACTTGTTTACAAGTAATTACTAAATCAGCAAAACCTCAATCAAAGCCCTCTTCCCTGGTGCCCCTCAAATTCAAACCCAGATGTTATACAAATGACTTCTTCTAAATTAAAAAAAAAAATGGTATTTTCTCTTATGAAATTGTCCAAGAAGAGAGAGTAAGGTTCTATGCTGTGAGCTTATTCAGAAAGTTTGAAGTAATCTTGATTCCAAAATCAGGTAAGAACGATACAAGAAAATAAAAATAAAATTCCTTTTCAATTATAAATTAATTCTAAATAAAATGATATCCAATCTAATCTAAAATGTATTAAAATAATATATCATAAAGAAGTAGGGTTTATTACAGAAATACAGGAATGGTTTAATCTATCAATTTAATTATCCACATAAAGAGTATATTATTATCTCAGTTCATACAGAAAAAGCAGTTGATAAAATTCAGCATTTAATTATAAAACCTTTTTGCAAACTATGATTATAGAAGAATTCTCCAAGCTTGATAAAGGTTATACAGAACAACCATATAATTTATAAATTTTGATACTTTTGTCCAGGACCAATACTACCGTAGATAAATGCCCTGGAAACAAAAAATTTTTAAATGACATAAGGAGGGGCACCTGGGTGGCTCAGTGGGTTAAAGCCTCTCCCTTTGGCTCAGGTCATGATCTCAGGGTCCTGGGATCGAGCCCCACATCAGGCTCTCTGCTCTGCAGGGAGCCTGCTTCCTCCTCTCTCTCTCTGCCTGCCTCTCTGCCTGCTTGTGATCTCTGTCAAATAAATAGAAGTCTTTAATAATAAGTGACATAA
Source organism: Lontra canadensis (assembly GCF_010015895.1). NCBI lineage: Eukaryota > Metazoa > Chordata > Mammalia > Carnivora > Mustelidae > Lontra > Lontra canadensis. Next base: position 6,051,094 of record NW_022631074.1, on the reverse strand, counting down.
GGTATGCTCCATCTCACTAGAAATCAGAAAAACAATATGAAATATCACTTACTTGACTATTACGGCATAAATTAGAAAGCCAAGTACAGAAATTCTTAAGCTGTGTGGTGGAAACGCACCTCTGGAGAGCCACTAAGTATGTGCCTATCTAATGATCCCACAATTCTTGAAACCCCTGGGTATCTCTTTCTTATGCATGTACTAATGAGACACGCATGAAGATATCCATTGCAGAGCAACTTGTAGAGGTGGGACGTTGGGGGCATTCTAAGTATCTTTCATGGGTAGAGGGGATTATGAAAATGGTGGTTGCTTGCAATGGAGTAAAGTTTAGCAAGCAAAAAATTAAATAATTTATATGCAGCAGCATGGAGTGATCATAAACATAATGCCTCCTTGCTCCCTGAATTTGTATGTACCCTGGGATAGCCTTGATCAGTAGACTCTGGAAGTGACAAAATGCCTCTTCATTGGTCTGGCAGTCTCTGCTTTCTTCCTCCTGGAAGCCAGCTGCCATGAAAGAAGTGCCACTTTAGGACCAGCATGCTAAAAGAAACTCAACCACATTGAGAAGTCCTGAATTATGACCACATGGGAAGAGAGAGATGTCAGCCATGTGAGTGAAAAGCCGTCTGAGGGTGCCTGGGTGGCTCAGTTGGTTAGGCAACTGCCTTTAGTTCAGAGTCTCGGGATTGAGCCCCGCACAAGGCTCCCAGCTCCATGGGGAGTCCGCTTCTCCCTCTGACCTATGCCCCTCTCATGCTCTCTCTCATGCTCGCTCTCTAAATAAATAAATAAGTAAAACCTTAAAAAAAAATAAAAGAAAAGCCATCTGAGAGGTGGATCTTCCAATCTCAGCAGCCCTGGCTGACTCCATGTGTAACAGAGACAAACAGCCCAGCTAAACCCTTTCTAATATTCACAGATTGTGAACAAAATGGAGGGATTACTTGAGGTTCTAATTTTGGGGGTTGTTACTCGGGAAAAGGTAATCAAAATACAATTTCTTTAAGTAAGTTGTGATTAGCTATACAATGAAATGATAAATAGATATAGATACAGATAAAAATAATGTTGTCTTCAGAGACTATAAAGAAATGTTGTTGACACTAAATGTCTCCTACTTAAAGTATGTAAGTATTTATCTGTTACTTCAGCTGTTTTTGCTGCCAGATTGCTAGATCTAATTTCACAGAGTTATAGTGAGAAATTAAATGAAGTAAACCTACTTTGTAATATTGAGGCATTATACAAATATTATTATCTTAGTCTCTATACAACACTGAGAGAATTAGAAGTTGCCTGCAGCAGCCAGAAACACTAACTTAATCTGTTGACTTAATTATAGGCACTTTTAAAGATTTTTTAAATTTATTTATTTGAAAGAGCAAGAGATCACAAGCAGGCAGAGAGGGAGGGGAAACAGGTCTGCTGCTGAGCAGAGAGCCCAATGTGGGGCTCGATTCCAGGACCCTGAGATCGTGACCTGAGCCGAAGGCAGAGGCTTAACCCACTGAGCCACCCAGGCGCCCCTAGACACTTTTAAATTAGACTCTGGCCTACAGATACAAGGGTAACTCTAGGTCTCTGCTGCAGAGGGAAGAGCATAGATTTATTTGCCAATAAATTTTTCTGTTAATCTAAGATCTTCTTCATCTCTTGCTTTAAGATTCTTCTCCAAAAAGAAGCTTCCATAAACCTTTTTTTCACGATTCTGTATTTACTGTAATCTTGCTTATAGAATATTTAAATTTTTAAACATGTGGACAGAAACATTCAGGGATGACATTTTGAATGCCAAGTCCTGTCAATCCCCAGGAAGATATATATTCTATTACTTTGGATAATTTCTACCTTCACCATGATTTCAGAGGAAGTAAGTGTATCTACTCTAAAAAGACATTTGCTTGTACTTACAGGTTGTCTTGGCTCTTTCCGAGCTGGGTTGTTCACTGCTGCACGTCAGTCCACTGAGGCTCACCCTGATCTGCGGAGCTGTGTCACTGGTAAACACCTCTACCATCTATTTAAAAAATGAACAAATAAATAAAGCAAAGTAAAACCCTGCAAGTAAATAAAATATACCATGTAAATATAACTAATGTTTAAAATCAACAAATGAGCCCTAGAAGAGTTGTGTCCCCGCAAGGAGATATTCTCAAAATCGTTTGAAAGAATGTTCCCCACCCCCCCAAATGTAAATGCTGCTCTTTTACTCCAAGTATATATTCCATCTGATGTTTTAGTTGAACAGTGTTCCTTGTTTACTAAGCTTTAGGTCATCAACTTGAGAATTTTATTCCTGACAGCTTTATTTTGGATGTTGTTGCATAGTCATGTATAAAGTGGAGCCATGCTTATTCTTCTAAGTTTTGGCACCAATCATATAAATGTGAAACATTAAAATATCACATTAGCCTTCTCCCTCTGAAGTTCATATAGCACCTAGTGATAACTCTGGTAGATTATTTATGTCTAATTTCCCGGGTGAGAGTCAAAGACAAAAAGGTGAAATTGCAACATGTAAATTGGGATATCTGTCTAGTGAATATTTTACATGTGACATTGGCATTATCTAAATATTCATGTATCTGAATTTTCTCTAACTTGAAGTCGGCTGTAATTATGCAAGTAAAATAGTTTGCCTGAACATGTATATTTAATCCATACTTTATTTTTTAATTTACCAGAGGATATGAAAGTAATGTTTTTAAAAGATTTTATTTATTTATTTGTTAGAGAGATAGACAGAGGGAGTACAAGCAGGGGGAGCAGCAGGCAGAGGGAGAAGCAGGCTCCTCACTGAGTAGGGAACCCTATGAGGGACTCAATCCCTCAAACCCTGGGATCATGGCCTGAGCCACCCAGGTGTCCCGGATATAAAAATAATTTGGTAATTTGCTGATTAGCTTGTCTTCTAGAATTTTAACTAATACCTGATTTATTGCCACTTTTCAAAAACTTGATTTTTTTAGAACATTTATTGAAAAATTTGGCAATTAGGTCTTGTTTAGTTTTAAAACTTTACATTTAAAACTTTACATTTTTAGGGGGCACCTGGGTGGCTCAGTGCTTGGGCCTCTGCCTTCTGCTCGGGTCATGATCTCAGGGTCCTGGGATCGGGTCCCGCATCGGGCTCTCTGCTCTGCAGGGAGCCTGCTTCCTCCTCTCTCTCTCTGCCTGCCTCTCTGCCCACTTGTGATCTCTCTCTGTCAAATAAATAAAATCTTTAGAAAAAAAAAAACAACTTTATATTTTTACATGTAACAGAAAATTCCTCAGGCTAATTTAAGCAAACAGGAATGTGTTGGAAGGAATTTGCCCAGTTAACTAGGAAGGCTTGAGAAACAGGTGTGGGAATGTGTAGGAACCCAGGGACCATTGCAGTGTCTAGTGAGGGAAGAGAGACCACAAATACACAACTGGGCATATCATTTAAGATGGTGGTAAAGTTCTGTAACATTTTATGAAGAAAATGGCCTTCCCCTAGGAATCACCAGTTCTCTGCTACCTATTGTCCAGTGTCTGGAAACTGTTGTTTTATGTCTTTTGAGCAGAGTTGTATTTATTTAAGGCAGGAAGATGAATCTAGTCCATGTTACTTCATCTTAACCCAAATTGGAAGTCCCAAATTCTTTTTTCTGTTGATACCGAGTAGTTTTATTTGTTCTGCCTTCCACATTGAATTGTTTTAAGGATCAAAGATGATAATGTATATGAAAAAATAACAAATTACATTTGTAAATTTATACTGTATATGTTGTATATTTGTATATATTTGCAAATATAAAAGTAGTTCCCTTTTACAAAATAATTATAAAGATTTATCTAATGGACTCACTTTTTAAAAAAATTTTTATTTAAATTCCAATTAACCAACATACAAAACAATATGAGTTTCAGGTGCACAGTCTAGTGATTCAACACCTACATACAACACCCAGTGCTCATCACAGCAAGTGCACCCCCTAATCCCCATGACCCATTCACTCTCCGCTCCCCCCACCTCCCCTCTGCCAACCTTCAGCCCATCCTGCATAGTTAAGAGTTGGCCTGGTGGGACGCCTGAATGACTTAGTTGGTTCAGTGTCTGCTTTTGGCTCAGTCATGATCCTAGTGTCCTGGGATCAAGTCCCGCAATAGGGCCTCTTGCTCAGAGGGGAGCTTGCCCGCTGCTCTCCCTACTTGTGCATGCGCTCTCTTTCTTTCTCTGAGAAATAATGTCTTCAAGCAAAATAAATAAATAAATAAATAAATAAATAAATAAATAAAAAAAATAAGCTGTCTTCTTGGTCTGTTTCTCTTTTTAGAAAAGAATGAAATCTTGCCATTTGTGACAGTGTAGATGGAGCTAGAGAGTATTATGCTGAGCAAGGTAGGTCAGTCAGAGAAAGACAAGTACTATGTGATTTCACTCATATGTGGAGTTTGGGAAACAAGGCTGATGATCATAGAGGAAACAAAATATTGGACTCACTTTTCTATGAAGAAGTATTATTTGAAGGAAGGAGTTATGATTTTTTTCATTGATTACAGGCTTCATGCATAGGATTTCTATTAAAGGGTACGTAGTTCTTTTTTTTACCATGACACATGGCAAAAATTAAATAGCTGTCAATCTCCTTCAGCCATTCCAGACCAATGTAGTCCCCTGCCATGCAATGAGGATGGGTACAAAAGCTGCACAGATGGTCAAGCTACATTCACTTGCATCTGTAAACCAGGTTGGCAAGGAGACAAGTGTGAATATGGTATGTCTACTAAACCCACCTCACTCATCTGGATTGTCCTCCTAGAACGTTCTCCAGAGGCCTTATTGCTTTAAAAATAATTTATTTTTCCATTCTTAGATATAAATGAATGCAAAGATCCCTCAAATGTAAATGGAGGTTGCAACCAGATATGTGATAATACACCTGGAAGTTACCACTGTTCCTGTAAAAGTGGGTTTTTTATGCTCTTAAATAAGAAGGACTGCAAAGGTAAGAGCAAGAAGGCATTTACTGTGTGAGAGCAAAGTTCAGTGAGTGGAATTTCCCCAGGAAATTCTTGGAACTCTCTGGTTGTAAGTGCTTGTAACAAATACACATTATTACCCACCTTGAAGCCTTGTGATACTAGGGGACCGCCTTTTAGTTTAATGTTCGTGGATTATTTTGTCATTTATAGAGTTTTTCATTGTTTTCTTATTGTATTTTATTATTTATTGAGTATTTTACTGTTTTGTTGCTGTGTGTGTGTGTGTCTGAGTCTGGGTACGTTTGAATAAAGAATTTCATTAAAAGGTGATAAAGTGAAGTTTCAGCTCAGGTCCTTGCTTACTAGAGTCTTTGCAAAATCATTGTTTTTATTTTTTCCAGACATTCTAATATTTCCTTTATACCTCTAATTATTCCTCTAATTATTTCCTTTATACCATAAGATAAACAGCTATACAGAGTAATCTATTATAATCCTTAATAACCTCTTCCACTGTATTTCATATTTCCTTGTTAGATATGCCTGTCAAATATCTAATACAAACCTTTCTTCTTACACCTTATTTCCTGTTGTGGTTTTGGGAAAGATGAACTATTTTCTTTCTCTTTATACGTGTAAGATCCCATCATCGGTCATAACTTTTTTTTTTCTTCAGATTTGAATAATCCCTGTCAGTTTAGCTTTTTCAATAAGTCATTTTACTAGTGTAATTCCTTTATTTTTCATTGTCCTTATGTTTCCCTCCAATTTTGACTTTTTTCCCTCTGCCTATTGTCCTTTCTATTTGATTCTTTTAACTACCACAATTAAAACTTCAAATATTTGTGCTATGTGTGGATGGCTAAAAATGAATTTTCCAGCCTGGAGTTAGATTTTGCCTGTAGAAATTGGAAATAATTTTCTCCTCCCTCACTCCCTCCCTCTCTTCTTCCCTCTTTCCCTCCCTCCCTCCTTCCCTCCCTCCTTGTCCCTCTCCTTTTTGCTATGAGGTAGAAGAATATAGTAAGTTAAATCATAAAGTGTTCCTGTTCAACTCTAGTCATATCTACTTTGGGAAATCCCCATATTGAATTCATATTGAAGGGATGTTCTATCCCTCACTGTACTGTAGTGTTTAGTATAGTATAATTTACTATAATATTGTTCAAAGTGCAGTTAAATGACTCTAAAGTGAACTGCATTAACTAACAATTTCTCCTAAACCATTACCAATTTGTGACCATACATCTTTCCTGTCTGCCTATTTGAAGGTCTGAAGTTTGAGGTTAGAAATTGAGAATACCACTACTGTTAGAACATATTATAGAAAACCATCATAATGCAGGATACCATATGCATTCTATAAGCAAATAATACCCATTCATACTTCTGCATTTAAATACTTGAATGGTCTGTTCTTCTAAAGAAGTTGTGACTTATATTTTTAATTAAAAGCTATTTAATTCTTATCTATTGAGTTAATACACATGTATATAAATTATTACAAAAAGTCCTTTTATACATAAGAATGTCCCCGATGACCATAACATATGTTCTTGTATACTTCATTTACACAGACTTTATCCATGAACTAGGTGATAGAAAAATATGTATACAACTATTACAATAGGGTCTTTGCCAAGATGTGGATATTGCTTGAGATCAAGTTGCCAGTAATTGTCTACAAATGCAAGAATAAAACTTTTGGTCAGACATTAGATGTCAGTGTAGGGTAATAAAATCAATGTGCTATAACCTGAACTCATATGATTTAGATAGTTCTCTGAAGTATGCCTCAAACCAAATAATTTTAGTCATATGTTTTCACTTTCTTTTAAAATATGGCTTTTATAGCTCTTTTTTTAAATGAATATTTTATTTAATGTAATTGGAGATTCACATGCCATTGTAAGAAATTATAGAAAGAGATCCCATGTGCTCTTCTCAGTTTCCCCCAGTAGTAACATTTTATAAAACTGTCCTACAATATCACACCCAGGATATTGACATTGATACAGTCACGATATAGGATTCCCTTATATAGGAATTGACTCAGTTATTTCTGTTCATGCTCTTTTAAATAGAGTAATGTCTGAAAATTTGGTTATTAGTCTATGGAAAAATTAAACTCTCAATTTTATAGAGTAGAAAATATGTAGAAAATATATTTTACATTCTGAACTTGTCTGTCTCCAGAGAGTACAGATGAGAAAAGGTCACTAATAATTACATCTCCAGTGAACTATTTCTGCAACTTGTTTTCCTCACAGATGCTTTCATCTAGTGACTAGTTGCAATTAGTATTTTGTTTCCTACTCTACCATGTAATATAATATACATGTTAATATAATAAATTCAATAAATGCATCTGAAATTTCTGAATATTAATTTAACACTAAAATTTGTACTGGAATTCTATACATACTTAGAGACCTTCCTCTATTTTTTAAATTTGAATCACTCTTGAATACTTCAGTCAATAATAATAGTATGCAGATTTAGCTACTGTCCATTTCCAAAGGAAAACATGGCTGATGAGTCACCTCATTTTTATTATTTTATATTTGTGATAATACAGAGTGAATCCACTTTCAAGAACATATTTCAAAAACATGTATTTAGGGATATATATTAAGAATATGGTGAATCTTTTCTCCCATTTATTTGTGTAATGTAGCTTAATAGATAAGAAAATAACTAAAGCCCTTTCCTTTTACATAACTCTGAAGAACATAGCAACTATCGAATTCCCTATATGTTTGCATGAAGAAATCATGTTTAGTAAACTAAAACGTGATGATAGACTTAAAATTTTGTTATTCCCAGGCCACTCTATTGTCTCATTATATATATTAAACCAGATGCAGGAAACACAAATCAAGCATTCTTTGCTATTATGCTATGGTATGGGAGAAATATTTTTTTAATCTATTGGTTTCATTTGTAGATGTGGATGAATGTTCTGTAATGCCATACATTTGTGGCACAGCTGTGTGCAAGAACATCCCAGGAGACTTTGAATGTGAATGTGCTGAAGGCTACAGATACAATCCCGTACTAAAGACTTGCGAAGGTAGAGTTGTGGTGGTGTCTATCGTTGTTGATGGTGGAGAGGGTGGGTTTGAGCTTTGGTTTGAGATTAGAAGCATTGGTTCTGTTTGATGTCCACAATCAGATTTCCTAAGGAGGCAAGCTCCATATACGGCGTGGCCAATTGGGGAATCATCGGCTTCCTTCCAGAGTAAAAGTATCTAAGACGCATGGTCTTTAGGTTTAGTCTTATGCACTCTGTTTGTCCTCTAAGCTATGTATGAATTGGAGACCTCCCATGTATGATAAAAGCAAAATAAACATATCTTCACATCGTTTAAATAATGTTAAAAGATAAAAAGAATTTCGATCTGGAAGGAAAAACATACACATATAAAAGAAAGACAAGTTTAAAAATCACATGGATGTTACATGGATGGTTAGAAACCTTCAGTTTTATACCAAGCATTTTGATAATCTTCTGTGCATGTTTCTGTATGTCATTTATTCTTAAATAGGAAACGACATAGTTCTGTTATAATTAAATACATATAAAAAAAATCTCATCATAAGGAAATGATAACTGAGCTCTAGAAATTTAAAAAGTATTGATGCATACTGTCAGCACTTGTGGATTTGGGAGAGCCCTTTGGATTCATTTGGCCAAAGAAGTGCTGCCAGGTGTGCATGTAACATGAAAGTATTGGGGGACTTTAAAAAAAATCATAGATATATGGAAATTATTTCATATCCTTTAAATCTTAAAAACTTCAAGATAAATTTATTTATTTTTTTTAAACTTGTTTTTTTGTTGTTGTTTTTTTAAGATTTTATTTATTTATTTGACAGACAGAGATCACAAGTAGGTAGAGAGGCAGGCGGAGAGAGAGGAGGAAGCAGGCTCCCCGCCAAGCAGAGAGCCTGATGTGGGGCTCGATCCCAGGACCCCGGGACCATGACCTGAGCTGAAGGCAGAGGCTTTAACCCACCGAGCCACCCAGGCGCCCCTCAAGATAAATTTAATATCATGACTAAAACTAACCAAATCAATAGTGATTTTTCTAATATTTCTATTATATACATATATTTATATGTATAAAATGTACCCTTTTAACTATTCTTAAGGGTACCGTTCAGTGGCTCTAATTACTTTCACATGGTTATGGAGCCACTGCTCTCTGTTTCCAGAAGTTTTGCATCATCCCAAACAGAACTCTGTAACGATTAAGCAATAAATTTCCCCTCCTCCCTCTCCCAAACTCTAAACTTTTTTCTGTCTCTATCTACTTTTTGGGAGATAACCTTTAATCTATTTTCTATCTTTATGAATTTGCCTAAATCAATAGTAATTTTAGAATAGTTTTTTTTTTAAATATATCTGCTCCTGTTGATATTTTGATGTTTTACATTCTATGCACTCACCAAAAAATATCCCCTCCATACAGCATTTCTGTTCTCACACAACTCCGGAAAGAAATTACTGTGGTAATATTCAGATTTGGTATTAGCCAACTTTATAATGTATATTGTAGTTTTATTCAATAAAACACAGGTTTTTTGAAAAAGATGTATATATGACACATATTCATATTACTTCAATTATCTGCAATTTAATTTTGATGCTAAGGAATCACCAATTTTCAGTTGTATTTTGAGGCATTTTATGGGGGAATTTGTATGCTAGTAATATATGCATTTATGTACTTGTAAATTTACCAAGATTGGAGGATGCATGCTTTGGAAATATCAAGGATCTCATGTAGCTCTGAAGTAGATTTACTGAAACATGTTATTACAATTTTTCAAAGATGATTTTCTCAAAATATGGGCAAGGACAGAGCTGTATAGATTTCACAATATGGGAGGTAATAGCGCAGTGAGGTTTGTTTTTCTTTTTTTTTAAGTGATAAGAAATAAAGATACATCCTCAAATTTGTTGTCACTGTTAATCACTGCATTATGGAATGTCAAATGTTCTTGATATTATGTAATACCTGATTATATTAACCTTCGGTTAAAAGGGATTTTTTTCCCTCTTCCCCTCTCTTCCCTATCCCCTTCTCCTCTTCACTCCTCTCCTCTCCCTTCCTTACGCCTCCCTTTCTTTTCTTCAAAGCAAATAAATACTTGGGAGGCAGTATCAATGGAATTCATTTAGTTAGAAAGGACAGTTACCTTGAGACTCTCAGTCTTTTTTCCTTCAAATTCAAAAACTGGAAAATTAGCATAGTTGTTATATTTTTATTAATTATTACTGAAAGTTATACATTAAATTTGTTATTTCACTTGTGTAAATGATAGAAATTACACTTGTCACTCATTTAAATTTCCATGCCAAGTGTTGAAATGTGATTTCATGGCAGAGAGATTTCTTTTACTAAGAATCTAGTATCCTGATTATCTTTTATCTATCTATCTATCTAATTAATTTAGTTGGGAGAGGGAGTGAGTGAGTGCAAGAAGGGGGAGGGGCACAGGGAGAAGGAGAAAAATCTCACCAGACTCAGCGCTGAGCGTGGTGCCTGGTGTGGGGCTTGATCTCAAGAGATCATTACCTGAGCTGAAATAGAGTCAGATGATCAACCGACTGACTACCGGCGCCTCTATTCTCATTGATTATCTTATGCTAAAACTGGAATACTCCTATTGGATTGAACGTTTGGAAGATATTAAGATCTATGTTCCCTTTTACCCCAGATGTGGATGAATGCTCTGAGAACATATGTGCTCAACTTTGTGTCAACTACCCTGGAGGTTACTCTTGTTATTGTGATGGGAAAAAAGGATTCAAACTTGCCCAAGATCACAAGAGCTGTGAGGTAACATTTTGCAATGCTAAACTTACCATCTCTTCTAAAATGAGACTCTGGGGTACATATTTCTACATAGCTGAGATAAGTCAGGAAAATACAGATGTTCTTTTTAAAGAAACGATTATTTTTTTAAAAAGATTTATTTATTTTGAGAGAGAGACAGAGACAGAGAGAGAGCATGGGAGAGACAGAGAGGGAGGGAAAGAGAATTTCAAGCAGACTCCCCAGTGAGTATGGAGTCCCACGAGGGACTCCCATCTGATGACCCCGAGATCATGACCTGAGTCAAAATCAAGTCAGATGCTTAACTGACTGAACCACCCAGGCACCCCAGGAAAAATACAGATGTTCTATAATAATTGCTATAGTCTAGCAGGCTATGAGTCACAGTCCAATTACTAATTTTGGTCATGTAAGCTATAAATATTGGGGATAATTAGTGACTAGGTTTAAAAAAACGATTGCAGGGTCATAGTTCAGAAAGTGCTCATCTGTATAGGCTGTACGTTTACAAAATACAATGAGTATGTTTATTTAAAAAATTAAGAAAAGCTGAGGTTTATACTTCTCTTTGTGAGAAAAAAGTCTTACATGGAAACCTTAGCAGAAACATTTTCCTCAGTGTACTTTTCTTTATTGCACTCTGACAAGTTTGATTGCTCTTCGGCATGTCAGTACTTGCAAGAGTGCTCATAAAATCTCGGGTGGAAATAGCTGTCAAATTAGAATTTAGTGGGGTTTAAGTACATCAAAATTTAGAGAGGTCAATTTTGTTCATCTGTATCTCTCAAACTTGCTTTTAGTTACTTGGATTTAATTGACCCAAGAATGGAATGTTGGGGGTAGTTTTTCCTTCATTGAAATAAATAGGTCAACATCTGAAGCTCTTTTTCTGTGTATAAGGATTGTATGTTAGTGATTCTTAGTCCCACTCTTGCACTCCTTTTCACAAGTGAAGGTAAAATGTTACAGGATTATGAGGCAGAGTAAAACAAAACAAAACACAACAAAAACCCACCTTAAATGGTGATTTAATCACGTGTGTTCGCATACCTCTGTATCCGTTACTAGCACTATACTGTGTATGTCCAAACATGTAACATTCAATAAATGTCACCTACTTGATAAGGGAAGGGAAGGTGAGATACTTGGTATATGCAGTAACTTCAACTATACTTAATTGCACGCCATGCTCTGTGGATGTCTATTTTGTAATTTAATCTTTTATTATTTTAGTATTTGTAGTAGTTACACATCACCATCTACCCTGAAATAGATTTATTGAAATTCTAAGAGGAAATGAGATGTTGTTTCTGGACCTTGATTTAATACAGTGTCAGGTACACAGATCGCCCCTTGAGTATCCCTATATGTGCCCAAGAATTTATCCCTAAAAAGCTTTCTGTTTTAATGTTTGCTTTTATTCTTAGAAAAAAAAAAAACTTGATATTAAATTGAATGATCCTGAGTCAAATTTTTTGTTAATTCCTTGGATACTAACATGCTATCTTAATTTGTATTTATCCCATGTAGGTTTTCCAGCATTTCCTTTGATCCAGGCAGGCTGCGTCTGAGAACCTGGGAAGGGGGGGTGGGGGAGTTCCCACAGGAACAGCCAAGAGGTTCCTTGGCTTCCCACAGGATAGAAATCAAATTCGTGCCAGGGAAAGTGAAAGTGGAGTTTACTGAATAGGGTGAATAACAGAGTATAGCAGACAGAGTGTCTGGGGGACTTGGAAAGGAAAAGAGAATGGGTCTCTTCATTATTTAGGGCTAGGGATTTGTATTGGAAAGGGGTCCAGGGTGTGTGTTCCTTCAGGAATCCAGCGTAGGATCTGATCAAAGGCAAACGATGGGTGAGTAATAGGTATTATTTTATAAATCATCGAAGGTAGGGGGTGTTGATGCCAGTGTCAGCTGAGGTTTGTTCAAAGCTAATGTCCTATATATAACATGTTTGGGATCCAGGTCTTCTTAGATGTTATCAGATGTTTGGGGCCTAGGACAGAACTCAGAGAATTATTAACTCTCTTGCTCCCCTCTACTCCCTGGAGTGGGAACATAGCTTCTTTGGCTTTTACGCAGATGTGAGGTGAAATATAGAACATGAGTAAATAGGGCTGAGCAAGAAGACAGCAGAAATGGAGTCTTTCTAAAATAGAGTCTCTCGAGCTTCCCTACCTCACCTTCGTTATCTAGATGATACATTTTTGCTCAGAAAATTTTTCTTTTTTTAAAAGCAAGCAGGCCCTGTCTTTTTTTTTTTTTTTTTTTTTAAGATTTTATTTATTTATTTGACAGAGATCACAAACAGGCAGGGAGGCAGGCAGAGAGAGGAAGGGAAGCAGGCTCCCTGCTGAGCAGAGAGTCCGATGTGGGGCTCGATCCCAGGACCCTGGGATCATGACTGGAGCCAAAGGCAGAGGCTTTAACCCACTGAACCACCCAGGTGCCCCAGAAAATTTTTCTTAATAAATGAATGAATGAATATATGAGGTGCTACTTATTGGTATACTAATTTTTCCATGATTTCTGACTCCAAAATTTTTTTCTAATGTAATTCTTAGAAAGTATCAGAGCTGCAGTTAATTAGGAGATATGTGTTGTTACTAGAAGAAAAAGGTTGTGTTTCGGGCTGAGATTTGCAAAGGAAATAGTAAGGACAAAAATACAAGCCACATACATTGTGCAAGACTTTTTAAAAACATGTGTTCTGAGAAGTTATACTGATGGACTATATAAGGAAGTAAAAGATGTTGCTTTATTACCAAGGGTGTTCTTAATTTAATTAACATATCAGAGAGGATACATTTGACAAGACCATTAGGAAACAGAGAAAGGAATGCCTAACCTGACACAAACAGCAAGCAATAACCTATGCATTTTGTTTCTTTGTTTTGTTTCCTTTTTCTCAGGCTGTTCCAGTGTGCCTTCCTTTGAACCTTGACAAAAATTATGAATTACTTTACTTGGCAGAGCAATTTGTAGGCGTGGCTTTATATTTAAAATTTCGTTTGCCGGAAATCACCAGGTGAGGTACCAATGTCAGTGATAATCTCTAGAGGTAAACAGGTAAAGACAGAAGTTTAGTGACCAAAAAAGGTTTGAAATGTATGTAATTGCGTTTCCAATTAGATAATTTAGGGATATTATCAATCAGGTGATTTGAGGAGCCCTAAAGTTGATTTACCCCTTCACACATGTTTATTGTCATGCTAGAAATCATTTGGGTCATTCTAGGCTGACCTTCCCCAGTGATCATTTTACCTTAATACATCCTTCTTCCTTTTCTAGTGAATACGTAGTACTAAGAAGTTGGGAAAGTAGATTTAATATATTTGAGAAATTTCCATTCTTCTTCATATGTGTTATAAAAACTAAGTAATGAGAAAGTACTCAAAGTATTGCTTTTAGAATATAGTTATATTCATAATTATTAAAGAAAATTCATAAGATAACTTAGGTAGTATTTTAAAGAAACATATCACATGATTTTAATTGACTGAGTACCTTTTCTGTTATTCCTACAGTTAGGTTGCTTGTAGGAAAAGAATAGTTGCTTGTACTTTAGGGTCATGATTCTACTTTAATTACCAAATTTTCTCAGAGTCATACATAGTTGGAGCTAGAAAAAAGAAATTGGAATTTTGTTGGAAAAGTGGAAAGGAAGTGTATTTGTGACTGATTTATAGAATCCATATTTTAAAATATTTTAATTACATAAGCATGCCTACATACAATTTAATTCATTAGATATATGAATGATTATTCATAAAATAATTCAACTAAATTCATAGACATCGCATCATTAAGTAACTTTGAACTATATTCCAAAAGTCACTGATAGAGTTGTGCTCCTTCAGTACTCTTATCCACCAGGACTCGATTTTCCCTTTTAACATCTCAGAGCAAATAATATTGTCTAGTGACAGAGACTGGAAACAACATTTCCTTTGCAAAAAGAATAATGAGGTTGAGAGAGAAAAAGGTTAATTTTTGCATAGTTAGGCATGTTCAGGGTGATTCAGTTCTGACAACTCACAACAGTTTGAGCTCTAACATTGGATCAAATAGGCCAAATAATGATTTTTTTTTCAATATTTATTTGTTCCTTATTTACTTAGTTTAAGCTTTTTATTGAAGTATATATACATATACAGAAATACACACGTACCTTAAGTGTACAGCTTAATGAATTTTTTATAAACTGCCACCTGGTAAGTAAGCAACACAAAGAATTGTCAGTGCTTTGTTGCTTTTCTCCCCTGCTTTTTGCAAATTCCTTCAGCTCTGTTTTCAATGATCAAATATTTATCCTATCCTAAAGTTAACAAATTCACTCATCCTTTTCATTCTACAAAATTTCAGAAAAAGAATGAATTGTTCCCCAATGTTTGCTGATATATTCCAGACATAAAGATACATAACACAACTCTTTGTATTACTGGGTTAGCATGATTTTGCAGAGAGGGAGATTATCTCCATAATAGGATCAACTTCTGGAAGATCCTGAGCATACACAGATTTGGGTTTTGACAGAATAATACATGTTTAGCATCAGCAAAATGTGGTGGTTATGAAAGAGAATAGAGGTCCTTTTCCTAAGCAAAGAATATAAAATAAAAAAATAATCTTAGTTTAGTCAATTACTACTACCTTGTTATCTGTCCAACATACTTTACTCCACATGACCTCTTTTAAATACTTCTTTGGAATTCTAGAGATTAAAAAATTCATTTTATGAGCCTTTCTTTGTTCCATTTGAAGTTAGAAGTTGTATATGGTGCCCCTACTACTAGTAGTGGGAGGTAAGGATTCTTTCTTACCTTACTTGGCTATTATCTGAAGTCCTAACTTTTTAATGTAAATTACCTTTATTTTAACTTAACTCAAGTGACTAATAGTTATACAAAAATTTTTTCTATTCCTTATTTATCTTTTTTCAGTCATTTTGTTTTTTATTTTTATTTTTATTTTTATTTTTTTAAGATTAAAAAAAATTATTTGACACAACGAGAGAGAGAGAGAGGTCACAAGCAGGCAGAGAGGGAGGCAGAGATAGAGGGGGAAGCAGGCTCCCTGCTGAGGTCACATTTTCAGTCATTTTGATTTTCTGGTTTCTTGGAAATGTTAATGCTGATTCTCATTATGGTGTCGTTAAGGCACTAATCAGTGCATGTTATTTTTTAATCCAGCATTTCTAACATCTTTCTTCCCCTGTAATAGCTGCGTATATATCTAGGGTCTTAATTGTAACAGTCATTGCCAGAGCTCAGATATCCCCAAGCACATGGCTAGACTACATCTTTTAAGCTGTCCTCCCATATGCTCTAGTACAGTGACTTAAACAGTTAAGAGTTTTGGAGAGCTTTTGAAATCAGGCTCACAGATATATCTTAAAGTTTTTACTTTACCTTTCTTACCACATATGAAGGCTTAATTATGTTTGCAGTCATCTAGGTACTGTCTCTCTCTTTTTTTTTTTTTTTTAATTTATTTATTTGACAGAGATCACAAGTAGGCAGAGAGGCAGGCAGAGAGAGAGGAGAAAGCAGGCTCCCCTCTGAGCAGAGAGCCTGATGCGGGGCTCGATCTCAGGACCCTGGGATCATGACCTGAGCCGAAGGCAGAGGCTTTAACCCACTGAGCCACCCAGGCACCCCTAGGTACTGTCTTGTATGTCTCTGTGAGTGATTCCTTCCTGACATATATGAAGTCACAGGGAAAACGGGCCTTTTGATGCATAAACCCATCGTGAAATTGTAACATCTTTTACTAGTCACTTATGGACACAGCAAAAAAAAAAAAAAAAAGGAATCTTAATGTCATAGTGTCAGATTATATAGTGTATAAGAAGCTCCAGGAGAGATATAATATATCTAGTATTTGTATGTGTATGAATTCCAATATTTAAAAAAGGGCCTTCAAAACAAAAAAAATATGAAATGCAATCCAAATGCAATGCAAAAAAATATGAAAAATTACCAAAGCATCTGTTCATGGGGGAAAAAGACTCTAAGAATAAGCAAGAAAATATAATAACTTGATATTAAACACACATGGAACCAGAGATAACACATGAACAGTCTAATTCTGCCCTACTCTTTTTTTAATTCCAGGAAAGAAAGAGTTGGCTCTCTCAACATACTGCTGTTTTCTAGTATAAGAGAAGGAATAGTATATTGAGCTTTCCATATTTCTCTATTAAGGCTTTCTCTTTTCCATTATTTAGATTTTCAGCCAATTTTGATTTGCGGACCTATGATTCAGAAGGTGTTATCCTGTATGCAGAATCTCTTGACCACTCAGCTTGGTTCCTGATTGCACTTCGTGATGGAAAGATTGAAATTCAGTTTAAGAATGAATTTACAACCAAAATCACATCTGGAGGCAAAGTTATTAATAATGGTCATTGGAATACGGTAGGTTTTGCAGATTTCACAAAGAATGTCTCTACTTTGACACAGTTTGTTTAACATCATTAATAACTTATTTTTATACTGATACCAAATCTGAATGGAGCCGGATTTATTTGATGTTCTATGAAGCATATCCCATGCACTGTATGTCCTTGAAACAGCCTCTGAGAAATGATAACCTCACATAATATTTGAAACAGTATTAAAAACGGTATGAAATTATTTTCAGTTCTTTGCTTGGACTACTTTATCTTTGACTTTTTACCTTTTTTAGTGGCTGTTGTTGGTGTCTCTCCTATAGGTTAGGGGTTTTTAGCAGGCATAATGGCTTATGCAGACACCGCTGATCAAGGACAGCCATATTGAATAGCCACCCATATTTTTAAATGAAAGAGAAATACACGTAGTGACATAGAAATACATGTAGAAAGAGTAATACATATAGTAATTAACTCAATTTTAAATATTAGAATATAGATACATAATCAATTTGTACAAACAGTATATACTAGCTAGTATAGTAGTACCAAGTAGAGTGCTTAAAATGAGCATTTTTACATAATCCCTAAAAGTGAGACTAAAAGGGAATTTTTCATGAGGGCATTACTCCTAGTCTCTAATGGGGAGAATTCTTTTCTGCAAAGGAGTCATTGCTACTTTCAGCAGCTGATAATTGAGAGATCAGCTTCCCCTTAGAATGTGGTACCCCGGGGCACCTGGGTGGCTCAGTGGTTAAAGCCTCTGCCTTCAGCTCAGGTCATGATCTCAGGGTTCTGGGATTGAGCCCCACATCGGGCTCTCTGCTCTGTGGGGAGCCTACTTCCTCCTCTCTCTCTGCCTGCCTCTCTGCCTACTTGTGATCTTTGTCTGTCAAATAAATAAATAAAATCTTAAAAAAAAAAAAAAGAATGTGGTACCCAAAAGAGACACTTTCTATGCCTGTGGGATCTGCCAGGAGGTGCATGTTGAGAAGACATGTGAGGTCATCACTAAATTATTTCATTTTTTTATTTACTCACTCATGCACTCATTTATTCCACGAGCTTTTAGTGAGCCCTTTTCAAATGCTAAGTTCCTGCATTCAAGGTTGTAGAACTCTGGCTAGAGATTTTCCTTGCTCTTGGACTTCCTTAGTACCTCACAATTTAATAGCTTGTGTTGCCTTATGCGCTAATGCAATGGGATGTGAAATTGTTACACTACAGGTAGTAATAAAGTACAGTTGGGCACAGATGTGTTTTACCAAAATTGGGGCTATTCGTCCTGCGACAGCCATAGATTCTGGACTTTCACCAGAATACAGTCTGCACAAGATCAGATGCAATTGTCAGAGAGATCACTAACGTTCTCTGGCTTCTCTCAAGGTTCTCTCTACTGTATATAGCTTTGCCACTACAGCTTTGGTTTACTCCATCTGTGTGCATACATCTTGATGCGTACAGCTGTGCCTCCCGTGTACTGAAGAATACGTTTTATTGCCTGATGTCCCCAAATCACCTATCTAAAAATCACTAAGATCACTTTTCAGCAAAATAGAGCCAACACAATTTTTTCTGATTAATTGATACAAATTGAAAATATTATCTGTTTGACAGAGAACTTGGATACATTCTAGGTAATACAGAATATATATAAAGAAGGTAAATGTTTATCTGTGAGGCGAACATCTTGAGTTGCAGGTAGTGTTTACTAATGAATTATCTATGAAGGGTATTTGAAAGGCAGGATCTGGGCTGGATAGAAGGCAGCTACTCAGTTCTCCACATTTTGTTGTGGTTATGATCCTTATTAAAAGAAACTGTTATTTAATGATGTGCCCATATTTTGATTAACATTTCCCTTTATAAACTGAACGCAACTTGACAGGAGAAATTTAAGAACAATAAAAAAGTCACAGAAAAACTTTAATATGGTAAATTTGATGCTGGCTCTTTAAAAAAATTCTCAATTTGATATTTTAACAATTTATGAATGTTCACCCCCACCGTATAAATGGGATTTTTTTCTTCATATCTTTCATGTAAAAAATTACTGCGACTGTTTTTACCATTTTATAATTTTGATGGCTTATTAATAGACTATACCATTTCAGATGAATTTATGCAGCTATAGAAATTATCTCAAATAGCTATGTATTTTAAGTAAATATTTTAAATGACAAAGTTAAGTTAAATTAATCTATAAACTGGACTATTCACTTCATAGCAGTTTTTCACTAATTTTAAATAATTTTAAAATTTCAAATAAAATACTTTAAAAATAAGCAATTAAAATGTAGAATTGTTCTGTAATTCAGATAAATAGAATGTGTGTACTTATTAAGTACTTAAAATGGTAATTATAAACCACAGAAATAAATATTGCTCTATTATAAGTCATTATTATATCTCATATTGGGGTATGATTCTAATATGGGTGGGAAATCTGTAACTTGGATCACAGTTTTATTCACTCAGTAGAATATTTATTGAGCACTTTATGTGCTATTCCTTTGGGTGGTGAGGCTACAACAGTGTGTAAATCAAAATCACTGGTCTCACGGAGCTTGCGTACTAGGGGTGAGGGGTAAACCACCAACTGCATGAACAAACTGATACGTCAGATAGTGGTTAGTGCTAGGAGGAAGAAACAAAAACAACCAGGCAAGAGAGAGTGATGGTGAGTGTGTATGTGGAATCAGGAAAGCCATCCCCGATGAGATTACATCTGACTAGAGACCAGGGCATAAATCATGAGAAATCTCTGGGGAAGATGATTCTGTGCCATGTGAACAGCAAATACAGAGCATGAGGCAAGAGGATGTGATTGTTGTATTTGAGGAACAACACAAAGGTCAGTGTAGATGCAGTTGAGTATGGGAGAGAGAGAGGGGCAGAGAATGAGGTTAGAAATGTGCTCTGGAACAAGACCAGATAGGGTCATGGGGACTATAGTGAGAACTTGGAGTTTATGCTAAGTTGAAAGACCTTGGATGATTGTGAGAAGTGACATGATTTAATTTGCACGTATCTTAAAAGGCAGTTTGTATCACGACATGATGGTTTTGTGGAAACTAGATAGTAGAGAGTAAGAATGGGACAGATTATGGGGTCATGAGACCATTGCAGTAACTCAGTGGGGAGAAGATGGCATCACTGACTACAGTGTTGGTAGGTGATGATAAGTGGTCAGATGCTGGATATACTTTTAAGGTCCAGCCTTCAATTTATTTTTTTTTATTTTTAAATTTTTTAAAAAGATTTATTTATTTGACAGAGATCACAAGTAGGCAGAGAGGCAGGCAGAGAGAGAGAGAGAGGAGGAAGCAGGCTCCCTGCCGAGCAGAGAGCCCGATGCGGGGCCCAATGCGGAACTCGATCCCAGGCCCCTGATATCATGACCTGAGCCAAAGGCAGAGGCTTAACCCACTAACCACCCAGGCGCCCCCCAGCCTTCAATTTAAGATAGATAAAAACTTCTGAATATTCAGCATAAAGAATATCCTGTAAGGATGTTCAGAGGGTTTGCAGGATATCAAATATTTTATTACTTATTTTGCATGACTTTCCTACATATTACAGGGTGTCCAGCATCTTGCAGCATCCCCATACGTCCTACTCATTGTGACAACTAAAAGTACCACCCCTATCCCTAAGTTTTCCAAATACCCTAGAGTGGTCCAGTACACCCCCATTGAAACATATTTGCATGACTAGAGGGAAAAGGTGAAGAGTGCTGAGCTCAGGTGTAGAATAAATATTGAGAGGAGAGGAGGAGCCAGTAAAGGAAGCTGAGAGGGAGTGATAAGAATGTGGAGATGCAAATGAGACTGAGGTTCTAGAGGCTGACTGAACATCTTTCAAGGAGGGAATAGTCATTCAAGTAAAATGATGCCAGTTGGCTGTATTAAGGACAGTGTACTGACTAACTGTAATCATGACCAAAGTCATTTTACTTCAGAGCACAGTTTTCCCCTTCCTGTAGTGGTGCTTTCATAGGCCTGCTCTTTTGCTTCCATCACTGATTAGTAAAAGAAGAGTTTGCGTTTTGAGCTCTACAGTTTTGCATGAGGAAGTGTCAGCAGTTGTTCTTCGAATGGCCTTTTGGGGAGATTTTTAAATTATTATTATTATTGTTGTTTACCATCACTTTCAACCTTTTTTAAAAAGCCAGACTCCTTTCAGGGCACCTGGGTGGCTCAGCCCGTTAAACGTCTGACTCTTGATCTCAGGTCAGGGTTTGACCTCAGGGTCATGAGTTCAAGCCCCACGTTGGGCTCCATCCTGGGCATGAAGCCTACTTAAAAACAAAAAACAAAACAGAACTACTTTCAAAATTGGAAAAACCCAATTTAATTTTATGTATTATACTTCTTTATGATCTCAATTACTTTTGAATTTTGAAATAAAGTATAATTTGTGTGTAATGAACAGAATACTGGAGGTACTGATTTCTCAATATTAAGAATTTATGTCCATTATTGATTCCATATGTATACTTTCAGACAATTGTAAAATAAGAAAACTTAAAAGTTTTCTAAGATTTTGTAAAGTGACTCGATTAAAAGAAACTTAATTTTATGACACTGGATTTGAATTATGTATATTATGATTGGATGTTTAAAATTAAAAGAACAATATTGTGTGGGTTTTTTTTTTACTTTGAAATATGGGGTTCATTTAATTTTCCATCAAGAATTACCACTTTAAAACACATATTTGCCACCTTATATCAAATGGATTACAACAAATTAATAATTAAACTAAAATGATTACTTTGAAAAATTATTTACCAGAATAATAACAGGATTTTTCAATCTTAGCGTTTCAGATGATATGCAGTGATGTTTGATGGTTTGATAATTTTTGTCTTTTTAATTGTAGGTCTCTGTGGAAGAACTAGAACACAGCATTAGTGTAAAAATAGCTAAAGAAGCTGTAATGAATATAAATAAACCCGAAAGCCTTTTTAAGCTTACAAGTGGATTTCTAGAAACTAAAGTATATTTTGCAGGATTACCTCGGAAAGCGGAGAATACTCTCGTTAGACCGGTAATGATCCAAGTTTCTATCATTCATCATGGATGAATTACTCTTGTCCGTAATAGATTTGAAGATGTGTTTTTCTGAGAGTCAAAAGAAGTGATTTTGTTGAACATACCAACTGTGACAACTTAAATTGAACAAGGAAAAATAACATAGTGATCCTTGAAATTATATTAAGGAAATAAGAAAATAAATGTAGTGTTTTTGAGTCCATTTAAGTCCCCAGCATTACTCATGGGGAAGTAGATTTTTCTTTCAGTTCTCAAGCATCAGTTCAGTTTTAACATGATAACTGTGCATATTTAGCTACTACAAATGTAAATACATGTATTTGAGTCCAAAAATACAACATTTTGTAGAAGCCCGTCAAAGAATTTTCTTACGTCTATTTTAGGACTTAAATTTGGGAGATAAAATAGCATATGATGCTGGAACTTTAAAAAAAAAATCTTTGCTGGGAGTTTAACTTCATCCTATCATAAATTGAAGTTATATATAATAGATGATTTTCTGAATATGATGTTTGTCTAATAACTGTGGAATAGGTTTCACGAAGGAGACTAATCACTGTCCTTGAAGAGTCTTAAAAATTTCATTTAAGTCATGGGCCTGTCAATTATACTTGCTGATTTAACTTAAATATTTACCATTTAATATCCATCTTTTACTCATGGCAATTCACACTTACCTTAACTTTTGAAAGATTCCTGCAGTATGATATAAAACCTGAATTAGTTAACTCATGTCAGAGTGACTGCATCTGTTCTTTGAAATTGATAAATCAAGACATTTTAAAAGTAAAATAAATTATTCAAAAACTATTTATAAAATGGCTACTATGGGTCTTGAGTCTGGCTGGTTGCTTTGAGGAGACTTTTGTTCTTGAAGAGGTTCAGTGTCTGATGGCAAAACAAACCTATATATAAATGCAATTAAAGTAAGCACCCCCACAGCTAGAACCATATATGGAACTTGAGAGCAGAAAAGTTATTTCTGGATGATAGAGGCAGGTAGGGCTTGAGGGGCTAGAAATCATTAGGATCGCAGTGGAGGTCTGTGATGGCAAAAACTCACAGTAACTGAAAAAGACTGCCCATCTGAAGGACACCTTAAAAAATTAGATAATATTCAAAATATGTAAAGTATTTTAAAATGTCATCAAAGAAAGGTTTTCCCTCTAAATGAAAACTGCATCTGTAATCAATTAAGCCATGTAGGAGTCTGACTTTTTAAAGTTTAAGATACACTCGACCTATATTTTAATTTGTTAGATTAACCCTCGTCTAGATGGATGTATACGAAGCTGGAATTTGATGGGTCAGGGAGCTTCGGGAATAAAGGAAATCATTCAAGAAAAACAAAATAAGCATTGCCTTGTTACTGTGGAGAAGGGTTCCTACTATCCTGGTTCTGGAGTTGCTCAGTTTAGCATAGAATACAGTAAGTAATTTCTCATTTTACCTCTCTTTTCTCATTAATGACTAAATTTATTAATTGACAAATGTTGTATTTCCTTCGGTAAACATTATTGAATACTTAACTATGTGCCAGGCATAGCGTACGCTTATTCATGTTGTTGTATGTTTTTTATTCAATTTTTGCAGTATGTTGGGAGGGAAGGAAGTAGAATATGCTTATGTTATTACTTAAAGATTACTTAAAAAAAAAGGTTATTGGTACCTAACTTGATTAATTGCAAGTAAATTCAATTAACCTGTTTTAAAGTTCACCAATTTCTCAGCTATGTTGAGTTTACTGCTTACTGCTTCAAAAGGATTCATTTTCATTACCAGAATGTAATGATTGTTTAGTTGATTGTTTCTTAAAATGTCCAACCCTTCCTTGAAGTTTCCTATCTGTGATTAGATGTTGTCCACGTTTTCTACTTGAGCCTTCAACTTACTAATCATAATTATTTTAAATTCTCTATCTGATAGGTCCAATATCAATGTCATGTTGATTGCTTTGTCTCTTGACCATGTGTTATTTTTCCTTGTTTCCTTTGGTATTGAATGATTTTTGGTTTAAAAGGTAAGCATCTTGTGTAGAACAGTAGAGACAGATAAATAATACATAAGTCTGGAGATAAGCATATTTCTGCTTTTGATAGGCCTTTTATAAACTGGTTGAATCAGTCTAGTTAAGAGTTGAGCTGCTTAAGCTTTCTGGTCTCCATGAGTACCCTTCAAATTCCTTTATTATTACCTTGTGCTTAGGGCAGTGACTGGTTTGCCAGAGGGTTTTTCTTAATAGTTCATCTATCATTAGCTTTAGGTGTTCTGTTTATGATACGCCTCAACAAAGTGTTTCTGCATGGTCTTGCTTTACCTCAAAGGAATGCTGTTGTTACTTGACATTTGCTAGCATGGTGGCAAGGTCTGGGGATTCAGTTTTGGGCAAGTGTTGTATCCCTGGGTTCCAGGGGTGTGAACTTTTCATTGTCCCTCTCCCAACTACCTGTGGGGGAGATATCTAATGATCAAGACTCCAGATCCTTCTCCATGGTAAATGGCTTTTGGTTGGTTTGTTGTTGTTGTTGTTGTTGTTTCCCAGTTTCCTTTCCCTAACCTGTAGATGTAATGGGTCTTTGCATGTGTTCTAATGGTGGCAGTGTTTGTTGCCTTTTCCCCATTGCTGTAAGGCTTTTGTTGCATAGAGAAGACAAAGAAGGAATGGACATACATCTTTATACCTTTATGTGAGTAATTCTGTAGGAGAGAATCTTAGATTATGTCTATCAAAGGTTATGCAAATGTATAGTTCCTACTGCTCAGTTAGATTCTCTTCCAAAGATGTCTTACCAATTTATACTCCTACCAACAGAGTAAGAAAGTGTATGCTTGAGATTTGTTTCCAGTCTGAGAGTTGAAAAATTAAATCTTCTAATTTTAAATATTATTGTCCCAATTTCTACTGAATTTAAATATCTCTCCATATGTTTATTAGCTATTTTTATATCTTGATTCTCTTATTAGGTTCTTTGTCTTTTTCTGTTTAGGAGTTCATGATTTGAGCTACTAATACTTTGTATTATAAATTTAGTGTACTGATACCTCTGCTTTAAGGAAAAATTATATTTTAAATGTGTTTATTTGCAGTCTAAAAAAAGTATTACTACAGTTTTAAAGAAGAATCTTCCACTAGTACTTTTTGTGTCCCTAACATAAAGTAATGGAATGTTTTTAACTTTAGTTCTGTTCTGTATGAGAAGGACTTAAAAAAAAAATATTTCAATTGAGATTGATGACTGAATATAAGAAAAAACTAGACCCACAATAATTTGTTCAAAAGAAAAACTCTGAAACGAAAATGAAAATAAGAGTTCTATTGTATCTGAAAAAAATCATAATTAGTTATTTCATAGATAACTTGAAAGAGACCTACTTTTGAATTAATATTTAATGTTACATTATAATTTCTCTACACTTGCGTATTTTAGTCTGAGTTTGTTAATATAGTAAATTTACTTATTTCAAAATGATTATTTTATTTATATATATGTATGTGTATATATATACACATATATATTTATATGTATATATAATAAAATGATATTTTATTATATATTTATATGTATATAAAATAAAATTTTATATATGTATATATATCATTTTTTCCCCTCTCCTGGGTGGGAATTAAATTATTATGAATGGGGATGCCTGGGTGGCTCAGTCAGTTAAGTGTCTGTCTTTGGCTTAGGTCATGATCCCAGGGTCCTGCGATCTGAGTCCCACATCGTGCTCCTTGCTCAGCAGGGAGCCTACTTTTCCATCTACCTGCCACTCTCTCTCTCTGAGAAATAAATAAAATCTTTTAAAAAGGATTATAAATGAACACTGTAATAGCATTAGATGTGGCTAAATGGAAGATCATCTTGTCAAGGGGAGATTATTTTCTCCATTCACATTCACTTTTTCAAAGCCTACAAGTGGTATTTGAGCTATTGTTTTATATTCATATTAAATAAGGAAGGCTTCACTCAAAGTGTGAATTAGTATTTCTTTAAAGATTTTATTTATTTATTTATTTGAGAGGTACAGAAAAGCATGAGTGGAGGAGGGGCAGAGAAAGAGGGAGAGAGTGACAAGCAGACTCCCCGCCAAATGGGGATCCTGATGCAGGGCTGGATTCCAGGATCCTGAGATCATGAGCTGAACCAAAGTCCGATGCTTAATTGACTGAGCTACCCAGGTGCCCTAATCTTTTTAGGAATTAAACTATTTTGGAAACACATCAATTCAACTATTTGTTGAGTGACTACTGTGGAAAACAAAGTGGTCCTAGAGCCAAGTAGGGCTTGCACTGTAGCGGGATACACAATTAACCTTGTAATGATAAAAAAAAATTAACTATTATGACGGCAGAATTGCAGAAGAGTTCTTGTTAGAATTTTAGAGTTAACTGTTGATTTCAGAGTACATCTCTACTATCAAACTAACTCTCCTATTTATATAAATCATACTTTTCTTTCCCACTGCTTTGAACTGACCCCTTTATGGATGAGGAATGGTAGGGTGGTGATGGCAGCCACACCCAAATGTTCCCTCAGAAACATTACAATAAATTTGTTGAATTTCCTTCTAAGTGTGTATTCTAAAATCTGACCATCTGAGATTAGACTGGTGGTGGAGATGGAGGCAGAAAGAATACCTATAAAAGAACACAGGAGAAATTCCTAATATTCTGAAACACCACATCTAGAATTTTATTCTAGGAAGACCAGAAGGCTAGGGCTCCATTTATGTGTTCCTTGCCTGCATTTAAAAAAATGGTTCTTGTTTTTAGATTTTTGCCCAGGTTTTATAGGACACTGAGGAAGGAGAATGAAAATCTTCAGTTTTCCACAAAAATGGCTTTGAGTATGAGTAAGGTTGTAATAATTCCTCCTGGCATACTTTAGGAGTATACTGATCCTGCTTCTGTGTGATTGTTTTAACAGGTAATCTGTCCAATGTTGAGGACTGGCAAGTAAATGTGTCCTTGAGCATTCGCCCATCCACGGGTACTGGTGTTATGTTTGCCTTGGTTTCTGGCAGCACCGTGCCCTTTGCCTTGTCCTTGGTAGACTCTGCCTCTGAAAAGCTTCAGGTAACTTCCCTAAACTTTTGTGATTCTCATTTTTTTTTTTAATCTGTAAATGATGATTAAATGAGATAGCATGTCAAGTTAGCACCGTGTCTAGCCCATCGATAAGGACTCAGAAAATGTCCATTATTATTACTTTTTGCTGGTTTATTTCCAAGGTCTGATCCAGGAAGCAGAGAGGGGAGAAAAATTGAAAAGCCCGTTACTGTTCATCCAACAGCCAAGATCAGGCAGACTCACACACAGGCTGCCTGGAGCCTTCCCAGGGTGCATAGAGATCCACCTTTATTTAAATCCTTGAAATATTATGGGAGTCATGGTCTGTACTAACAAAATAAAAGTGAGTCTGATTAAAATTCAGTCTCAGCTATTCTGTGTCTAATTATAATGTTTTGTGTTCTCTGGCAGTCTTAATCTTTTCTCCCATGAATAAATTAGGAAGGACTGGAGAAAACT
Organism: Lontra canadensis; assembly: GCF_010015895.1. Classification (NCBI taxonomy): domain Eukaryota; kingdom Metazoa; phylum Chordata; class Mammalia; order Carnivora; family Mustelidae; genus Lontra; species Lontra canadensis. The sequence goes on along the minus strand of NW_022631074.1, from coordinate 6,023,308 downwards.
AAAACCAGTCCACCTGGCTTCTTGCTGGCAACTGTAATTTGAAAATAGGAGGAAGAACAGGAAAAGACTCTAGGATAAAAGGAAACAGGAGCATTATCAGAAGATCTGTATTATTCAGCCTTCTACTTGAGACTAATAGTTCTGACCATGTGTCATCCACACTGGATTCCAACAAGTTATGGCCAGAAGCTTGTGTTTGTGCCAAGGTTAGCTTGGATGTTCTCTGTAGCTTTTAGACAGAAGGATGTAATTGAGTGATGTCTGTAGCAATAAAAAGGTGTGTTGTTTTCAGCTTAATGATGATGGCAAGGAGTGTCTCGTGGTTAAGCATAAGCCACCTAAGGAGATCTTGCCCAGTTTTCAGCTCCAATTTACCACAGGAACTCGCTACATTTAGATTCCAGCTTTTTGTTTGCTTTTTTTTTTTTTTTAAACAAAATGGAAATCCTGTCTTCAGCACTATATCCCTCCAGTAGAGGAGATTAATGCATGCCATGTCTTTGTTATTTATTTTATCTTTTCTGTGTTTGAGTCCATGACTCCTTTTTTTTTTTCTCGTGTCAGATTGCCTTCTCAAGATCTGTGTACAATATTTCATAACATAATTCCACATACTGTTGATCATTCTGGAACCATTTTAAGATTATTAGTGAGTTCAAGGATATGGATAGGTAACAGTGACAGATTTCCTCAAATAACTGGTATTTGCAACGTATAGGCTTGGATTCCTAAGTAAATACTTCAGACTATCTTTCTACCATCTCATAACACCCATGTTCCTAGTTTTGTTTTGTTTTTTTTTTAAGATTTTATTTATTTATTTGAGAGAGAGAACAAGAACAAGCAGGGGTGGGGAGGGGCAGTGAGGGGGGAAGTAGGCTCCCCTGCTGCCTGCCGCCGCAACCCTGAGCAGGGAGCCAGACGTGGGGCTCTACCCTAGGACCCTTAGAACATGACCTGATCCGAAGGCAGATGCTTAACTGCCTCAAAAATGTCCATTATTATTACTTTTTGCTGGCTTATTTCCAAGGTCTGATCCAGGAGCTACCCAGGTGCCCCTTGATTTTATTCTTTTTACATTTCCTCTATCCACATGTTAAGTTATATGCATAAATCACTGTCAACAAGTTGAGTGATTTTGTGTCTCAGCGGTTTGAAAAGTTCAGCAAAACAAATACATTTTCTCTTTTAAATATCTTCTGGTAAATACTCTGTAACTTACTGCTGGTGATCCCTGGCTTTCCTCTCTCAGGACTTTTCCCCTCATTTTGTCCCAAGTCTTACAGGATTGCTTGTGTGGCACACAGAAACCTTTCAGTCTTGCTGGCATGTGCTTACTCAAGCATTTGAAATTTTCCAAGCCCTTTCCCCAACAAAGAGTGATTCAACTCCTTCATTTTTCACATGTAAGTTTTGAAGGCTCACAAACAGAAAAATAGTGCTTAAGACTGTACTTTAGGTTCCCATCTTTGGTAAAACAACTTGGTATACTGAAATTTCAGAAACCACTGTCCATTTGTATCTTAGCTGGACCTGAAATTTGTAAAACTAATGTATTTTTTAAAATTATGATGTAACTCAAAAGTCCCTCTTAAGTGGCAATACCATAAATACTTGCTTATATTGAATCTTTGCTCTGTTTTTCAGGATATCCTGGTATCCGTTGAAAATACGGTAATGTATCAGATGGAGGCCGTAAGTCTGTGTTCCAGTCAACCATTCCATCTGGAATTGAGAGTCAACAGAAGCAATCTAGAGCTGTTCACTCCACTTAAAAAAGACACTATCTCCTCTGAAAACCTTCAAAGACAATTGGCCATTTTGGATGAAGCAATGAAAGGGACAGTGACCACTTACCTGGGTGGTCTTCCAGGTAGCTTCATACTTTTTTCTTTTTCTTTTTTCTTCAAAATTTTCTTTAAAAAGCTTTAAAAAGTATCTTTTTAATCAAATTGATACTATTTTAAATATGTAATCTTAGTAAAAGGAAGACAAAATTCCAGTATCCATTTATCTTTTCCTGAGGGTTTATATTGATGTTTTATTGGTATATTTTGCTTATTTATTTATTTAAGATTTTGTTTATTTATTTGACAGAGAGAGAGATCACAAGTAGGCAGAGAGGTAGGCAGAGAGAGAGGGAGGGAAGCAGATTTTCTGCTGAGCAGAGAGCCCAGTGCGGGGCTCGATCCTAGGACTCCGAGATCATGACCTGAGCCGAAGGCAGCGGCTTTAACCCACTGAGCCACCCAGGTGTCCCTGTTTATTTATTTCTTAATGGTGAACTAAAACTTAACCAACTTTTGTTGAATCTGGCTATCCTAGTCAGAAAGAAAGAAAAGTATGAATTGCTTTCGGAGCCTAAAAATGGGGACTTGGCCTGGTCATGCAGGCCAGTAATGAGCTTTCTGAAGAAAAGGCTAAGATACAGATATGGTAAATTGAAGGATTAAATTTAACCAAGTGGTTGGGTGGGAATTGGAATTAATATGCAAGTAAAAAAAAGGTCTATGTGTGGGCAAAATCGGGGGTGGATACACTTGAGGAATATATAGAAGACGCTCAAACACTTTGAGCAAGGGAGATGGTAGTGAGGCTGAGAACTGGGTGCATGGGGGGTGGCGGGTTGTAGACCTGGTTTGGGGTCATGACTCTTGTTACAAGAGCCATGGAAGTCTTTAAAAAAGTTGGGGTGCCTGGGTGGCTCAGTCGGTTAAGCATCTGCTTTTGGCTCAGGTCATGATCCCAGGTCCTTGGATTGAGCCCCACATTGGGCTCTCTGCTCAGCAGAAAGTCTGCTTCTCCCTCTGCATTCTCTCTCTATTTTTCCCTCTCTCTCTTTCAAATAAGTAGATAAAATCTTTAATAAAAAAATTTAGACAGAGAAAGGGTGTATCAATATTGTCATTTTAAATACCCACCCTATGTGATGGATGGAGATGGACAGGCGGGCGACAAAAGTGGATGAGATGAGCTGTGGGCTGCTGAAGTAGCCCAGATGGAGAAGCAGTAACAGTAACAGAGGCAACAACTCCGCTACCATCAATCAGTGTGTAATAAACAGTCTGGCATTGTTCAGAGTGCTTCAGAGGGATTGACTTATTTAATATCCAAAACAGACCTGTGAGGCAGGTGCTATTATTATCCCCATGTCACACATGAGGAAGCTGCTGGACTAGGATGATGGCAGTGAAGGTGGGACACAGTGGTTAGATGGGAGCCATATGTGAGAAACAACATTAATAGGATTTAAGGACTGAAAGGCAGGTATCAGGATCTCTTTCTTAGATATCCAGCATGAGCAATTACATGGGTAGAGATTCCATTTACCATAAGATAGGGAGAACCGGAGGAAAAGCCCATGCATCTCCAATTAATAGTGGAAAATATGAAATTGGTGTCAACATTTTACTTTAAGTGGCAAAAATTGAGGCAGAAAATTTTTGAGAAATATTTCAAATACCATTTGCAGGTTATTCTTGTAAGGAAAATTCTGAGTTTGATGTCTGGACTTCTAGGAACCTTTATTTATTTATTTTTAAAGATTTATTTATTTATTTGACAGACAGAGATCACAAGTAGGCAGAGAGGCAGGCAGAGAGAGAGGAGGAAGCAGACTCCCTGCTGAGCAGACAGCCCTATGTGGGGCTCAATCCCAGGACGCTGGGATCATGACCGGAGCCGAAGGCAGAGGCTTTAACCCACTGAGCCACCCAGGTGCCCCAGGAATCTTTATTTTCTTACTTTTAATTGCTCAGGGGCTTCATATTTCATATATGAAAATTTTATCTGGGTTTTTGTGGAACAGAAGTAAGGATACTCAAAGTTATGGATAGATAGATAAATAGATAAGTTAGCGTGGTTAATTATTAGAAAGTTACTTAAGTTACTGTGGTTACTTATTAGAAGCATAATTATAGTTCAAAGGAATGAATTCTATATTGAAATCCACCTACTACCTTATTTGCAAATTAGTTGAGTGCCACTTTAGTAAATCAGACAAACAATAAAAGAGTTGAAAAGAAGTAAAGCTATCAAATATTCATGGCTCCCGGACTTTGGCACCAGCACTGAAGATGACTTCAGGCAAGATGGATTTAGAGAAAGAGTGAGGAAAACTGAGGAGAACCGACAATTGAGATATTAGGAGTGTAAACAATGGGATAGGTAAATTACCAGTTGATATGCAAAATAAACATATTCAGTCGCGTGTTATGAATTAAAAATCAGGGGAAATTGATGATTCTGAGGATTTTTATAATAGTGGCATAACCCTGATGCTCAGCCAGACTTGAAAGGGTTTCATAAAAAATGCTGTGAGCCCCTAGAAAAGTATAGACTTTATTCACTGCATTGGCAAATTAAAGGTGGAAAATTTGAACTGTATGTTTTTTGCATAAGGTACTAAGAAAGAAGAATAAAGGCTGAAAAATGTCCGTTGGGAACTAAATTCATGGGGGTGGAGTGCCAAAAAAAGAAGCAAGTGGAGAGATGGATGTTATTAAGATGAACCATAGTTCTTAGGAATTCAAGGGTGTTACCCAAGTATTAAGTCTGATGGGGAGAATGAAAGTGTCAAAATGCCCAAAGGCTCTAAACTAGTCACTGAAACATTGTTAAAATTATTTTTTTGAACACCAAACAGTATATAAAATGAATTCCCTATCATGACCTGCCATTGCAGGCTCAGCAAGAAGCTGTTTTTGGGAAAATAGAGAAATCTCTTTTATTCCAGCAGTAATAAAAGAGATGAATTTATCATGGCATTTTAAAAAGATTTCCACATAGCTATAGTTTGGAGTTGAAAAAAAATGATTTAACAATGCTTAAATTGTTGCTCAAATTTAAAAAGAAGATAATAAAGTAGAACATCACAGGTAAGAATATGCTCTTTTTAATTCTTTTTGAAGTGTGTTTATCTATCTTAGGTTTGAATGAGACTAATTGTGTTTATGAAATCAGAGGAACTCATGATATGCTGAATCCAGTGCCAAGCACAATACCTTATATACATAGGAGTCACTTAATATAAATTTATTGAATAATCACATTATTGATTTTTCCTTTATGATTAGAATTTGGTTGGATATGGGAAGTCTGAGTAGTTTCTCTAATTATAAGCAAACAAGATGCCAGAAGTCTTGGGCTAATATTTTAATATTCTATTTTTACAGATATTCCATTCAATGCCACACCAGTGAATGCCTTTTATAATGGCTGTATGGAAGTGAACATTAATGGTGTCCAGTTGGATCTGGATGAAGCCGTTTCTAAGCATAATGATATTAGAGCTCACTCATGTCCAACAGTTTCAAACAACACGAAGAATTCTTAAGGCTTCTTTCCTGTGCTGATAATATATTTTTCCTGTGTGTAATTATACTTATGTTTCAATAATAGCTGAAGGGCTTTACCTGTAATGTTCAGACCTTGATTATTTTATGGTACTTTGACTTTCCTGGAATTTTAAAAAAGGTCCTTTTTCCAGAAGAACAAGATCCTCTGATGGTACAAATCACATTTAAGAATTCTTACCTCTGTTGCTGCCTAGAAATTAAATAATGAATTACATAAACATTTCTAATTTGAATTTTTTGCACAAATCACATTTCCTCATTTTTATGTTTGTCAAAGTAAAATTTAATTTTATCACCATGAGCTAGTGCTGAAATAAATATCTGTGTTTTTTGGAAGGCAAGGACGTAAACTCAAACAAAAGTGCATGTGACTAAATACTATTGATCATAGCAGATACTCTTTTTATTTATTTTTGTTTTTCCCTAATGAGGGCAGAAGGAGAGACAGTGCCTATTAAGAAAGAATTGAGTGGAAGGCTTTAAAGCTTTACCCCAAAAACAGTTCTTCAGGGGGATTTTCACTTAGCTTTGCATTTGAACCAGTAGCTTTCTTGAATTACAAAACAAGTGGGACATATTTTCATGGAAACAAATGAATCTTGCTGGTTAGTAATTGGATTTTATGAGGATGAGATACTAGATTGTGCTGGAATGGGTGTAGAAACATGGGATGGGGACAGTCCTTAAGTTTGGCTGTGGGTTACTCAAGCTCGAGATTAGAAAAGGCAGAACCTAAGATGGAAAGAACAAATGATAGAATGAATAACATGGAATTGCATAGTGTTCCTTGAGTCCAACTTTAAGTACTAGACCAAATTGCCAGATGTGATTGTTGAAGGACAAAAAGAACTCTGAAAGCTAGAACAGGTATAATGAAAGGATAACCACAGAGGGACATAGTTAATGTTGTTTCTTTGGAGTAAGGAGGTTAAGGGTGCCACGTACTTGTTGGTAATGCCTTCCAAGTGGCAGTTTTATCACTGCCAGACCTACCAGTCATGTTAGGTATGGCTCAGGTGTTTCATTAGTAGTTTTAGAAAATAAACTTTTTTTTCTACTATAGATAATTTATATCATGTAAAACAATAAACTGGAGTGTAATGCAAACATTTATGTGAATAATATCTATATTTTGTCAACTATTTGAACGGAACATAAAATCATACAGCATCCATGAAAGTCTTCCTGCAGCACAGTGGCTCTTTAGTTGAAAGATATAAAGGTTAAATACATGATCAGAAGCTATGGTTGAGTTATAGACTGGAGCTCAGAAAGGGAAGAAAAGCAAAGGTGATAATGTATTGAGTGTTTGACACCTGCCCAGAATTGTGCTAGTTCATCTTACTCGATGTAATCTTTCTCCCAATTTACCACCATGTACTGTGGGTGATGAATTTCAGCAAGCAACTATTGACAATTGCACTGATGTAAAATAGCAAAAAAGTAGAAAAACTGAAAGCCTATGAAAAGGAAAAAAAAAAAGAAAGGAAATGAGGGAAAAATGAATTTTCTTCGGGGAGGAGTTCTGTGATTCTTGTTTAATTATGCCCAGATACAAAGACAACTATAGGGATCAATTCTACACTTTCCATCAGAAATAGAAAACTTTCAACATGCAGTGATCTTCAAAGAAGGTCCAGAGACCCATTTATAAATTTCATCTCTGTTCGATATGCATGTACGTATGACTTAGCAAGGTGAGAGGGGAGGTGTTTCTTACGACGAGAGTCAATCTGGCAATGATCTTACACATGGGCTACTTGCTGTACCTGGCTTCAGGATTTCCCAGAGAATTTACATTTGAAAATCTGATCTTCTGCTGTGGAACAAGAGAAACCCTCTTTTCTGCTAAAGGTTTAAATGGGGGAGTCTAAAATCTCATTTTGTAACTAGTCTTCAGATGGAAAAACCATCTGATATATCTGATCTTCTTCAAGTTGATCTTAAGAGAAGGGTGACTGGACCAATATTTAAATGGCAAAGAATCTAATGTTATTATCTGGAGTTCCCAAATAATAAATAATTATAAAATAGTAACATTTTATATAAGTAATAAGTATAATAAATATAAAAAATTTAATTAAACAGAATCATATTGAACTCTGGAGTCGAAGCTGGAGCTTTCAGAAATGAGTGTCTCATTGAGCCAGCTCAGCACGTACAAGGCAGCCACACAGGACTAACAGCAGGCTGTTCTAGAAGATAGATACAGTTGTAGCCTCTTCGTACATGTAGCTAGCAGGTTACCAGGCAGGGATGTCTGAAACAAGAGTCCATGCCCAAATTTGAAACTCTATACTGCTCCTCTATTCTTACTAGTTAACCTATCACTCAGTAAATACTAATTTTTGGAGTGAACAAATTCTATCCTCAGCTCTACATATAACTTGCTGTGTCTTTGATTCTCAGATGATGATAATATCATCAATTTAATGGTTTTGAAGACAAATGTGGTATTATTTAATTAAATTAAGGAAATGTTGACAATGGCTCTGAAAACTTTTATAATTAGAACTCTGGGCTACATATTGTCCTAGGAAAACAATGGAGAAGATGCTGTAGTCCTGCCATCAAGAGATTCGGTCTAGCTAGGAGATAGCACAGAAATGGGACAAATAACTCAAATATGAGCCTGAGTTTGGTAACAGCTGCAACAGAGAAATAAACTGCATAAGGAGGGTATAGGGAGGAAGAAGTGGGTTATGCATGGAAGTTTAGTGAAGTGCTATTTGAATTAGGCCCAATGAAATATATATGAAGTTCCATTTCTCTGCTTCCAAGTCCTCTTTCCCACAGTATTTTCAGTATAATCTCTCACACAGAGATCGTATTTCACAACAATTCTCAAAATGTCCCTTATTTCCCCTATTGATTATTGCATGAAGTACAGATAATTAATCCTAGCTTTCAAGGGCTTTCATCATTAAACCAGTGGATCTCAACCTGAGATGCTTATTAGATTCATTGGCCCCATTACAGACAACTGAATCAGAAGATTCCCATTGAAAACCAGGTAGCAAACCACAGAGCCACCCTCTGGGTTCTTCCCAGCCTCATGCACTCCCTTCTGTCTCCTTTTGTCTCCCATATGCATGTGAGTTCACACATACACATACGGTAGGGCAGACATAATGCAAAAAATGAGGGGAAAGTAGAGATAGGAGAAAGGGAGAGAAACAGGTATGAGTCAGTGTTCGTGAACGAAATCAGGAGGAGAGAAAAGGACAAGAATGAGAAAACCAAATGAGATGAGAAAGATATGAAAGCAGATTCAGTGAAAGATTTCGTACAATAGAAAATAAAGAGGAAAAGGAAAAAGAAGCAAAGGATACAGAAAGATACTGGGTGAAGAGGATAAGCTAGGGATCGAGAAAAAAATACAAAATGAAATGGAATACCTACTTTTTTTAGACAACTAGGAGTCGGTGACATTAGTAGTGACATCTGAGAATTAAAGAAATTAAATAGAAATTAAAGAGACTGAGATAATGAAGTAGAGATAAAAATTTATAAGAAAATAAAAGGAAAAAGTGAAAAAAGTAAAGTTAGGAAAGATGAAAGGGAGAAACAGAAAAGACTAGATGAGCATAGAAAGAGAAAAAAAAAAAAAGAGAAAGATGAACCAAGCATAGACAGAGAAAAGGAACAAATATAAATGGAAAGAAAGAGGTAAAGAGTGCCAGAAGAAAAACAGAAAATAGGCAGACATCGAAATAACAGAAGAATATGTCTGGGAAGAGAAAGCAGAAACAAGAAGAACATAGTAATAATTAAAAAGGAAAAAGAAGGGGATACAGAAATACAGAGTGAGTCAAGTAGAAGGAGAGGAGACTCAGCTAGTTTATCCAAGGTGAGGATGGCATCCATAATACTTGGTGTGGAGATGATGTTCTATGCCCTGGAGGTGGAGGTAGCTGCTCGGGAGGGGCACCAGGTAACTTGGCCAGATAACTGCTAGGAAGTATCCATCCCGAAGTGTCCCCAGAGTCAATCATCAAGGAATCCTCTATAGGGATTCATGAGGGTGATCTTGTAACATTCTGCTAGGAATGGGTGGAAGGGCTTGCAACCACAATCACTGACATTTTCTTGCCTTATTTCAGACCTCTTTGAAATTGGGGGCTTAGCCAGTTTTCACCTAAGGAAGTTGTCACCAAGGGAGATTACATCCAGGGAAATGCAGAGGAGAGGGAGCTCTTTTCAACAGGGTGTGAGGTTGACGTTAGAACAGTGAGAACTTTTAAACCTATGGTCATATGAACTCCTCTACATTTCTGACATTCCTCTGTCTTTGTTATAGCCCCCAAAATATGGAGAATAATTAGTCTGGAAATTTTAAGTACCTTTTTTTTTTTTTTTTTTGTTTTTTTTTTTTTCTTTCAAGCACTACATTTTCCCAGAAACTTCCAAAGCACGAAACTTGATGCTGACCTTTCTCTTGAAAGACTTTGGCAAGTGCATATGAAACTAGAAACAGTAGCATTCAAAGAAATTTTTCTCATGCCAGGCCACTTTGAGCTGACCCTCATTCTCCCTGGTATACATACTTTCCCCTCTGTTGTTTAAAATACTCTAGAAATGCCTGAAAAGACCAGGCATCTGTAGCTGGTAGGCAGTAACTGTTATTTCACTCATAAGATCAGTCTAGCTTCGCAAAAGCTCTGTGCATGGAGCATGGCATCAGGTCATGAATCTTCCTGAAAGAAAGGAAGGATGTCTTCCTCTCTCCTGCCTTTCCTTTATTCCATCTCTATTCCTTCCTTCCTTTCTAATAAGGAAGACTAAGCCTTACAGGCCCTGATTACTTGAAAGCTATTGCCATGATGCCATCAAGTTTTCCTGGTGATCAGATTGTCCACCGCAGAGACCTGGGGAGCTTTCAAAGGCCGTGCAACTGTACATCATTGTGGGGAAACTTCCCAGATTTCTCAGTTAACTCTGTTTTCTGGGCTGAACTTACCAGGATAAGCAATGAAGGAAGAAAATAATCAGTAAAATCACTAGCTTCTGATCTCTTGTTCACATCATTATCATTATAATTCTCTGACACATTCTTTTTTTTTTTTTCTAAAGATTTTATTTATTTGACAGACCGCGATCACAAGTAGGCAGAGAGGCAGACAGGGGGTGGTGGGGGAACAGGCTACCTGCTGAGCAGAGAGCCAATGCGCGGCTGGATCCCAGGACCCTGAGATCATGACCTGAGCCTAAGGCAGAGACTTAACCCACTGAGCCACCCAGGCGCCCCCAAGACAATTCTTTTTAACATACAGAATCTGAGCACCTAGTAGATGCAGTAACTATGGACATGTTTAGAAGGCCACAATACATTCATTCATTCAACAAGTATTTGTGGAACACATATAATATGCCAAACTTTGTTCTAGGTGCTTGCGCTACTGAGTGAACATCCTTCCACCTATGTCCAAACATGGTCATGAAAAAGAAAGAGCTATAGAAGTTAAATGCAGAAAGCAAAAGTATCTTCTATGACTCTTTGCATATCATGGCTTAATTTAAATCAGCTTTTACCCTGGTATTCCCAGATTTCAGGTTACCTTTTTTATTGTTCATGTTTAATTAAAAAAAAAAAAGTAATGTGGGTCTGGAATTCAGATAGAAACCTAATCAGTAGGACCAAATGATATCACTGAGAAGTGATCTTTCAAGTTCTGTCTGAATACCTTCATGGATGCAGGGCTCACTATTTGTTTCACAAGGTCCCTTTACTCTGCTCAGTGCCTTAGTTTGGAAGCTTCGAGAAGCAGATACCAAGAAGGTAATAGAGGCTGTGAACTGAATTGCATGTCCACAAAATTCATATGTTAAAGCCCTAAACCCTAATGTGACTGTACTTGGAGATGGGCATTTGAGGAGGTAATTAAGGTTAAGCGAGCTCGTAAGAGTGGGACCCTAAGCCCATACAAGTGCTGTTCTTATAAGAGAGAGACATACCTGGGATGTATGCACACAGAGGAAAAACCATATGAGGACAAAGCAAGCCAAAGAAGAGAGAGGCACTAGGAGCAAACAGACCTGCTGATACCATTGGTCTTCGGACTTCCAGCACCCAAAATAATTTGAAAACAAATTTCTGTTGTTTAAGTCACCTGGGACATGGTATTTTATTGTGGGAGTCTTAGCAAACTAATACCACAGGCAAGAGATTTATTGGGAGAATTACCTGTGAAGGGAAAAGTGGGAGAGAGCAGGAATGGGTAGGGAGAAGCCTCAGGTAGCCAGGCATGTCTGACTCCTGTATAAGGAGAGAAAGAAGTAGGTTGATAGGAAGAGTCTCATATCTCAGTGCAGTTCTGAGAAAGTTTCCGCTAGGTCAATGAGGAATGCTTGGACATGTTGTCTTTCAGCAGATTTCTGCATCAGGCAAATGTAGCCTGGCAGAAATACCATGATGGGGCTGAGTCACTGGCTGGGAGGAATCCCAGATTGCCTCTAGGGAGATACCAATTTCAGCTCTCAGTCAGCTGGGTTCCATGCAGCAGGGTCTCTTAAAAGTGGTCTAAGCTGCATGCTTTCATATCTGGCACAGTCAGTTCTCTTAGAAAGCTCTAAAAATAAATAAATAAATAAATAAATAAATAAATAAATAAATAAATAAAATCTCTCTACTTAACATAAAATGCTCCTCAATTTCTGCCATAAATGAGTTAGGATTCTATCGGTTGCAAGTAGCAGGAGTTCAGTTGGAAGCAAAAAGAGAATTTTTGGAAAGGTAATTGGTTAACTAATGGAATTTAAGGAATAAAAACTATTCTTAGGGATTGGATTCCTGTAGTGAACTAAGGCAGTTTCCTCACATTGTTTCTCATGGCTGTTTCTCTCTGAACAGCTATGGTTTGTCATAATAATACACACTGGTTTCTTAACTGTTCAGTTGTGACATCATGGAATATGGCTACCAACCTTTTCTGAATTTACATGTTCGTGTCACATACAGCTCAGAAATAGCAGAGTAATAATAATTTTTATCTTTCATCCTCAGTTCCAGAATTCCAAGGGAAATATTTGACTCGCCCAGCCTGGGTCAAGTATTTATTCTGAACCACCAAAAATGGTGGGAAGGCAACAACGGTGGACTTCCCTCCAACCGGTGGCTTTCAAACCTGGCTGTACAGTGAAATCACCTGTAGACCCTTAAAAATACTGACCATTTAACCTGCCTTTCCCTTACTTTCACCCTCAGGGCTCTAACCTCTAGCCCAGGATTCTAATTTAATCAGTTTGGTGTGCAGTCTGGGCATAGAGTTTAAAAACTCTGCAGGTGATTTTAAGGTACATCACGGGAACATGCCTCGCCCATGAAGCAAGGTGGATGGGGGAGGGGGGTGTGCAAGCAACGGCAAAGAAAGGGTCCTGGCCAGCACCTGTACATGCCCACTATGAAATAAAGCTTTCTATTGTTTCTAAGGAGGCTTCCTAAGTTATAGAGTAAAAGTTATATTTCTATAACCCATTTTTTTAAAGATTTTATTTATTTATTTATTTGACAGAGAGAGAGAGAGAGAGAGTGAGAGAGGAAACACAAGCAAGGGGAGTGAGAAAGGGAAAAGCAGGCTTTCTGCCGAGCAGGGAGCCCGATGTGGGGCCCAATTCCAGGACCCTGGGATCATGACCTGAGTCAAAGGCAGACGCCTAACAATGGAGCCACCCAGGCACCCCTCAACAACCCATTTTTAACTTATGTTTTATATTGCTATGTTTCTCATGTTTCTGATTTAATTAAAAACATGTACCAAAAAAAAAAAATCCCTCTTCTACCATAAGAAAAGTAACTTACTCTAACATGTAATATATACACTTTATAAAAATAATAGTTGTATAAAAAAATCCCCTAACTTTAAATATACTTTTCATACAGAAATAAAAGTCTGAAAGTGTGTATGCTTTTAAAACAAAGCAAATTTTTGGCATCACACTTACTCTAGCTGAGAATACTTTTCTAGATTATCTCCCTCCATTGTGTAGGAAGTACCACTTTGGCAGGGGAATCTGCTGAGACCAGCTCTTCTGTGGGTTTCAGGCTCTACCTGTTAACGGCTAAAACTACCCTTAAAGTTACCTATTCTTAAGTAACTGCCTGTTACTTAAAACTACCCTTGTTGGACTGCAGTATCAGATTTTCTCTTGACTTTATATTGCTTTGGAGAGGCTTGGTAAAACTTACTTAAATGATTGGTTCTTTTGTAAATTACCCCACTTTCTGATTTTATTGTTCTATCCTGTAAAATACAAAGATCACAGTGCCTTCCCTCAGTGTGATTTTAGATTAGAAGTATTTGGGTGTCCGAGACCAGTGGAGAGAAGTTGGGGAGAGGCATTGAATGTGCCAACACTTACCCAGCTTTTCTAACAGGTCTATTATAAAAGCCCCTGTCCTCCTAGTTAGCAACACTTCATATTCCTATCCTGCTTTATGCAAACGTCTTCCGCTCCCCATACACACTAACAGTAATAATCAAAACTTGCTAAAGGGGGTAAGATGCTTCTCCTGAACAAAGGAAATCTTTCCTATTGCCAGAATCCAGAGCGCTGCTAGTCTCAGTGAGTGAGGACTGAAAAGACGAGACCCGGGGCAAGAAAGAACCCCTTAGCTCCAGCACTGCTTAAAGTAGAGGAGGCAAAGTGACTTAGAGGGGGTGAAGGGCCACTTGATTTTTAGCACTTTAACGATGAGTTTGGGAAATTCTCGAATATTCATAAATCAACTCTTGCAAGTCTGTCTGGGCTGGCTCCAGCATACTACTAAGTAATAGTTTCTCAAAATGTGTTTCCAGTGTAGTCATCCCAAAGCAACACTTTATTTACTGTATCAGTTTCCTGAAGCTGCTGTAACAAAGGAACACAGACTTGGTGGCTTAAAATCACAGAAATTTATTGTCTCACAGTTCTGGAGGCAAGAGTCAAGATCTGGCAGGGTCGTGCTTCCTCTGGGGGCTCTAGAAGAGAATCCGTTCCTTATCTTTTCCAACTTCTGGTGCCTGTTGGCTTTCTTTGTTTTTTTTTTTTTTTTTGGCTGGTGACCATGTCACCCCATTTCTATCTCGGTTTTAACAGTGCCTCCCCTCAGTGTGTCTCTTCTCTGGGCATCCATCCATCTCTTGCAGTGGTCCTTGACATTAAATTTCAGGCCCACCCAGATAATCTGGGGTGATCTCATCACAAGATCTAGAACTTAATTACACTCAAGAAGTCTCTTTTTCCAAGAAAAGGAACACCTACAGTTTAAGGAATAAAGACGTAGGTATATCTTTGGGGAGGGGCACCATTCATCCCGTTACACTTTATGTCTAAAATTCACTTTGGATTAACATTAAAATTTAAGAGAACAGAGAAAGTGAGAGGACTATTATGTTGTTATTATTAGGGATATGAATTCTGGAGCCAGACTATTTATTTTATTTTTTAAAAGATTTATTTGATTTATTTTACAGAGAGAGGTAGAGAGAGAATGTGAGGAGGAGAGGCAGAAGGAGAGGGTGAGAAAATCTGAAGCAGATTCTGCATTGAGCTTGGAGCCCTACGAGAGGCTGGATCCCAAGTCAAAACCACGAGTCGGCTGCTCAACCGACTGTACCGCCCAGGTGCCCCCAGATTATTTAGTTTAAATACCAGTTCCATAACTAAGTAGCTGTTTGTGCTCAGTTGCTTACTGTCTCTGTGCCTCTTTCCTATCTGTAAAGTGAGATAATAGTGGCTGGCTTATTGGGTTGATGTGAAGATTAAATTGCCCATAGTAAGTGATATATGAGTTTTTTATTATTATTTTTATTATTGTTATAGAGGAAATTTGGCTGGATTCCCAAGATTCCTTAAAATAATGTCCTTCATTAGAAGTTGAAAGTCTTATCCACTACTTTGCAGGACCAGAAACTTGCCACGTGACAGTCCACAGAGTAGGCTTGAAAGAAGTGATTCCTAAAGATCCAACTTCATTCATTGATGCATTCCAATTTTTTCTCAGGCCTTTCTTGAAAATGGTAACAGGCTGCTTTGTTTTCCTGGTTCCATTTTTGCATTGGAGAAGAGAATATATATCTTTTATTTGATCAAAAGTGACTTAACTGTGTCCCTTTCTCCAACAGTGCCAGATATAGGAAAAAGCAAAATTTGAAAACCTTGAAAGATGCACTTATACTATATGGTTTCACCACCACAGTTTTAATTACAACCACTAGATCATTCATTCAGATTCATAATGGTGCAAGAGCAGAAATGCTAATCAACTAAGCGCTCATGTTAATATTCATTTAATAAAATAAATAGATTCTGACTCTTGTAAATTATGGGAGGGAGAAGGTAAGAAATCTAAACTATAATTAAACCACATAATTTATTTAGATGCATTTCCTCTGAAAGTATTAAAATGTCCTTGTTGCTTCCCCTAGGAATTACTTAAAGCACTGATATATTATGGTTTTTCTATATAATTTTCAGATAGCTAATTATGTGGTTTAGAAAGCACAAAAACAAAGCCTCTAGAATTTCATCTTCAAATTGACCCTCATTTGTTGGTCAGAGAGATTTGTTCAAATACAAATTGTTTTCCATGATGTAGTCAGTTATATAGGGAGTTACTATTTAATGCTCGGTTCTGCTTTTTAATTATTAAAACTCCTTTTGTTTATTTTTTATCTTTTTTAAACAAGCTTTGGCCAGTTATATTAAAGAAAAATTTTGCATGATTTACTTTTCACCAGTCTGTTCTGGCATGCTTCAAATGATATCAGAATCCCTGGATCAATGATAGCCACGGTGCACACTGTGGTATTTCCCACAGACTGGGCTCAGTTCAGTATCATTGCCACTGTAGTGATGGGCACTAGTTTTGGTCAACAGAGGGCAGTGTTCTATTTTAGATGTCCTCAAGTCTAGGCAGTTGGTGAAGACGACTAGTTTTGCTTTGCTGTGTCTGATCATTTTCAGGATCTGCTTCTACCCCAGCACATACTTTCCACTTTTCAAAACAAGTTGGAGCCTAGAGTTGATTGACTCCAGTGACTTTTTTGACTACTTTGTGGCTGCCATCTTGCTGCCTTAGGTGTGGGATGGCCTCAATCAAGAACAGCCCCCAAGGTGGCCAGGAGTTAGAAAGGGTAAAATCCCTTTTATATCTATCTATCTATCTATCTATCTATCTATCTATCTATTTTAATCCCTTTTATTAAAAAATAAGTGTAAGACCTCTTTGGAGAGGGCAAGATGGGAGACACTAAATAATTCAGATAATTCGTAAGAAAAAATCAGTTTTAAATAATAAAGCTGTGTTTCTCAACACAACTATATTAATTATATAATAGCTTCTTAAGTTATTATAATTTACATTTAATTTGCCTGACTAGAAACTAGAAAGTGCCAGGCTATCAGACCCAGAAAAATGGCTTCATGACCACGGTGAAGTAAAAAGTCAGGAAAAGAATATATATTTCATAATTTTTCTAAGGATTCTCTATTACTGTACATATGGCACTACTCCGTAATACCTCAAGTCGAACAAATATTTAGCTCCATCAACTGCATGATAAAATGTATATAAAGTGTATCTTAGGACTGAGAAAAGCAGCTCAAAATGTTTATTATGAGTTGCCCAAATTCAATACTATGATCAAATGCCTTTCACTTTTGTTCTTCATAACTTAGATTTTAAAGTGGCCCTTTGCATCCACTTTCTGTCCCCTTATGCTTTCAGTTTAGTCCATAAGTAAAACCCATAGCAACTAGGGACAAAATGACAAGTTACTATGTATCCCTAGTAGCTTTCTGTGATGCCTACCTTTTTACTTACTGGTAAAATTCTCCAGTCAAAGGACTAAGAGTAAATCCTCACTATAGGCAGAAGAGATGAGTCTGATTAAGCTCACTTTAAAAAACAGACTCCTTCCCTGGCCATTAATTGCTTTGTTTTATATTTAAATTTTCTGCTAAGTTTCCAAGGTCCTTCATAATCTTATCCCCTTCCTACTGTCCCAAGCCATTATCTCTACCTCATCAGGCCAGTGACTCTGTGGCTCTTCATGGGTCCCTTTTAATCCTTTTGTCTTCATCCTTTCGCTTCTTCATTCCACTAATAAAGCCCTCCCTACTTTCCTTCAGACTGTCTCAAACGCATGCATCCATTCTTCCTTGCAGCACTTAATCACATTTACCTACTTCCATATACTCTCATTATTTACGATGTGTCCTTCTGCACACTGTACTTTGTATGAAAGAAGGGGCATTATCTATACCCCAGTGCCTGGCATTTGCTGAGTAGTGATACATGTTCATTAAATAAATTCTTTTGTTGATGCATATTTGCTTTACTTCCTCTCCAACTTGCAACAAGTATGCAAACATTTACACATTTACAGGGAAAATTCCCACTGTTCTTTTTGAATCCACAGATGCCTCCGTACTACCTCTCTGCTTCCTAAAATGCCAATGACTTCACGGATACCTGAAAAACCGAGGCTTGTGAAAATCATGAGACACTAGTGAAAGTCAAAAGGAGAACAAGCAATAAGGTGAGAAAGAACAAGGCATGGGCGTTTTTAGTCAGCATTTCTTTAGCACACGGAGATGAAAGATGTTATGCTTCACCTATTATCTCATCTAAAAGAGAAAGTACTGTCGATAATGAAGTTTTTTGGAGCTGAATGTTTATGGCGGAACATTTGTAGGATATAAAGGGAAGCATTGAAGGCTTCTGTGTTTCTGTTCTGTCTTTATATAAAGAAGGAAGAACGAGCCATTTCTACGTAAGCCCACAACCAGATGATTTAGGGCAAAAGGCATTGCATTCTAAAGAGAGATTATGGTGTAAGGAAGATATTGACATGCAAAGATGCGTCCTATTTTCCTCCTCATTCTTGGAATTTCATGTCCCAGGCAAAACAGATGACTCATATTTCTGTAGAACAGCCCACATCCACAAATCTTGCCAGAACAGTCTCAAAGGATATCCTCAACTTCTATCAACCTGGACATGTCATTATTTTTCAAATACTCTTACAAAAGGAGTGTTTCATCATGACTTTGACATCATTGGAAATAATTCAAATGAGCTCTACTCAGTCACAAAGGAAAAAAAATCTCCCATTATTTACATTTAACAGACCTGTTTTTTTTTCCCCCTCCTGATTTAAAAGCCTAGTATCTGACTACATTTTTCTCCTTTCATACATATATTTTTGCCTACAATACGGATTTTTCTCTCTGTCTGCCTTTGAAGATAGACTCATATTTCAGTCTTAATTTTGCTTCAGGTCAGTAAAGTCAAAACAGAACTGTAACGTCTTCGGCAGAACATGTCCTGGGCTTCGAGCATCCTATTTCTTTTCTTTCCTATTGTTTTGTGCTAACCTTGACTGCGTGGTTTTCAGGGTCTCACTTTTGCTCACCACTTTTTCTTTTCTAATTGGAGTTAAATTCACAGAACATAAAATTAGCCATTTTAAAGTCATTAGGTGGCAGTTAGCACATTTACAACATACATGCTAATTCTTTTGTTTCTCTCTCATTGACTGTAAATTTAACAAAATTTTATCATCTCCTTGTGACTGAGTTCAACTCTGTGCCTTCAGCCCTCACAGGATAAGCAGTATCTAAATTCTCTGAGAAGGTAGAGGCTTCACAGATTACCAAATTTTCCACCCTCCTGGACCCCTTCTTTCTCCGTGCAGAGGTAATGTGGTGTTTATCCTGTCCCATGGCCTTCAGTTCGTTGGTACCCTGTTGCCACAAATACCCTGCGTTCCTTGTATTCTTAATCAGTCATTTCTTCTTTCCAACTGTCTCCTCTGGACTACAAGCTTATTCACGATTTCTCCATTGTGTAAAAGGCTTTTAGCCCATTCTTCTCCCTTCACTGCTCCTGGTTTTTCTAAACTTCTCAATAGAAGAATCTATATTCTCTCGCTTATTTTAAAAAGTCATCTATTGGGGCGCCTGGGTGGCTCAGTGGATTAAGCCTCTGTCTTTGGCTCAGGTCATGGTCTTAGGGTCCTGGGATGGAGCCCCGCATTGGGCTCTCTGCTCACCAGGGAGCCTACTTCCCCCACTCTCTCTGCCTGCCTCTCTGCCTGTTTGTGATCTCTGTCAAATAAATAAAATCTTAAAGAAAATAAAATAAAAAGTCATCTATTTACAACTTAACCCATGGCCCACATCAGCTAGTCCAGTCAGACTGCTTTTGTAAAAGTCACCTCCCATTTATGAAACTGAAGATCTTAATCTGTAATTCTGGAAGACCTTTTAACCAAACTTGATCCCGCTGACCAGGGCCCCCTGTTTGATCTGAAACACACGTAGTCTTTGGGTTTTGTGTCATGTCTCTTTCATGATTCTTTTCCAACCTCTCTGAAAAAATTATTTTCTTTTTGGCAACTCTAGGAAAGTCATCCTTTAAATATGAATTTTTCCAAACTTCATATTTGGCTTTGTCTTCACTTTATACACTTCCGTGGTTGATTTCACAATCTCACATTACATCTCTTGTTTTCTCTTTCAGTTGTTTCGCAAACTGATAAAACAGCCCCGACAACAAATGAGAATGAGCTTTTGTCTTTTGAAGGTCTGGAAGCATAACCTCAAGTCGCTCACTCTAAGCACAAAACCACTTTGAAGTTCTGAGTTTTATCATAACTCAGGTAGATTTTATATTGTAATTGATATTATATTTATCGTTGTTTAATTTGTAAAATTTTAACTTAAATATCAGATGAGGTAGTCTGTCCTTGGGAATTATGATTATTATTTTTGCTTAAACGTACTATGTCCTCTTGGTCTCTCTCTGTCTCTTTGGGAACTGTGGACCTGGTGTGCGTGTGCAGCAGAGAGAAGTGTGGAAGCTTTCCATTGTCACATTCAACTTTGAGTTCCTGCTGCATCTAGTGTAGTTCATTTTGTATACAATTTCATTATCTTTCTAGTACTATCTAGCCCTGTCAGGACTGTATCACCCCAGGTGTAGAAGATCCACTTCTTTGTCCAAAGTTTCTCAAATGTTGCCAACACAATGAATTTGAAGGTGTGGCACTCAATGAAGGTTTGATGTACCTGATGGTGATTACTAAAAAAGTAACTACAAATTGATATTAGCCATTCTTATTCCTAAGTTTTCTCAGTTAACTCATCATGCACTACTTTTGCCTTTGCCTCAGCCTCTTGTCTCTGTGCAGATTGTCTGCATCTACATATTCTGAGAACAATCTTCTTAACCTTTTCCTGGAAATGGAATATTTTCTGCAAGAATTATGTACTGTGAGTTTAGTGAAAGTTTGTTTTCCCATTTTCAGTGCTTAAAATCACTTGCCCTGGGGGCGCCTGGATGGCTCAGTGGATTAAAGCCTCTGCCTTCCGGCTTGGGTCATGATCCCAGGGTCCTGGGATCAAGCCCCACAATTGGGCTCTCTGGTCAGCAGGGAGGCTGCTTCCTCCTACCTCTCTCTGCCTGCCTCTCTGCCTACTTGTGATCTCTGTCAAATAAATAAATAAAATCTTAAAAAAAAAATCACTTTCCCTAGAACACCCTTTAATCTCTCACAATTTGCTGTAAACTTGTTGCCTTGCTGAGTATATGTACCCTTTTTGTGTGTATTTCATTTAAAGAGGTCAAACTCTTTGGAGATGACTTCCAAAGGTGTATCTCTGACCTGACTTCTGTTGAGCTTCTGTTCTGTATCTCCAGAATATCCCCAACAGACACCTGGCATTTCGAAATTAACAGAGGATGAAATTGCACTTTTTATTAATTCCTACAAGTCTGTGTTTTTCCTGCTGTGTTCTTTATCTTAAATAAAAGGATCATCATCCACTAGGGGACTTTCTTCCAGATTCTTTCTTCTGTGACCTCATGCTTTTACCCCCTCGCTTCCCTCATATATATTTGTTTCGTTACCATGTCTTGTCAATTCTACCACTAGAATATTTTTGGTATTTTTTAACGCTTCTTACTCATCACTGCTGTTCCTCTGCCCCAATGCTCACTTTTTCTCTCACTTGGGTTCTTGCATTTCTTCTTGCCTGTGTTTCCATTTTCATGCTCTATATCAACTTTCTTCTAAGCATTCTGCAATTCAGCTAGCTCTGGATGCACTTATTTTCTGAAGAATTCATTTACTGAACAGCTACTTTATGCCCAGCCTTACAATAAGTATTGAGGATAGAAAGAAAAAGCCCCAATTAAGTTTCTGCTCTCAGAGCTTCATTTTAAGCTTCCACAGATTTGGTTATGCTATTTTGTCTGCATAAAATATCATTCCCTCACTTGCCCCCTGGTGAACTTTTATTTACTCTTCAAGTCCACGTTTAATGCTCTTTCTGTGAAGACTTTATTTATCTATTTTTACTCTAGAAAGAATAAATCATTCTTGTTTGTCTTTTGGCCAAATATATATTTATTATTCATATAATATATATCATATTATGCATATAAAATATATTATAACATATAATAAAAATCATAAAATTATATATTATATAATAAATATATTTATTTATATATTATATATTTTATTTATACTTATATATTATATTATATATACTATTATATATAATATATTATTATTATATATTATATATTTATATTATTGTATATAATATAATATATTATAATATATTATATAAATAATACATATATATTTGGCCAAATAATAAATATATATTTGACTTTTATACACACACACACACACACACACACACTAGTATAGCTAATATACAGTTATAGTCATTTCAGGTGTACAATATAGTGGTTCAACAATTCCATGTATTTCTCAGTGCTCATCAAGGTAAGTGTATTCTTAATTTCCTTCACCTATTTCATCCATTCCCCACCCCCACCCCCGCTAACCATCTTTTTGTTCTTTATAGTTAATAGTTTGCTTCTTGGTTTGTTTCTCTCTCTCTCTCTCTCTGTCTCTCTTTTCCTCTTTGTTCATTTGTTTTGTTTCCTAAATTCCACGTATCAGTGAAATCATGGTATTTGTCTTTCTCTGACTTGCTTATTTCACTTAGCATTACACTGCCTAGCTCCATTCATGTTGTTGCAAATGGCAAGATCGTTGGGGAGCATGCCATGATTATATCGCGGAATATGCATACCACTTCTTCTTTATCCACTCATTAGTCGTGAACACTTAAGTGCTTCCGTAATTTGGCTATTGTAAATAATGCTGCAATAAACATAGGAGTGTACGTATCCCTTCAATTTAGTGTCCTTGTATTCTTTGGATAAATACCCAACAGTGTGATTGCTGGGTCATAGGGTAGGTAGTTTTATTTTTAATATTTTGAGGAACTTCCTTACTGTCTCCCACCATGGCTGCACCCGTTTGCCTTCCCACCAACAGTACACAACGTTCCTATTTCTCCACATCCTCACCAATACTTGTTTCCTGTGGTCTTTGATTTTAGCCATTCTGACAGATGTGAGGTGATAGCTCATTAGTTTTAATTTGCATTTCCCTGATGATGAGTGATGTTGAGCATGTTTTCATGTGTCTGTTGGCCTTTGTATGTCTGCTTTGCAAAAAGTGTATTTAGTTCTTCTGTCCATTTTTTGATCAGATTGTTTTATTTTTGGTGTTTAGTTGTGTATATTCTTTATTTATTTTGGATATAAATACCTTCATGGACTTAATTTACAAATATCTTCTCCCATTCAGTAGGTTGCCTTTTTTTTTTTTCCCTGTGCAAATGCTTTTTATTTTGATGTGTCCTAATAGTTTATGTTTGGTTTATGTATGCTTCATTTTCCTTGCTTTAGGAGAAATATTTAAAAAAAAAAAGTTGCTACAGTCATCACCAGAGAAATTATTGTCAGTTTTCTTTTCTAGGATTTTTATGGTTTTAGGCCTCAAATTTAGATCTTTAATCCATTTTGAGTTTATGCTTGTGTCCGGTATTAGAAGTGGTCCAGTTTCATTCTCTCACATGTAGCTGCCCAGTTTTCCCAGTACCATTTATTGAAGAGACTGTATTTTCCTGATTGTATATTCTTTCTTTCTTTGTTGTAGATTAACTGGCCATATAAGCATGGGTTTAATTCAGGGTTCTCTATTCTTTTCCATTGATCTATGTGTCTATTTTTATGCCAGTACCATGTTGTTTTGATTACTACAGTTTTGTAGTGTATCCTGAAAACTGGAATTGTAATAACTTCTGCTTTGCTTTTCTTTCTCAGGATTGCTTAAGCTATTTGGGGTCTTTTGTGGTTCCATGAAAATTTTAGTCTTATTTATTCTAGTTCTGTGAAAAATGCTGTTGGTAATTGGATGGGGATTGCACCGAACCTGTAGATTGCTTTGGGTAATATGGACATATAAACAATATTAATTCTGGTAAGCCAGGAGCATGGCTTCCATTTGTTTGTGCCTTCTTTAATTTCTTTCGTCAACATTTTATAATTTTCAGAGTACAGGTCTTTCACCTCCTTGGTTAAGTTTACTCTTGGTCATGTTATTCTTTTTGGCATCCACCTCTTTTCTTAAAAGAGAAGAACTGTCTTAAAGGGATGAAGCTTGACAGTCCTTTGAATCCTATATTTAGATATATAGTATATAGAGATACACTATATAAAGATATATACTATATAGAGATATACTATATAAAGATATATAGTATATCTCTACTGACCCTATCCAGTATTATTACCTCAATATAATCTGGGTCAATGAGATCCACCTTTATTCCACACTTGAATGAGACTGAGAAGTAATTGATCTGGTTTATCACTATGAAGAGTATGGTAATGTCTAAAACTGTAGGGTGATCCTTTTCTTCTATTAAAGTTCATTGAAATAAGCTTCTTTTAGATAAAATTATTCTGAATGTCATTAACAGATTGTGGAAAGTTACCATATTCAGTGGAAGAAAATTATAAATAGAGACCAAGAAGCTAGATTGAAAGTTATGGTCATGTCCAGGAAAGCAGAGACAAAAATATAATAGACATGCAGAGAGAATAGTTCATGAGGCTCAGGAGGCCCAGAGAGAGAACTTGATGATTTGGTTCTGGTTCTTTAATGAGGCTTGGATGCTCATATTGCCATTCATTTCTATGAGTTCGCTTTTGTTGTAGGTTGGGTTTCCCAGTCTAAGGGGACATTAATCAAGGTCTCTGTGAAATACCTTTAGTGTTAGGTCACTTCTTCAATATAAGAAGATATTAAACAAGGAATTCACATGCAAGTCATTTATTAAGTAAGTGCTCCCAAATAAACTGGTAAGGGAGTGAGGGAAGCAAGAGAAGGAAGGTAAGCAGCAAGGGTGCAATTTCAAGCAAGGGTGGTGACAGCCTTATTCAGCAGGGGAATTTTGGAATGTAAGTTACAATGCACTGTTTGTCCTGACTCAAGGCAAAGTTCCTGGGCTTCCGTACTCAATGACTAATCAGTTGTTGGCTTCCAGCCAGCTTGGGCGGCAGTGGTGATTATAAACTCTCAAGCACTTCCTTCTCTCTGCTTACGCTGGGCTAAGATGCTTCACTACCTCCAGGCCCTCCTTGAAAGAAGATGGCTGGAGTGGCCTCCAGGACTATGAGACAATAAACCTCTGTTGTTTCAAGCCATCAAATTTGTGGCAATTTGTTAGCATGGCCATCAGAAACTAATACAGATTTTATTAAAGAATCAGCAGACAAAAGAGTACGGTATCCAAAGATATACTTTCTAAACTTAGTCTCAACTTCCATAACCAATCCTGCCATTGTCTTCGCATTGTTCTTCGAATAGCACTATACACTTATATTCGTGTAACAAATGCCGTTCTGTGTAAAAACTATCTTAAATGAGTTTCTGTAACTTGCAGTCAAAAGAACGTTGACCAAGATTGTCCCCATTCTTCTCCTTAAGACAACAGACACGTACCTATGAAGGTGACCAGGGCTCCTTCCTTGATATTACTTCATAGTCAGATCTTCTAGATGCCTTTCATCTTCTTCATGAAGCTGAAGATTCGGGAGACTTTAGATTTGTAGCCCTGCCACTGGCAGCTGCCCCGACTCTCCTGTTGGACCAAAGTCACCGTGACTAAATTAAAATTTTCTGGCATTGGCTGGCAATTAAATAGTGGACTGTCTTAGTTGCGGTCCTGCCTCCCTTAATTATTAAGTCCTTTAAGAGTGTCAAGATTCCATTAAGTGTTCAACTTGTTTTATTATGTCTATTTACTGGTTTGTTTTATTTTCCATAATAGATACTCATATAACCAAAATAATAGTGCTTATCTAATCTTTGGGTTAGATAATCTCCACCTCTACTCAATACATTCTTTTCCTTCTGCATTAGGATATTTACTTACCAGGTCTTTTATTTTTTTCCTCTCTCGTATTCTGATTTTATATTTGTTGATAATTTGGTATCTTTAAATCTAAAAAGCAATTTGTTGTTGGTGTTCAGTGGAGAAAGGAGAAGAGGTAAATACATTAGGTATTGTCTGGCATATTTAAATTAATAATCTGAGGCAATACATTTGAAAGAACTTGTCATTTCTTAAAACTATATATACAGATAATAGAGTTTAAATAATTACATATTTTTCTTTACACTATTAATTAAAGGCAAAAATTTCATCAGCTCATTTAGTACTTTCTAAAATGAGAGAAATCATTAACAGAATTGCACTTCCCTATAGTTTTTGCTATATTTAAATTTTAATTATGTTTTATTTCTGAAAAAAACTTAAATGCTTTGTAAGAAAAACTTCTGTATTTAAATCCAGAATAACTGTCTGACTAACTTGTGTTTTTAATTTCCATGCTCTGATCTCGGAAGAAAAATTTTAACTTGTAAAATATAAATCTGTTGAAATAATCTCATTATTATACTCATTCCTTAGTATTATAAATGGTATTAAAAATTAAGTAGAAGAGAGTTACAACTGATGTTTGATTTTGTGTTTTTGAAAATGGATGCAAAAATATATGCACTAAGTGAGAAAAGTGTGATGTCAGGCTGTATGTTCAACATTTCTAATTTAAGTTGCTTTCAAACACCCCATATGTGCACTTAAACTTGTCCATTCGTGTACCCAGGGTTTTTTTCCCAGTTAGATAAGAGAGGCACCATGGTTATAAAACTTTATTTTAACTATAACTTGTGATTTTCAAAATGTATAAAGGACCCAACTTTGAATAGTTGATGGACCTTTTGTAAGAGACCCAGAATGTTCAACAGTTTTGAAATGGGAAATGTCGTTTGCTCCCTGGGTTTTTATCAGTTACGTTGGTGTGGTTCTGACTTCAAACACAGCCTATCCATGCCTGCCAGTAAACAAGTGCTTTGGCTTGGGTCTGTGGTATGAGGTTACCACAGCTAACTCTTTCTAAGTTCTTTTGGATAAAAAGAAGGTGCTTAGAATGAACCTGCAAAATAGCACTTTTTCTCTCGGGGTCTTTTTGCAGTTTCAGATAAGCTGGTATGTGCTTGATTTACCACATGATGGTGCTACACGAATATGTTATAATGAAATCAAGCCCTAAAAAGGCTCCTTTTCAAACCGTATAATGTAATGACTGAAATTATCCACTTAAAGCATAAATATGGCCTGATTCTATTCTCCGTTTCTACGGAACGTCCTTCATATTGAAAATATTGTCAACTTATGCTCTTTATATTGAGGTTTCTCCTACCCCCACCACAGGCTGATAGAATCAGTAGTAAACCTTGAAAGCAGGTAGATGTTAAAGACATCGTTTTGGTTTTGTTTCTGGTTGGAAAGAATTATCAGGCATTTATATTAAGAAGGAAAATAATAGCATTAGCTCTATTAGTAACCTATAACTCTTACAAACCTTGTTATTTCATTTCTATAAAGTGTTTTTATCTTTTGTATTATTATTTTTAAAAATTTATGTATTTATTCTTGAGCGAGAGAGAGAGAGTGAGCATGGGTGGCAGGGGAAGAGAGAGAGAATCGCAAGCATACTCCTCGCTTAGCCCAGAGCTTCATGCAAGGCTCCATCTCACAACCTTGAGATCATGACCTGAGCCGAAACCAACAGCTGGATGTTCAACTGACTGACCACCCAGGTGCCCCTAAATAATTGCCACTTTTAAGATGGAAAGTCATGTACCTAGATATTAAAATCTCAGGACAGGTGGGAAATAATGAAACTTATCTTTTCCAATTTCAAGGCCGACATTAGTACTCCTATTAGACAAACTGAAATAAAACCAATGGGTAGAAGTATAACGTGTTTTGTAAAGAAAAGTGAGACAACAGAAGGTAAGATGAATTCGATTATTAATACTTACATTTAACCTCATCTTCTGTTTTCCATTCATTTAAGTGCAGGATTGAAAGAAGAAAAAGTCATTCTTATTTTTCATATGTTTTTCATGTGACATCTTCTTTCCATTGTTGTTTTTCAACAAAACTCTTATTAGTTTTTTAAAAATGCCTTAGTCAAGTAAGTCTGAAGTGGATAATCTGACTCTCTGTGAGTTCATTCTATTAAGAAAGTACTCCCACCAGGTTGCCGCTTGTTAATAGAAATTCCAAACTCCTATGTAATCCCTGTACACATCTTGTCCTTCTCCATTATTTTTACTTCTCTTAAACACACCTGAACAGAGTTCTACATTCTGCCTTATTCATTCTTTGACCCCATTTGACATTATGTATTTCCTCAGCCTCGTTGGATAAAAAAAAATCAATCACTGATATGAATTCCTCTAATTTTTCCCTAAATCTTCTTGCAGTGGAGGGCTAAGCATAGAACTCTTTGTTGTCTTGTGGGTGCTTCTGAGAATGGGCAGCTGCTGACCTGTTTCCCTTTGCTAGTTTACTTGGATGTATAAAACTACACTATATGCACAATCATGCAGGTTGTCTCTTGAAAACAAACCAAGAAAAAAACCTTGTCCCTTCTGATTTCATCTTTGGAGACGTCTGTGAGCTCTTTAGCTTGCTGCCTTAAATCACTTCCGTGTGCAGAACACCAAAGCTCCCGCGAAGGGCTCATAGCACACACGGCACCTCTCCTCTGCCCCCTTCCCTCCTCACTCTACCCTCTCACTCTTCCTCGCCTTTCCTGCCCTCTCCTCGCTTCTCCTTAGATTTGGAAATCGGGGTTCTCAAAACCAGAGGAGAATGACAAGACATAAGTGGGAATGGGGAGTGGGAGACTCATAATTGTTCAATTATAACCTCAAGGGACCCAGTAATGAACATCAACCTAAAGTTATTTTGGGCTAGATTGAAAGGTTATCATAAGCGCATGCGCACTGTGTGTAGATAAACTCACGACCCACTTGCATATCGATCTTGGAAGTCTTCTTAAATGCCGCCTGATCTGTCATGAAGTTTCTCTGTCCTCAGCACAGAAGATTATCTCTGTTAAAAATAAGATCAATATTTTCATTTCCGTAGCTTTAACTATGGAGCCAAAATAAGCTTTTGTGAACTGTTGCTTCATCCTGTCATCCTCCACGATTTGGCCCTGATAATTACACTACTGTAACCAGCTTGAATTCTCTTTGGTTCTAATTCTAAAATGATCCGTGTTACTGTGATGAATATGTGTTTTTATGGAGCTGGCTTCATTTCCTCATCCCCAGGATTGGGTGATTGTGTTTCCTCTCTGGATGAATTAGAGTAGTATATTTGAGATTATATTTCATTAGTTTTATTGCTGCTTGTTAAAGTTTTATTATCCTCTCTGTTTTATATTTCAGCCTGGCAACACTTGCCAGTAGTGCTAAGTGACTTGATATATATGAATCATAACTTTGTGACCTAAGAATATGCTGTCTGCAAATATAATGGTGTTTTAGAAGTGATACTTTATAATGCTATTAAACATATGCATTCACAGAATAGCTATCTAAAATTAAGGAACTTTATTTCAAAATTTCTTTCATCCCACTTTTAAATGGTACATAATGCGCTTTCCGTAAGAATTCATTCATTCTGGATGATTTGCATTTATTTCATGTAATTGTTATCTGCTGTGTAATTGTAATTCATTGGTGCCTTTAAAGTTCTCTAGGACTTAGGTAAACTCTGAAACTACTCGGTGCTACTTAGGTTGATGTCTCTTTACTCAGCTGAATAAACAGTCGAGTAGGAATAATGGATAGTTACACATCACATAACTGAAGTAGTGCTAGACAGGTTGAGGGCTGAGTATGAAGTACTCAGAGTTAGAGTCCTTATTCCTCTGGACTCATTATACTGTGGTTTCTTGTTCTGTAAATGGAGATTAAGAGTGTAGTACTCTCTGGTACGTCTACAATAATTATTATTTTTAAGAATGATTATTATAGAGAACATGATTCAAATAAGCTACTTAAAATTGGACCCCTTAAGAACAAATTTGCTAATTTTTTTTCTGAAAAAGGTAATATTTTAGTTTCCTAGTAAAGAGAATATTATCTGCAATTACCATCAATAATTTAGTCTCCTGAGGGAGAATGATTTCATTTACGGATATTTATGGAGCTCCCACTATGTGCCAAAGGATTCTTTAAATTATGTGTAATACATTGTTATTGTTGTGCCTTATACTTTATGTTATTGACACTAGTAATTGATATCACAATCTTTAGTTAACTAGATGTTCACTACCCATGACCTAAAATTCTCTGGACATTTTAGAAAAGAAAAGGAGTGCATTCTACATTTTTATAGCTTTTTTCTTTCTTGGTAGTACTCTAATTCTTCAAAAATTAAATAAAATTTGATTAATCATGTTATTAAATGTCTTACTCATTAAAAGCAAAATAGGACAAAAACACAGTCTGTGTGAGAAAAACAGGCAACATGGAAATGTTGCACTAGTTCTTGGAGCAGACAGAAATTCCATTTTTGTCTTCTGGTGAGTGGCAATGTGGAAAGCCACAGACCAGTGAGAACAGGACACTGTACCCTGTCCCAGCATTTCATCGTATGGGCCAGGAAAGCACTGAAGGTCATTTGCATCTCCAAAGTTAGAGGACTCTTGAGGTCTTTGTGGTTTGACTTAACAATGGAGATTTCTATTCAGTTTCTCACTGATTCCAAAAGTCCAAGAGATCCTAAAAAAGAGAATGACCCAGAAATCTGAGAATTTGAATTGTCTTCCAAAGAGACTAGATTTTCTTTAAAGATTTTTATTTAATTTATTGGGGAGAGAGAGAGAGAGAGCGAGAGCATACAAGTAGGGGGAGTGGCAGTAGGGGGCGTGACAGTAGAGGGAGAGGGAGAATCAGATTCCCCGCTGAGCAATGAGCCCAATGAGGGACTCAATCCCAGGACCTTGGGATCATGACCTGAGCTGAGGGCAGATAGACACTTAACTGACTGAGCCACCCAGGTGTCCCTGAAAAGCCTGGAGTTTGAGAACAAAATAAAACATACTAATAGTAAATTATTTTGAAAGTAAAAGCATCCACATGTGATGGGAACAACAAATGTCAAAGTGTGTGTTCTTACCCCTGCCCACTTTTGCCCAGGATTTTCTACTTTCTTCTGACCTCCAAGGAAAATTCTTTCAATTCTTATTTTACTTGGATGCTGTTTTGAGCCAATGAATTAAAAAAAAAAAAAAAAAAAAAAAAGACTGAAGAAGGGGAGATGGAGTATTTACTTTGGGCAGAGAAAAGAGAAAAGTGTTAGAAAGAAAGACAAAGCCCCTTGCGGGATCAGAGAGGAAGATTTTTAGGAGCTGCTATTGTCCATGTGGAGAATGTTAAGAGTTGTAAAGATGGCGAGAATGAATATTTCAGAAGATTTGTGGTTTTTAAAGTCTTTTTCCATCTTGTCATCATTTTTAAAAACACTTCTTTAAATGATTTGAATGTCTTTTTTTTTTTTTTTTTAATTAGAGAGAGAGAAGGGTGAGGGGAGGGGCAAAGGGGGAGAAAGAGAACGAGAGAGAGAATCTTAAGCCGGCTCCCTGGAGCCCAATGAGGGACTCCATCTTGCAACCTTGAGATCATGACCTGAGCTGAAATCAAGAGTCAGATGCTTAACCAAGTGAGCTACCCAGGTGCCCCAATTTGAATGTCTTTTATTTCCTTCGGGTTACAGTATTGTGTTTCTTTGACCAAAAGTCTTAGCTAAGCCCAGATCATATTAGTTGTTACCTGGTTGTTAGCTGAGTTATTCTCGATTTCTAGAAGACACCAGGTTGCCAAATGTAGGCAATGCTTTTCATCATTTTGCTTTTCTCTTGGTGGGAAGCTTGCACAATGCCATCTTTCTAGGGAGTGCAAGGATGGAAGTGTGATCACACTACTTACTCTTCCCCTTGATATTCTAGGCCCCTTTACCAGACACATAGTTTTCTCATATTTTTGGAATAAAGTTCAAGTTAGTGAATTTGAAGACTCTTAGAAGAATTAGGAAAACTTTCAATGCGTGTAGGAAAGGGAGCCTATAAGAAAAGTCATAGAGGGAGGCTTGACTAAATTTTCCTGAATTGAATTCAGGAGTTTTAGGGATCTCACCAAAATCTTCATTCAAAATATTCACTGCTCTGTGTTTCATATTGAAAGAAGAGATGATGTGATCAAAATAATTAAACATTTCAGTTATTATGCTTTTTCCAGTAGTAGAAATGGTAGCAGTGATCTCTTGTCACTACTTCCCATGTTGGCCAGACTTTAGTTCCACTTTTAATTTTCTTCTGGTTGTCCCAGAAATGACCATTATTCAACACATTCAAACCCAATTCAAGTTTTTCTCTTGTGAAAATTCCCTTCAGACGTACCTTGACTTTGTTCTCTTGGTTTCCCAGATTTGGAACTTAGAAATAATCTTTTCTTTCTGTCTTCACCCTTGTCCAGTATTTCATGACCAGCAATTTCTTCCTTTATCATGTTTCTCAGACCTTGATTGTTGCCAGTGATACAATTTTACTCAAGTTGTTCCTCCATGTGGAGAAGCTTGGTCCCTTCCTCTCTATCCATTCTTCTAAGAACAAAAGTAATTCTCTTGCCTTAGAGTACTGCCCACGTCCCTCCCAGTGTTCAGGTCTCTCTTTTCCCTATGTGATTAGTAATTACTGCATCACTTGTGGAACTATTGGGTGGTTTACTAAAACACATTATTTCATGTGTCTGTCCTTTATATTTATTGAGTTTGTAAGCTATAAAAGTTACTGTTCTTTCTTTCCTCAAATATTGTGTCTTACCCTTGAGTATCTCTTTGAGTGTGTGTTAAAGTGACAGGTTCCTAATAAGGTCACATTACCTGTTGAATTTAAACAAAGAAGCAAAGTGTTAATCGCATGGTGCAGGGTAAGAGATGCAGTTTACAGTTCAATGAACAAGAGGAAGGGACCACAGACATACTTCTCAAAATATGTCCTCCTTGAAGCAGAAGAGAGTGGTAAGTATTCATATGGCTGAACGGTAGCCTGAAGCAGCTGTATCAAATATGTTTGATATGTCCTGTTTAATTCCCCAAATTTGGGGGAATTGTCTTATTCTTAGCTCCATGATATGTTATTAGGCTTAATATAAAACATTTAAAATCATAAACTAGGTTAACAATTTTTCCTCTGACTCTGAGCCTCCTAAATCTTGCAATGAAATCAATGAAGGGATTTGCCTGATAAATGGCATTCCTCATTCTTTCAAAGATATCTTAGTTTGAGATATTAGAAACTTGCTGATACCAAGACCAGCACTATGTAGACAATGACAAGCATATTAATGCTGACTAAATGACAGTGGCGAATTCTCACTTACAGAGGTCTATATGTATTTTCACTTACTGAAATGGTGAACAGTAAGAGATTTAAAATTGAAAACCTCTGAGTCATAATAACTTACATTTTATTTATCGATTTTGTGTTCAAATCCAATTACCATTTTAGCATGGATCTCTAAAATAGAAGAGCAATTAACAAAAGTATTCCATGACAGTTTAGTTTTACTTCTAAAATGCAATGTTTCTTAATCATTTTTGAAATAAAACAAAGACTTCTTTTGTAAGCTTAGGAAGGAAGTGGTATTAGGACAGTAACATCAAAATTGATTTGTACAAATAACACATACATTTGGTCAAATACTTTAATATATAGCATTTTCATTTAATTATACACAGTATCATTAATATTGTAATATAATTTTATATTGTTATCTGTGATTGTATAAATAAAATAAACATAATTATAAAATTATATAAATTACCTAAATATAATAATGACTGATATTATACAAATTATCATATTTACAATCTCATTCATTCTTTTTCTATTTGCAAATATGGTTGCAACTGTTTTATGGCACAATTGCAAATAATGTGAAACATTACTGAAAAGTTAAATGAATTAAAATGAATACAACAAAATGCACCATTAAAAACATCATCAACCTTACCCACTTGAAAATTGCATATTAATGATCTGTATTATCTTTTTTTTAAGATTTTATTTATGTATTTGACAGAGAGACAGATTACAAGTAGACAGAGAGGCTGGCAGAGAGAGAGGCGGGGGAAGCAGGCTCCCCACCAAGCAGAGAGCCCGATGCGGGGCTTGATCCCAGGACCCTGAGATCATGACCTGAGCTGAAGGCAGAGGTTCAACCCACTGAGCCACCTAGGTGCCCCAATGATCTGTATTATCTTAAAATGTATTGAAATAATATCAATGTGGTGCTCATATTTATTGTAGACTAGCCCCTGGCATTCTAGTAGTCTTTGAAAATTTTCTTTTTGCCGTTAACAAGTTAATTACCCTGATGTCTTCCCTCAAGTTTTATTGAATACACTGTTCTTACCACACATTTTCTATTCTTTCTTTCTTTCTTTCTTTCTTTCTTTCTTTCTTTCTTTCTTTCAGAAAGAGCACCAAGTGTGATTTGGGAGTGGGGGAGAGGCAGAGGAAGAGGGAGAGAGAATTTTTTCTCTCTGAGAAAGAACCCCAGGAAGAATTGGGGGCAGGGGGGTAGGGAGAGAATCACAAGCAGACTCCATACCCAGTGCCTAGTGACGCTGGGTGGGGCTGAATCCCACAACCCTGAGATCACCATGTGAGCCAAAATCAAGAGTCCATGACCCAAACAATTGAACCACCAGGCATCCTTGTCAAACATTTTCAATATTTCCTTCTACATTTAAAGGTATATGAAAAAGATATTAGATTGTCAGATTTTTCAGCTATAAACATTATGTTCCAATATGTCTAATTGTAAGTGAGTTCAGCTTTCCAGAACTCCACAGTGTTATTCAGATCTTTTCAGGCAGAGAAACCGGTGTGCATGAGTCTCATAATTTCAGTTTCTGAAAAGTTGACAAAGGGATTTTGTTGCTGTCTGGAAGCTCCCAGTCTCATTCTTCACA
Source organism: Lontra canadensis (assembly GCF_010015895.1). Lineage (NCBI taxonomy): Eukaryota > Metazoa > Chordata > Mammalia > Carnivora > Mustelidae > Lontra > Lontra canadensis. The sequence continues at coordinate 5,988,683 of NW_022631074.1, read as the reverse complement.
CCAGGTGCTTTCAAGTGCAGAGCCTAGTAAAGTTACTTTAATTCACTGGGACTACTAGTTTCCTCAGGAGTATTTGCTACAAGTGATCCATGCTTATAGCTGTACTTAACAATACTGGTGCCATTTCAGTCAGAATTGGTATGGTTTTGAGGGGAAGTATAGCATTACACCAGTTACTTCTATAATCCAACTATGTAGATAAGGACCCACTCCATTTATGATTCCAAATGTGTATTATTTTATTTGAAGATTATTTCCTATGTATAAGGATTTGTAACAGCTATGATGTTTTTCCCCCCAGATGCCTAAAATTTCCTTGAATCTGAAATCTGACATACTTTGAGTACAGACCTCCAGTAGTTCCTATTCTTTGTATGCATTTGTTCTTTGATCTTTTTCACATTTATCTCTTTGAGACTAACCAAAACTTTTGCAGTATAAATGTTTTCTGACGGTTTACACGGCTTTTCTAAAATCAAAGTATTGAAATATATCTTATTTAAAAATATACACTAAAAGATGTGTGTTTAAAATACCTTAAAAATTGAAATAAACCAGTTAAAACAGTTCATCCTCCATCAGCCAATCAATAATACACATCGAGCTCTTGTCTGGGCTAGAACTGCGGAGAGGCCACAATTGATTTAGGACATACCCCCTGCTCTAATTGATCAAAGGTTACAAGAAAACTTCAGGATGGTTGCAGGGCATTTGTCTTTCAAGCTCATTAGACTAACAAACAAAAAGCTCAATGAAGGGGGGAAAAAACCCTCTATTTTTAATCATTATTCTATTTTTAAAAATTGCCGTTCTGCCTAAGTATCTGGAATGTTGCCTACTTACAGTGGTAATTTTCAGTGAGTAAGAATTTTTCAGTGGATAAAAATGATAGAACTGAGAGATTAAGAGGTTAGAAGGGGCTGGAGATTTTTGTGTTCCCCCAAAACTCCTTCCCATACTAGGCTGTTTCTAACTTTAGCTGGCTATAAGTATAAAGTTTGTAACTATATATTATAAAACTGATACCATAAAGGTTTTATTTATTTTATGATAAATAGTGTGCTCTGCTTTCCTTATAAACTGTGTGACCTCATGGTTTTTGGTGGCTTCTTAATGGAAGGCAGTGGTTCTCAGCCTTGGATGCGTTATTAGAATCACCGGGGGGAGCGGTTAAAACACATTGATTCCATCGTAGAGGTAGATGTTCTTTCTTAATTGGATTAGGGAGGAGCCCTGGCATCTGTGTGTAATAAAAGCTTACGAGGTGATTTAATATATAATTAAGATGGAGAACTACTGATGGGGGCGAGAAGGGTCTTATTTGAATTATCTGGAACAAACCCATCACCGAGCATATTAATATATCCTGTGTGCGCAGTGACATGGTGTATGTTTTGAGAAAGCTCTCCCACTAATGCTAATCTTGTAATAGACCCCAGTGTGAAAAAGAAGTTCCTTCATGTGCTTAGTTTTGCTGTCCATTTGCAATTCTGGAAAAATAATGTTGGCAGGCGTTTGGTTTATTAAGCCTCATAGAAATCAGTCAGTGTCATCAAATTATTTCTGTACTTCATGGCATATTAATTTGTTATAATATTTATAGCTGAGAGTATGGAACTTTGGGATAGGAACACGGGACATAGAGGTTTTGATAGACAATCAAGAGGGCTGGGGCCCTATAACCTGGCAGAGGAATGCTAGGAAGGAGAAGAGCCAGCTTCTGTACCTTGAGAGAGTTCTGTGTCTGTTTTTTGTAAGCATCCTAAAATATTATTTAGAAAGCTATACCTGTTGGGTCACTCAATACACTGAGAATTTTGTCACTGACTGGCCAAACTCAATCACTTTTGGATCATTCAACTTTCTTATGGTTTCTATCACCACCATCTGATTAACTTGAACTTTTTCCATAGTAACTTAAAATAGTAAAGAGATTTGGAGATGAGAAGTTCTTTTTCATACTGGATTCAGCACTTGTGGACAGATGTGAACATGTATGGTTTATTTTGTGTGCCAACTTGACGGGGCCATGGCACCCAGATATTTGGTCAAACATCACTCTGGATGTTTCTGTTAAGGTGTTTTTTGGTTATTAACATTTAAATCGGTGGACTTTGAGTAAAGCAGAGCACCATCCATGATGTAGGTGGGTGTCATCCAATCAGTCGAAAGCATTTATAGAAAACACACACACACACACACACACACCCTATTGGTTTTGTTTTCTGGAGAATCCTGACTAACACAGGCCATACTTCAGATGTGAAAAGCATGGTGGCTACTGTGGGCTTATCTGCCCCAGCTCCTGGTCACTGGACCAGCAACAGGAGCATTCCATGGGAACCTGTTAGAAATGCAAATCCTTGAGCCTTATCCCAGACCTGCTGGCTCAGAAACTCTGTGGTATGGCTAGCAATCTTTATTTTAATAAGTCCTCCCAATAATTCTAATGTACACTAAAGATTAAGAACAATTGTCATAGGCCACAGGGAACCTTGGGAATTAGCATCATCTACTTCCAAACTCACTCTGGCTTTATTTTTTTTTTACAGGTGTTCCATCTAGGGAAGAAGGAACATAGATCAGTGGTTCTTACACTTGGCTGCACATTAAAGTAACCTAGGAATCTTTTAAAATTCTGATGTCTAGGCTGTAGCCTATATAGTTATGAGTATTTCCAAACATTCCCCACATGATGCCAATGCGTAGCCGAGTTTGAGACCAGTGGCATAAAGAAGTTTCATTTTCATTCTGGGAATAGAGAACATAGCTACAGTGTCATAAAATCAAAGTGTCCTCTGAGTAACTATAAATTATAAGATATAACAATATAATTAGCATACATTTTTTAGAGCTTTACATATATATGAACTCATTTAATCTTCATAAAAACTTTATAATTATCCTCCTTTTGCATACTGAGGCAACCAAAGGGCAGAGAGGTTAAGTAATATGGCAAAAGGTACAGAAAGTAATAGAATAGGAACTTGAACTCAAGCCCTTGGTTTCAGGGCTTTTTGCTGTTATTAATCACTACTACCTTGCAAATATTAGTTGATGTCACCAGATGCATGCTTTCGCTGCAGCCAGCTCCCCTCTTAGGGAATGCAGGCATTCGCCATCTTTGCTAATTTGCTTTCAGTGATCTATGCAGGTATTACCTTGCCAACCAAAGACCAGAACACGTTACCATTCCTCAAGCACCTGAACCAAAATAGACTCCTGGAAAATATTTCAAACTGGAAATGAAATCTGAATGACATGAAAGTTTTTTGTGTTCAGCCCAGAGGAAGGAGAAATGAGCCATTTCTGGTTGGTGACAAGAAAGGAACTGTCCTCTCTATTCATATCAATGGCCTGGCATTGGACTAGCCTCTTCATTAATGGAGCTGTTCAGTATTATCAATGATGTATTTGTGTGGAGAAAAACACAGCCCATAACTTCAGAAAGGTTTTAAATCAATTGTTGCCTGCTCTTATTCATGAACAGTGTTGTGTGTGATGCAAGGAAAAATACTGCCTTTGCGTTACGTGCCTGTTAGATGCTGGGACTTTCTAAATACAATATCCACTGAAGTTTTTTAATGTTCACTATGTTAATTAAGTTTGGAACTTTTCTGTTTTATTTATCATTTTACACGTAATTAAATTCGGGTCTGGCCATGGCCATTAGTTACAGAATCATTTACAGATGTCTTATGACAGGTTTTTAATTCAACTTGCCAGTATCAGGGTCTGATTTTTGGGAAGGAAGCAAAAAAAAAAAAAAAAAGGAATTAAAAAGAAAAGAAATCAAAGGAATAGTTGAAGAATAGCTACAGTGACTTCTTTGTGAACTTCAAACATCAGTTTGATTGATTTTGTGTGTTAACACGATCTTTGTGTTACTTGAGAATTTTAATAGAGCAGTGATTGTTCGATTCCACAATATGGATTTGTCTTAAATATAATGGAGAGCTATCTGTGCTGCTGGGTGGTAAAAATGTGCTGAGTAACTCTGTTTCTGCGAAAGGCAAACTCACAGACATGAAGTTTGGTGTATATCCTGGCTAGTGGTTTAGTCTCCTGCTCTGAGAGAATAATAACTTATTCTCAGTTTAGAGATACACTTGGTTCTTATTTATGTTATGGGTGTAAAAGTTAGATTTTGAAACATTCTTTTTTTTTTTTTTAAGATTTTATTTATTTATTTGACAGAAATCACAAGTAGACAGAGAGGCAGGCAGAGAGAGATAGAGGAGGAAGCAGGCTCCCTGCTGAGCAGAGAGCCCGATGTGGGGCTCGATGCTATGATCCTGGGATCATGACCTGAGCCAAAGGCAGAGGCTTTAACCCACTGAGCTACCCAGGCGCCCCGATTTTGAAACATTCTTTATGGATGTTAGAATCCTTGGTTATATGTTTTGTTTTGTTTTTATTAAAGTAAGAGAGCTTCTGAAGACATTGATCAGTTACCTTGGAAAACGTATCGTTTCTTCAGTGACCATTAAGCAGATGTGGAGATCTGTTCTTGGCCATCACATCACAAGAATTCCTAGGAAAAAGTCTATACTGGAGAAACAACTGGCCTATTTTGTGTTAATTGTAAAATTATTGGTTGCAGAATAAAGAATAGCATTACTGATCTTTTCCTTAACGAGGCTCTTAACTTCATCTACGGTTATTTGCTGACTAGTAAAAATCTTCAAGTTATTCTTATTGTGAATCAGTGGAAGAGTGACCTTGAAAGCATGAAATATAAAAACAATATAAAAAGTATAAAATTTCACCCCAAATAATAAGAATCCAAGGAGGTATGATATATACAAAATAAATTCACTCTTATAAATTAGCTTAGCTGCAGTTGTTTTGTTAAACCTAACACATTTTCTCTGAAATAGGAGTAACTAATTTAGATAAGAGACCACCTATTTATTTTCTAGTGGCTGTTACTATCTGATAACAATTCATTAAAGAACTTTACACATTAATACATTAATGAAATGATTCTTTCATATTTACATGTGTTTATGTGTATGTATATGTGAGAGTTTTTTCAAAATGTGATGATTTAGCCCTACATATGTTCCCATAAGATGTGAAGGGCATGGTTAAGAAAGTATTATACATGACTTACTGCTCTATATGCAAATCGGTACTGCTCTCAACGCTTCTCATTCATTTGCCTTCAATATTAGTTAGCAGAAACGGACACAAATATGCTGGTCCTGCAATGGTATTATAAACCTTCTTCTCCATTAACATAGATATTTAGTTCTTGGGAAAGCAAAGATGTATGTATACAAGGAGGAACTGCTTTCACTTGCTAAAACTAATGGTTTTCCTGAGAAAATTGTTCTCATATTTACGTCACCTTTACTTACTCCTTGTCAGGAGAAAGGAAGCAGTCATTGCTGATATAGTCAAATGAAATAATGTGTATAAAATACACTGTAAACAGCAACACAATTTTAACATTTGAGGTGTATTTTAGTTTCCAAGGGAAAAAAAATAGCCCCACAAATATTGCTGACAAAGCAAGTAATCCATTTGAAGGGACTAGAATATTAATATAATCTTTCAGCAATGGTTTGAGGCAGTAGACAACTTTGAAAGGAGATGATGAATTTCCTAAAGAAAATCTCAGCCTATATATTATTTATACAGCTTCATCATATTTCTCTTGCCTCTTCCTACTCTTTTTTCCTTGTGTGTTAACACTCATATGGCACTGGCCAAGTTAGTTAGTCCCTGAATGCATTAGCTCCTAATGATTAAGAAAAGAAAAAAAATTCAAGTATAGTTTGAATGAAGCTCCATCATCTTTGTAACAATAGTTTTTAGTATGCTAGAACAGGCAACACAGCGGCATAGGCTTTAAAAATATAAATAAGTGACAAATATCAAACATAAAGGAGCAGATTTGTGAACTGGTTAAGAGCATGAACTCAGGAGTCATACTATCTCTGTTCACATATGAGGTCTTTTACTTACTAACTGGTGACATTCACCAAATAACTTCTATGTGCCTCAGTTTTTTCCCCTGTAAAATGGGACTAACCTCATAGAGTGATTGCAAGGATTAAATGTGTTAACACATGTAACATGTGAAAGCCTTAGCTCTATTTAAAAAAATAATAAATTAGAAAAGCACTTGAAACTGACGACATGTGTGAAAGGCTAGAGAGTTAGTACATAATCTGGAAAAAAAAAGGTAGAAGGGAAATCACGAGGATTTTATGTTGCAGGAGTGTGCCAACTTCTTTCTATGCTATGGAAAGCTCCGGGAAGGAGGGGGGCATTCTGAGAAGACTGAGGGTTGACATAGTGGCTGCTGAGGACAACCTGTGGGGAAAGTGGAAGAGAGAGGGCAGAGTGAATACAAGCGAACATTTGAGAAAAAGGTTTTCATTTTCACCAGGAAAGTTATGGGAAACCATTTTCAGAACGTGAAGTGAGTCATGCTGCAAAGAAGGGAGAGGATTCGCTGTGACTTTGACAGTGAGATCAAGTTTTGTGTATAGAATTTTGTGCAACAGAATTGATTTGTACTAGATTATAATCTTACAATTATAGTAGAATAACAGAAATAATAGAATTCATCATGTATATATGTATGTATGTGTATATAGATGTGGATGGGTGGACAGATAAATAAGAACAATTATTTATCAGACATCAAGGCTAATTTACTTGGAAGTGGCTTTTTGCTAACTTTAATTTCGTAGACTTCAGAGGGGGAAAAAACCCCAAATGCATTAAGTTTAAGCATGAGGTCACTGTAGGGAAACTCATAGTCCATGGTGAAGATGAGCCTACACAATAGTTTTCATGGCCTCTATCCATATTTTTGTTGGTGGCGGTGAGTGAAGATACCTGAAAACAAGTTATAATACCTAGTAAGTGTGGCATTATCTGCCAAATTATAAAAAATATCCCTCTCTAGTTTTACTAGGGCAGTATACTGAATCAAAATTTATTTTGTATCAAATGCCAGTTGATGTCAAGCATGGCAAGTTTATATAACTATCAAAAATCAACAAGATCATAAATTTGAGGCTACTTTTTTTTCCCTAAAGATTTTATTTATTTATTTGAGAAAGACAGAGAGTGTGAGTGAGAGTGGGGGAGGGGCAGAGGGAGAAGCAGACTCCCTGCTGAACAGGGAGCCTGACATGGGGCTCGATCCCAGGACCCCAGGACCCCAGGGTCCCAGGACCTCAGGACCCCAGGAGCATGACCTGAGCCAAAGGCAGATGCTAAACTGACTGAGCCACTCAGGTGCCCCTGAGGCTATTTTTTAAAAGCTGATACATAGACCCCAACTGCATTCCTGGATTTCCCATTTTATTGATATAGTGTGCTAGTTTCAGAATTTTGAAGGCAAATGTAAGTGAAATAGAACATGTTTTCTTCTCACTGGTAACTAAATGTAGTATTGCTGAGAGGAATAAATTATATGTTTCATATATCCCAGCTAAAGATTTCTATTTCATCTCAGCAAATTTATATTTCAAATTATAAAAATGATCCTGTAAATATTTGGTTTCATTTTGGTTCTAAAATTCATTTTTTTAAAGAAATTTCTGTCTCCTACATTAGATGGTAATGTTTTTCCTTTGCGTGGGTGTGGTACGGGTCTGTTCCAGTGCCTGACTGATGTCTGCTGCCTTCGAGCCTTCTCAATGCCTCACTCTTTACCAGAGGTTCAGAGTTTTGGTACTTAAGTCTCCTCTTCGCAAAAAGTTCTCATGCCTCATTTGAACTTTTTTTCCCCCAAAGTTGTAAAGGAATTAGATCATTTATACACCTGTCAATGCTCTGCTGTTCACAGTGTTCTCCTGCAGTGAATTCAAGGAGTTTCTGAAGGAATCATCCTCACTGTGTATTATGCATTTGGGCTCCTTACCCATGGGGAGTAAATGTCTTTTTACTGGGGAGAGCTGTTTACCTGCTACTTGAGGCCAGTTCTGTTTTATACACTATCTTAATTTCATCTCTGCCATATTTTAAAAATAAAGGTAAATTATTAAATGATTAAGCCTGTGATTTATCTCAAAAGGTAAAAAAGAAAACCAAACAAACAATGGTCATATTTCTTCTAATATATATCTTTTGCTTCAGATTAAAAGAAGAAGGAGGGGCACCTGGCTGGGTCAGTTGGTTAAGCCTTTGACTCTTGGTTTGGGCTGCGGTTATGATCTCAGGGTTGTGAGAACGAACCCCTCGTCAGGTTTTGAACTTGGCCCAGAGTCTGCTTGGGATTCACTCTCTCTCCCTCCCTCAGCCCCTCCTCTGGCTTGTGCATACACATACACTCTCTCTCCCTCTTTCTCTCAAATAAATAAATAAGTCTTTTTTTTTTTTTTTTTTAAGAAGGATGATGTATAGAAAAGACTCACTATAGTTGTGTAAGGCTGATGATTCACAGACCTGTACCACTGAAGCAAATAATACATTATACGTTAATAAAAAAAAAAAAAAGACTCACTGCAATACACATGCAAACAAGGAGTTTGAGTATCAAAAGTTACTTCCAAGTAAATTAACCTTAAAATCTGATAAGTAATTGTCTTTATTTATATATCTATACATATCTATATATACTTACATATATACAATGAATTCTATTATTTCTATTCTATTATATATATTATAGTATACATATTACCTTCTTTAAAACATTCTATTTAGAGTACCTTAATCTGGAGTACATATTTCATAGGATAATAAAAATTCTATTTTTAGGCAATATTTATTACTGATTCAAAGAATATACAAAGGTAAGACCCTGCAAGCTCACGCTCTCATGATTTCTGCCCCTTTTAAAATTTCTCTTCCTTTCATTTTCTCCGTGCCAGCTCTGCCCCTCCTTACTCTTCCTCAAACAGCCAAGCATATTCCTGACTTGAGGACTTGGCACTTGGTGCTGCTTCTCTCTGAAATGCTGTTCCTTCAGACATTATAGAGTTAGTTTCTTTGTGCTGTCCAGGTTTTCACCAAAATTCAGCTTCACAGTGAGCAACCTCAGTCAGCATGTGGAACCTCAACCTCCCATTTCACCTCCTCCCTGCCTACCTTACCTTTTTTTTCTCACCACTGATGACGCTCTAACACAGTGCATTATTTGTCTATTTTCTATCTTCCATACCATAATTCAAGCCCCATTAGGACAAGGCAGTTAATTCAGTATCATATCCTCAGTGCCTGGCAGAGTGCAGGCACATCTAAGTGCTCTCTACATATTTGTTCACTTAATGATTGAAAACAAAAAAGAATGGTTTCATGATGTTGGACATACAACTGAGTTTTTCCTTTTTCAACTGCGAGTCTATGCTTAATGTAAATCTCTCCTTCTGTGTGTAAGTTCAAATTGAGAGTTTTTGGAAAACATGGAATTACGTTAAACACTCTATGGTATTTGAAATCATCATTATAAATAAAGGGTCAATGTATTAAAGTTGCACATGCTTTTTTTGTAAGACCCTTGGATAAGTAAATTATATTTTTTGTCGTATGGCTTTCTTTATTTTTATTCTGGAGAATAAATAAGTAAATCAGCAGAAAAAATATTTAGATAGGTGGTATGCAATGACACCTTAGGGAAATGTATTTGATGACTTACAATAAACTATGTTCCAAGAAAATTATAATTGCTGCCCAGGAGAGAAAAGCAAAAACCAAGAAATTGTTTCTGCCTTTATTTGGTGGGAATTGTGTGCACATAATGCACTTGGCCAAAAAAAAAAAAAAAAAAAGACAAAGGAGAGTTAAAACTCTTTATAGCAAAATATTTATAATTTCACCACTGGGTTTGAGTTAAATGAGTCTGACTCAAATGGAGGGAAGTCATAAAATTTTTCAAAAACAGGTCCTAGAAAAAGTAATAAGAATTGGCTCATTTTCTTTAAAAAGCCCATTCTTTGCGCCTGGCACCATGGTGAGGACATTGCACGCATTCAAATGTTAAATCCTTCAGCAAAACTTTAACCAATGTTAAATCCTTCAACACCAACAGTGGGGACTATTTTCTCCATTTTGCAAGAGAAACTGAATCTCAGAGAGGTGTATACCTCTCCTAGTTACTGAACATACAGCTGCTCCATGATAGGACAGATTTTGCCCTGAGTGTGTCTCTGAACTACCAAACATATTGCTGTAGATGGAGGCCATGACTCAGAGGCAGGCCTAATAGCAGGTGCAGTAAACCTTTTTTGGTAGGTTAAAGATTTTATTTATTTATTTGACACTCAGAGATCACAAGTAGGCAGAGAGGCAGGCAGAGAGAGAGGAGGAAGCAGGCTCCCTGCTGAGAAGAAAGCCTGATGTGGAGCTTGATCCCAGGACAGTGGGATCATGATCTGAGCCGAAGGCAGAGGTTTTAACCCACTTAGCCACCCAGGCGGCCCCTTTTTGGCAGTTTAAACTCACCTCTGTGGGATTAGATATCTTTAGGGCAGCCCTTAGTCTTAAATTACCCAACTGAAAGCAGTATGAACGTATTTCATAGCAACTTTTTCTTCTTCTTCTTCTTCTTTTTTTTAAAGATTTTATTTATTTATTTGACAGACAGAGATCATAAGTAGGCAGAGAAGCAGGCAGAGAGAGGGAAGCAGGCTCCCCGCTGAGCAGAGAGCCCAATGTGGGGCTTGATCCCAGGACCCTGAGATCATGATCCAGCTGAAGGCAGAGGCTTAACCCACTGAGCCACCCAGGCGCCAATCAAGGGCCACTATCCAGTTTTTCACAGCCCAAAGAAGAAAACACCAAGTCATGGTAATGTAGGGTCCTGAGTTTATGATTCTTCCCTAAGTTCTGAAGTCAAAGTTTTGGCTAGATAGAATATTTAAAAGAGAAAACTTTATAGAGCAGACAATTGAAAAAGAGAAAGGAAGTCAGGAGAGAGAGGTAAGTAACCTTGCTGATTCATAGCTGGAGACACCGCCCCCCCCCCCCGGCCCCGCCTCCTGTCTGAGCCCTTGACAGTAAAATGTGCAACTTGTAGATAGAAACAAAGGGAGCCATAGAGCAGTAAAACAAATGCTAAGCTAACAACACCAAAGCGACAATAGCAACAACAATGGACAATGGAGATTTGGAGTCTGGTCTGGGTGTAGTAAACATTTGAAACTGGGGCAGAGATGATGGAGATTTGCAAGTATACAGAGGGACAGGAAGGTCTTGGAAAAAACTTTGGTTGTTTGCTGTTCTTTACTATTGTGATTTTTTTTTTTTTTTTTGAGAGAAAGACTTTTAGGCTCTGTTTTTCCAGATTTTTTTTTTTTTTTTTTTTACTTCTAATTTCATTAGCAGCTCCCTGACAAAGGACAGCCTATGTGATACTTTCAAGCAGACTTGATCATGGTGACCAGTTCTGCTGACTTGGATGCTTTTAAACAAATGATTTTCTTTTTTAAACTCTGGAGAATATAATTTTTATATATATTATAAACCAATAACTTTTTCTTTTCTCTTCTTTCTTTGTTTAAGCTTCCCTGGCTACTCTTAAAACTATACTCACTTTTCCCGAACTGTAAAATTCTTCCTTTGTTGATGTGTTAAATTGGTCATAATCTGTTGTGGATTTTATATTTTGTGATAGTAATTTAATCTGTTACAGCATAAACAGGTTCAATTTGTTTACTTCAGTGACCTACTATGCTGGAATGGTTAAAAAAGAAAAAGCCAAGTTCCCTTATGAGAGTTTTAAGCCAAATTCCCTCTGTCCAGATGGCTCCTGCTACCAAGCCAGGAAAATGTAGAGTCTCTCTATTTCCTGCTGATTTGTTTATAGTGGCCCTTGATTGCTATTAACAATCCCCAGCTTACCAGCTACCTAGCCCTGTCTCTCTTCCACTGCTTCTACCCTCATTAACCCTTTGGGTTCAATTCCTGCTTCTCTGCTGTCTGATCCTTCTGCACTTCTTTGCACAAGAAACCAAACTTTATTTTTGAGAACTTCTTAGGAATTTGTAAAGACAAAAATAATTAAATCTGTCTACAAAGGGGTAAATGGCAATGCTGACATGAGTGATTCTAGACAGGGCTTTGTGACTTTCATATTTTGTTAATTTCATACTCATGCAACCATGTATGTTCTCATTCTCATTCACTTTTAAAAGAAATGATGAATTCTGAAGCATCTAAAAATAGAAAAGATTCATGAATGCACACATTTCTATCCACTTCAGATTGTTTTTTAGAGATATTGTAGATATAGCTTTGTCAAACCTGTAAGATTTTTCACTACTGAAAGCTCACTCTTGGGGCTTCTGGGTGGCTCAGTCTGTTAAGTGTCTGCCTTCAGCTCAGGTCATGATACCAAGGTCCTGGGATTGAGCCCCATATCAGGATCCCACTCAACCAGGAGCCTGCTTCTCCTTCTCTTTTTGCTGCTTCCCTTACTTGTGCTCTTTTTGCATGCGCTCTCTCTCAAATAAATTAATAAAATCTTAAAAAAAAAAAAAAGGCCACTCTTGACTACCACCTCCCACTCCTTCCTTGTATGTGCTATTTTAGGTGCCCAAGACATAAATAAAAATATCATAGCATTCACAGTTTCCATTATGTTCCAAAATGGATGTTTCTGTAGCCTCCGTTTGAAGTAGGTGGAATGTTCTGTAAAGGAAAAACAAACCGAATGGAATGACGAACAGCTCTGCTTTCACCCTTTCAGCATCTAGGTTGAGCAGATATAACTCCATGAATTAAAGTGAAGTGAATTAAGGTGTTTTTTGCTCTTGATATATTTTTAAAAAGATTTTATTTATTTATTTGAGAGAGAGGTAGAGCACAAGCAGCAGGAGGGGTAGAGGAAGAAACAGACTTCCCAGTGAGCAGGGAGCCCAATGTGGGACTTGATCCCAGGACCCTGGGATCATGACCTGAGCTGAAGGCAGATGCTTAACGACTGAGCCACCCAGGGACCACACATCTGGTATTTTTCTATCTCCTCTTTTACTGTTCTTTTCCCTTTTCCTGCCTTAAATATTAAGCTACAAATTCCTTTTAAGATTTTTGAAAGTGCCTTTTTTCTTTTTGTAGGGTGTTGGCAATAAGAGCTAATATCCACGCATGTCCTAACTGCTAGGTCTTGTGCCATATACTTTACATGCATTTGCTCTTTCATTTCTCACAAAACCTTCTGAGAAAGATTTTTAAATCATTCTCCTTTAAGATAGAGATACTGAGAGAGGTTGGGTAGAAACATCATCTGGGTGCTTCTTTCCTGAGAAGTAACTGAACAAATGTAATATCGGAATATTTTTCTCCAAGCAGAAGTCCTGAAGCTGAAGTGGCTGAGGAAGAAGAATCTGTAACCGGAACAATTGCTTGAGGAGGAAGAAGCTGAGAACCAGGACCAGGGGAGCTGGCTGTTACAGGGCAGCAGCAAAGCCTGCTGGGAGCAGCGACAGGGGGCTGGGAGGATTACATGGATCCCATAATCTCAACTCTTTTCCCTTCTGAGAGAGGAAGAACAGATTGCTTCTGTTTTCCTCACTGGATGGTAGGAAGAAATCCCCACATAATAGGTATAAAGAATATGCATTTTGAACATGAGAAGACTTAAAAACTCCTTATAAATTTAAAATGCCATAATTAGCATTTATTAGTCACAAGTCTCATAATCTAGCCTACTAAATTTTTAGAGTCTATGGGCGATTTTTCTGGTATTTTGTGACCCAATGCTTAAGAGTTGCTCTTTGACTGTACTAAAATTCAGCAACATTGATAGATCATATATTAGATCATAAATCATCTGGGGATTAATTTTGCCACTGGGCCCTTTTTCTTTTCTTTCTTTCCTTTTTTTTTTTTTTTTTTTTTTTTTTTTTTAGCTTTTGATTCTTTAGCTAATCTTAATAGCTTCTTTGTTTTAAAATAATCATTATCACATAGTGTGTATTTAGGGCTGTGACCAATGAATTCAGAAAGCCTTATACTGTCTCTCCAGGAGGGATGTTTGGTTTGTGGGAGCACAGTCTTGCTGAACTAATTCCCCAGGGACAAATACACTATCCGAGGCAGCACATTACAGTGTGCTTTAAGTGAACAGATACATTCCAAAATCAAATGAGGACTTGGGGAATTGCCCACATTTAACCAAATAACCAGCTGTGCAAATGTTAAAATGCAATTGATCTACTACAGTATTTGAGAATCATGGAGGGTCATTTAGTTCAATACTCAGATGGTTACCCAGCAGGGCTGGAAACTTTGCAGGTCCAGCCATGACTAATATTAGTCATTACTGGAGATGATCAAAAAGGCTGACAGGGCCTCTTTTAATCCAGCTACCATTCCATTTGTGCATTCTCCCCGCAATTTCCAGATCCTGCAAATTTCTTTCCTAAAATTTGGCTAAGGAGTAGTGCTTTGGTGGATTTTTTCCCTTGTTGATTTCTTACTCCTTCATAGAAATAACATCATTAAGCAGACATACAGACACACATACACATATCAAAGACAGAATAAGAATCCTAGTCAGAAATATTCTGATATCTCTTTCTTTCTTGTTTCTTGTTAGTTCACCCTTCATGCTTTAGTCAAAATTTACTTTGGTGATTTTTGGTCCCTGAAGCCCATATTTACCTTTTAATTTTATATGGATAAAAAACTCTTACACAAACCTTAGACTTCACGTTGTTGTATTTCCTTTGTTTTACTTGTGTGTTGGCTCTTCGTTTTTTCACTCAGCTCTATTTTAATGAGTTATTTCTGATGACTGAAGTAATTGTCTTGGTTTATATTACTGTTTTCTTGCCAGTACATAAGATAATTGATTGATTGATTAGGGAGTTATGCATTCTACTTAAAATTGTAAGAGCATATTTTCAGACTCTTTAGAATTGAGTTGGTGTAAAATGTTACTGAATTAGTAGTCGAATCACTTGCTCTTGTAGATAAGGCCTCTTATAGCAAAAAGAAAAGTATTTCCTTTGGGCCTCATACAGCATTTTGAGTTTCTAAAATGTTTTGGGACAGTAATTTGGAAAATGCTTACAAATGTAATTTTAGTTCAAATAAAAATAAACTTTTTATTATTTGAAAGAATAGGTCAGGGCTGAAATTTTACATTTTCTGATGAAATGCAAGCACCAAAAAAGAGTCAATTAGAATTATTCTTTTGCTTAAATAAATAGCAATTACAGTGCAAAATGTTGAAAAAAATCACACCTCAGCAGAGCCTAGAGATTTATGGAAAGCAGAGGTAGCGTGTAAAAGGGTTTAAGAACCAAAAGATAAAAAGAAATGAAACTATCAAGTGTACAGAAGATATTTTTTTCTTTGTATTTGCATTGGTGGAATAAAACACTGCTCCAAAAGGCAGGAAAACTGGTTTTAATGCTCTCTCCCTTAACTAGTCACAGAATTCACCCTCCCATGTTAAAAGATAAAATTCAACTAACTTTTAAGGATCTTACTGGTTTTATTCAATGATTCATGAATTGGACAGCATCCCATCTAGCAGATAGAAAGGTGCCCTGAAGAGCTGTACAAAATAAAAGGCTTTTATAGACTGAATGAGTCAGGAAAAGAAAATTTCTAGAAGGAGTGGATTGTTTCAAAGTTTTCTTCTTATGGGGGACGGAGGAGATCTATTGAGTGGATTACCTCACTATGCTGATCAAGTAACTCTAAACTGACTGGTTAAGGGTTACATTCCTGGGACAGGTTGAAACTGCAATTAAGTTTTGTTTTGCTGACGTGACGCTTAGCACAAGTGACTCTATTTTGGGCTGGTTGTCTTTTTTTTTTAAACGCCTGTCATGATGTCGTTTATTTGTGGGTGATTTCTTATGGTTCCTTTCTGCTCTAAGGTTCTGTGAATTCTAGAACTATTGGCCTAGAGGTTGTTTCATAAATCGTGAGTATGAACCAACCAATCAAATCACAGATTTCAATGTTATCAAAACCATGAGTGATCCTCCAGATTTTCCATCATCACAGCCTGAGCTTCTGAGCCAAAAATCGAATTTCATCTGATGTTACTGAAAGGTTGCATTTGAATAATGAAATTCTGATGCATCTTGAACTCTGAATTTCAGGGGCAAACTCTTTAAGTTTCACTTTATCTTCTTTCATGGCCTTTGAATTTCAAAAGATAGCCTCTTCTGTAGATGATTTGTGCGGAGAACAAGGACTAATCGGTATCTCCACTGCACTCTGTCCTGTGAAATTAGATTTCTCCTTGTATCTCTCCTCACTAAGAACAACAAGGAGCTACTTGTATGATTCATATTTAGAATAACTTTTCATTACCTTGGCTTAAAATTCAATGCTTCTTCATGAAAGGTTGGTTTAATTTAAGTTTGCAAAGTCACTGGAATGCTTAGTATCTAGGGTCAAGTTGCAGGCTTTCTTTTGTCACCTTTTGTGCAGAGAGAAACCCTTTTTTTTTTATATTGAAATTATTATTCTATCTTCGACAACATCTAGCATGGATGATCAACACTGTTAGAACAGTAGTAAATGTAGGATGAGTCTGATTGAATTGAATTACCCTCTGACAACAAGTTGTGGACAACTGAAGAATAATTATACTCACTAGCCAAACTATATTTGCTCTGACATTTTGAGAAAAGAGGACCGAGTTTTTCATAAACTTGCTTTTGAATTTTTCAGTCTAATACTATGCCAGATTCTAGGCAAGTGCTTTCAAATAATTTAATTTATATTGTTAACCTCAAGTAAAACAGATAGCTATTTAAACTCAATATTCTTTTCAGAAACCAAGATTTTCACCCTGGTCTTCTGCTACTCCATTCTCTCCTGATAAATCTAGCTCCTCTTTGCCACCTAAGACTAATTAATTTAATTTGCTATTTGAATAGAACTTCCTCATGAAACAAATTCAACCCTCTAAACCAAAACTTAGCAAACACTACACAAAGTTTCTCGGTTAGGGTTGAAATAAGATCAAAGAAAGAGGAGGACATGGTAGGGCAGTGATTGGAGATGGAGAGGGAAGTCACTAGAGAAGGTGGGGAGGGAAGTCACCAAAGAAGTCTGGTTTGAGTCACCATACAAGAAAAGTAGAAAAAAAAAAAAGCATCATAAAGCATTTTAAGACCAGGTATATAGAAGATGGAATATAATGGTTAGAGTAGTGAAACACATTAATGCCTTCAAAAAAATTAGAACTAAAATCAGAGACTTGTGCTCTTTCTCTATCTCTCAAATGAATAAATAAAATCTTAAAACAAATAGACTAAAACCTGGAAAAATAGTTTCACTGATAATTGGCATATATGAAGATAGAATGCCCTTAACAGAAATTGAGTAGTAATAGCCTTGTTGCTACTAAAGCCAATTATGAGTAACAAAATATCATTTACTCTTTTTGATTGATTATAATTAGATTTGCATTATAAATAGGAGAGTATATATTATGGAAAACAAGCAGAATTTGTGCAAACTGCACAAGGGTTTATATTATTGAGAAGGCAAAATTATGGGAGAAATAATGATTAACCATGCTAAAATAAAAACCCTTCTATATCTAATTACTACCCAGTGAGGTATTGATAACATCCAAACTATAGTCTAAGAATTTGCTTTATGGGTTTGGCTATAATTTGGTGTTTTTAAAAATTTTTCTCTGGGTAGTATTTGTGGTGACCTTATTTTTGGTTAGCTGCTTTTGTTGGTGGAAAGTCAGTGATGATTGAAGTTGGTTTGTGGTATAAACTGGGGAGAATTTTCATTACATACTTTGTATTTTCCAGCATTTTATCTTCAAACAGAAGCTCTACTCTTAACCTAAGCACAGCCTGAGGAAAATGGGAGCTTACTAAAATGAACTAGGCCACTTACCTATATGCAATTAGAATTCTTCTCTCAATAATACAATTTTCATAGTCAACAGCTTGGCTAAATTAATTCCTTTTGTTCCTCCAAATTATATTCCCTTTAAACATGTTCCCAGTGGTTCGGAAAACTACAAGTAAGAAATATGATCTATGATGTCAAGGATAAGGCTTTGTTTTATTTTATTACTCTGTTATACACACAAAAAATAAATACATTATTCCCAGCACTGGTATTGTTATATTAGTCAGATTTCTTTAATACTGCAGCAAAGAGGCACATAGGAATTATCCTTGGCAAAGGGAGCTTAAGATTATATAGAAATATTGGGTTGAAAGTTCTTCTAAGAGAGTACTACCCCCGTTGAAGAAATGAAACCATAGCAGTATTACCAAGGATCGGATAGGAATATGAGACATATTTTCATTTAATATTCGTTATTTCTAAAGACGAAGATTTGATTGGCTTGTTTTATCATCTTTCAATATGGGACAAGTTTCTTGGGTAGGGTTTCAGTTTCAGGCCAAAGCTTTTCAGAGATGGTTGGCCTCACTTTTGACCTGCTCCAGTGTGGTTGTCTTTGACTCATGCCCTGATTACTGTTGCAATCAGTTGTGACCAAAGGACTGAGGTTGATTTCACTCAATATACATGTGAAAGCATCATATTCAAGAAAGAACCATTTCCGGCCACTTTCCTCAGGAGGGTACTGTGCGCTTGGGTGATCATCTGAGGTTACATGATCTCCCCCAGCCAGTCCAGTAAAAGTACCATTCTGTTCAGTAAAGATGATCCCTCTTATTTAAATTAGTTAACTTAATCAAATCAGTTGTTTCCTTATATAAAGTAGTTAGAAAATGTGGTGGGAATGGAAGTATTCAGATTCAGAAAAAAATGGTTCTGCGTTACTGTGCTAACATCTAAATGTCTTATCAAGAGAATAGTTTCCAATTTCATACCCTTCTTCCTTGAAATCACACACATTGAATTTGAGTGTATTGCATATGTGAAGGATTTGGTAGGTATTGTTTCATAAAGTTGAGATTTCAGGGCTTATTATAACTACGATCTGTAAGCTTAGCTGTGAAATGAATGCTTTAAGTACAGAAACCAGGACTTGTCGGAGGCTTGTGAATTTCAAAGACTAGCTCCTGGGTTGTGAGTCTAGAGAACCTTCCCGGAATATACAGTTCAGTTTTATTGCTATAAATAAAAACACTGCCTATTCTTTTTTTTTTTTTTATGAGGTATTCACAGAGACTAGAACAAATGTGAACTGCTGGTTTTCCTCCCACAAGTTTTTGCTTTTTTAATGGGATACCTTATGAGGCAGTTAGCAGGAAACAACTGATACACTACATTTTGGGGGGAGATTGGCAGTGAAACAGTAATTGGAAGGAAAGAAGCTCCTTAGATAATTCCGCAGGCTCATAAAACTGAATTCTACAAGGTGCGGTTGAATTCAGTTGTCACATCCTAAAAGAGTTTCAGTGTGCTCTGGGAGAAAGTTTCTAGTGGGTTTAAAAGAGGGTTTTGACACACAAGCCACAAAAGGTGGGGAGCTTAACATTTCCACTTACCCGGTCACACCAAATTAAAAACAGGGGACTGGGGAGAGATAGCTTGGCAACTGGAACCCATGCAGGAACAGAGATTAATTATTGAACCTCTCTGGCCATCTGCACACATGGTTAAATGTTGACACAAACAGTAAGCTGTATTATTTTGATGACTCCAGGAGAAATGCGCTCATGTTGTTTATAGGATGTGGGAATAGAGCTAAGTCGTACAGTATGTTACTGTATGTGTCATATTATTTAATTTCTACTCCTTGACACCTTTTGTGTTGGCTCTTATTATTATCATTTATATATATCAAAGAGAAAATGGGCCCAGAGAGTTTAACTGATTTACTTAAGACCCCACAGGTAGTAAGAAGCCCATCTGGGATTAGGGCCCAAAGCTGACTGATAAAGGGCAGCGTGCCTTCAGGAACTTGGAAAAATATATTTACTGTTGTTCGAGGAAGTGGAGTTCATATAGAGAATTCTCATTAATTAGAAGAATAGTAAAAAAGTTGTAAATAAAACATGAGTACTTCCTTTGTTTATCTGTTCAGCAACACTTGCGTTGAGACAGTGCGGTGATATTCTGTGTTTGGCTGAATAAAGCAGGAATAAATACGTCACAGCATCTGCCTCAACAAGGAAGAGAGATGGATATGTTAATGAAAATTGCAGTATCATATGTAAGAGCTAGAACATGGGAGCTTCAGATCAAAGGGCAAGTTCCACCTGACACTATCCATTTAAACGTGTTTTTGGAATTTTTTTTACCAAGGCACACATTATGCACAGTGAAATGTACAGAGTCCATATGTACCATTTGGTGAATTCTGGTGAATGTATATACCTGGAATATACATGTATCTGGGGTGTAGCTAACACCCCAAGCCAGACATAGGACATTTTCATCACCTTAGAAAGTCCTCTCATGCCCCATTCTACTCGGTTTTCATCTCATAGCAACATTGTTCTCATTTTTGTCACCATAGAATTTCAACTTGAACTTCATACAGAGGAAATCACTTGGTATATTCTTTTTTTCTTTTTGGTCTAGCTTCTTGCTTTCAGCATAGTGCTTTGGAGATTTATTCATGTTGTTGATTATATCTATAATTCCTTGTTTTCTATCGCCGAGTACTACTCCATTGTGGCAATATACCACAATTCCCTTATCCATTCTTCCGTTGATGGGCATATGGGTTGTCTCCAGTTTTGGGCCCATCTATTATTATTTGATGTCCGGGACTTTAACTAGAGCAGTGGTCTCAAAGTATTTTTAGTTATACCAGCCATTTATTTATTTTTATTATACAAATATCACTATCATTAACCAATCTCAACACATAATATACATTTAGGGTCAGAGTTTCCGTTACTGACAGTATATATATGTCCATATTTTTTGTTGTTTTCTTGAAATTTTAATATTTTTGCTGGTATCCTATAGATCTGGTTAGATATTCATTAACTTTATTTTGTAATGTTGCCAGTGAAGTTGTCATATTAGGCTTAA
Organism: Lontra canadensis; assembly: GCF_010015895.1. Classification (NCBI taxonomy): domain Eukaryota; kingdom Metazoa; phylum Chordata; class Mammalia; order Carnivora; family Mustelidae; genus Lontra; species Lontra canadensis. Next base: position 5,967,815 of record NW_022631074.1, on the reverse strand, counting down.
TAATAATATAATTGTAGCCACTTACCCATTTTATGGAACTTTAATTTAATTGAAGCTAGATAATACAATTTTTTTTTAAATTTATTTTTTATAAACATATAATATATTTTTATCCCCAGGGGTACAGGTCTGTGAATCGCCAGGTTTACACACTTCACAGCACTCACCATAGCACATACCCTCCCCAATGTTCATAACCCCACCCCCCTCTCCTGACCCCCCTCCCCCAATCAACCCTCAGTTTGTTTTGTGAGATTAAGAGTCACCTATGGTTTGTCTCCCTCCCAATCCCATCTTGTTTCATTTACTCTTCTCCTACCCCCTTAACACCCATGTTGCATCTCCTCTCCCTCATATCAGGGAGATCATATGATAGTTGTCTTTCTCCGATTGACTTATTTCGCTAAGCACGATACCCTCTAGTTCCATCCACGTTGTCACAAATGGCAAGATTTCATTTCTTTTGATGGCTGCATAGTATTCCATTGTGTATATATACCACTTCTTCTTTATCCATTCGTCTGTTGATGGACATCTAGGTTCTTTCCATAGTTTGGCTATTGTAGACATTGCTGCTATAAACATTCGGGTGCACGTGCCCCTTCAGATCACTACGTTTGTATCTTTAGGGTAAATACCCAGCAGTGCAATTGCTGGGTCATAGGGTAGTTCTATTTTCAACATTTTGAGGAACCTCCATGCTGTTTTCCAGAGTGGTTGCACCAGCTTGCATTCCCACCAACAGTGTAGGAGGGTTCCCCTTTCTCCACATCCTCGCCAGCATCTGTCATTTCCGGACTTGTTAATTTTAGCCATTCTGACTGGTGTGAGGTGATATCTCATTGTGGTTTTGATTTGTATTTCCCTGATGCCGAGTGATATGGAGCACTTTTTCATGTGTCTGTTGGCCATTTGGATGTCTTCTTTGCAGAAATGTCTGTTCATGTCCTCTGCCCATTTCTTGATTGGATTATTTGTTCTTTGAGTGTTGAGTTTGCTAAATTCTTTATAGATTTTGGACACTAGCCCTTTATCTGATATGTCATTTGCAAATATCTTCTCCCATTCTGTCAGTTGTCTTTTGGTTTTGTTAACTGTTTCCTTTGCTGTGCAAAAGCTTTTGATCTTGATAAAATCCCAATAGTTCATTTTTGCCCTTGCTTCCCTTGCCTTTGATGATGTTCCTAGGAAGATGTTGCTGCGGCTGAGGTCAAAGAGGTTGCTGCCTGTGTTCTCCTCAAGGATTTTGATGGATTCCTTTCTCACATTGAGGTCCTTCATCCATTTTGAGTCTATTTTCGTGTGGGGTGTAAGGAAATGATCCAATTTCATTTTTCTGCATGTGGCTGTCCAATTTTCCCAACACCATTTATTGAAGAGGCTGTCTTTTTTCCATTGGACATTCTTTCCTGCTTTGTCGAAGATTAGTTGACCATAGAGTTGAGGGTCTATTTCTGGGCTCTCTATTCTGTTCCATTGATCTATGTGTCTGTTTTTGTGCCAGTACCATTCTGTCTTGATGATGACAGCTTTGTAATAGAGCTTGAAGTCCGGAATTGTGATGCCATCAACTTTGGCTTTCTTTTTCAATATTCCTTTGGCTATTCGAGGTCTTTTCTGGTTCCATATAAATTTTAGGATTATTTGTTCCATTTCTTTGAAAAAAAATGGATGGTACTTTGATAGGAATTGCATTAAATGTGTAGATTGCTTTAGGTAGCATAGACATTTTCACAATATTTATTCTTCCAATCCAGGAGCTTGGAACATTTTTCCATTTCTTTGTGTCTTCCTCAATTTCTTTCATGAGTACTTTATAGTTTTCTGTGTATAGATTCTTAGCCTCTTTGGGTAGGTTTATTCCTAGGTATCTTATAGTTTTGGGTGCAATTGTAAATGGGATGGACTCCTTAATTTCTCTTTCTTCTGTCTTGTTGTTGGTGTAGAGAAATGCGACTGATTTCTGTGCATTGATTTTATATCCTGACACTTTACTGAATTCCTGTACAAGTTCTAGCAGTTTTGGAGTGGAGTCTTTTGGGTTTTCCACATATAGTATCATATCATCTGCGAAGAGTGATAGTTTGACTTCTTCTTTGCCAATTTGGATGCCTTTAATTTCTTTTTGTTGTCTGATTGCTGATGCTAGGACTTCTATTACTATGTTGAATAGCAGTGGTGATAACGGACATCCCTGCCGTGTTCCTGACCTTAGCGGAAAAGCTTTCAGTTTTTCTCCATTGAGAATGATATTTGCGGTGGGATTTTCATAGATGGCTTTGATAATATTGAGGTATGTGCCCTCTATCCCTACACTTTGAAGAATTTTGATCAGGAAGGGATGCTGTACTTTGTCAAATGCTTTTTCAGCATCAATGGAGAGTATCATATGGTTCTTGTTCTTTCTTTTATTAATGTGTTGTATCACATTGATTGATTTGCGGATGTTGAACCAACCCTGCAGCCCTGGAATAAATCCCACTTGGTCTTGGTGAATAATCTTTTTAATGTACTGTTGAATCTTATTGGCTAGTATTTTGATGAGAATTTTTGCATCTGTGTTCATCAAGGATATTGTTCTGTAGTTCTCTTTTTTGATGGGATCCTTGTCTGGGTTTGGGCTCAAGGTGATGCTGGCCTCATCAAATGAGTTTGGAAGTTTTCCTTCCATTTCTATTTTTTGGAACAGTTTCAGGAGAATAGGAATTAGTTCTTCTTTAAATGTTTGGTAGAATTCCCTCGGGAAGCCGTCTGGCCCTGGGCTTTTGTTTGTTTGGAGATTTTTGATGACTATTTCAATCTCCTTACTGGTTATGGGTCTGTTCAGGCTTTCTATTTCTTCCTGGTTCAGTTGTGGTAGTTTATATGTCTCTAGGAATGCATCCATTTCTTCCAGATTGTCAAATTTGTTGGCATAGAGATGCTCATAGTATGTTCTTATAATTGTCTGTATTTCTTTGGTGTTAGTTGTGATCTCTCCTCTTTCAGTCAAGATTTTATTGATTTGGGTCCTTTCTCTTTTCTTTTTGATAAGTCTGGCCAGGGGTTTATCAATCTTATTAATTCTTTCAAAGAACCAGCTCCTAGTTTCGTTGATTTGTTCTATTGTTTTTTTGGTTTCTATTTCATTGATTTCTGCTCTGATCTTTATGATTTCTCTTCTCCTGCTGGGTTTAGGGTTTCTTTCTTGTTCTTTCTCGAGCTCCTTTAGGTGTAGGGTTAGGTTGTGTACCTGAGACCTTTCTTGTTTCTTGAGAAAGGCTTGTACCGCTATATATTTTCCTCTCAGGACTGCCTTTGTTGTGTCCCACAGATTTTGAACCGTTGTGTTTTCATTATCATTTGTTTCCATGACTTTTTTCAATTCTTCTTTAATTTCCTGGTTGACCCATTCATTCTTTAGAAGGATGCTGTTTAGTCTCCATGTATTTGGGTTCTTTCCAAATTTCCTCTTGTGATTGAGTTCTAGCTTCAGAGCATTGTGGTCTGAAAATATGCAGGGAATGATCCCAATCTTTTGATACCGGTTGAGACCTGATTTAGGACCGAGGATGTGATCTATTCTGGAGAATGTTCCATGTGCACTAGAGAAGAATGTGTATTCTGTTGCTTTGGGATGAAATGTTCTGAATATATGTGTGATGTCCATCTGGTCCAGTGTGTCATTCAAGGCCTTTATTTCCTTGTTGATCTTTTGCTTGGATGATCTGTCCATTTCAGTGAGGGGAGTGTTAAAGTCCCCTACTATTATTGTATTATTGTTGATGTGTTTCTTTGATTTTGTTATTATTGGTTTATATAGTTGGCTGTTCCCACGTTAGGGGCATAGATATTTACAACTGTTCGATCTTCTTGTTGGACAGATCCTTTGAGTATGATATAGTGTCCTTCCTCATCTCTTATTATAGTCTTTGGCTTAAAATCTAATTGATCTGATATAAGGATTGCCACTTCTGCTTTCTTCTGATGTCCATTAGCATGGTAAATTCTTTTCCACCCCCTCACTTTAAATCTGGAGGTGTCTTCGGGTTTAAAATGAGTTTCTTGTAGGCAACATATAGATGGGTTTTGTTTTTTTATCCATTCTGATACCCTGTGTCTTTTGATTGGGGCATTTAGCCCATTAACATTCAGGGTAACTATTGAGAGATATGAATTTAGTGCCATTGTATTGCCTGTAAGGTGACTGGTATTGTATATTGTCTCTGTTCCTTTCTGATCTACTACTTTTAGGGTTTCTCTTTGCTTAGAGGACCTCTTTCAATATTTCCTGTAGAGCTGGTTTGGTGTTTGCAAATTCTTTCAGTTTTTGTTTGTCCTGGAAGCTTTTAATCTCTCCTTCTATTTTCAATGATAGCCTAGCTGGATATAGTATTCTAGGCTGCATGTTTTTCTCATTTAGTGCTCTGAATATATCATGCCAGCTCTTTCTGGCCTGCCAGGTCTCTGTGGATAAGTCTGCTGCCAATCTAATATTTTTACCATTGTATGTTACAGACTTCTTCTCCCGGGCTGCTTTCAGGATTTTCTCTTTGTCACTAAGACTTGTAAATTTTACTATTAGGTGATGGGGTGTGGACCTATTCTTATTGATTTTGAGGGGGGTTCTCTGAACCTCCTGGATTTTGATGCTTGTTCCCTTTGCCATATTGGGGAAATTCTCTCCAATAATTCTCTCCAATATACCTTCTGCTCCCCTCTCTCCTTCTTCTTCTTCTGGAATCCCAATTATTCTAATGTTGTTTCGTCTTATGGTGTCACTTATCTCTCGAATTCTGCCCTCGTGGTCCAGTAGCTATTTGTCCCTCTTTTGCTCAGCTTCTTTATTCTCTGTCATTTGGTCTTCTATATCGCTAATTCTTTCTTCTGCCTCATTTATCCTAGAAGTGAGAGCCTCCATTTTTGATTGCACCTCATTAATAGCTTTTTTTATTTCAACTTTGTTAGATTTTAGTTCTTTTATTTCTCCAGAAAGGGCTTTTATATCTCCCAAGAGGGTTTCTCTAATATCTTCCATGCCTTTTTCGAGCCCGGCTAGAACCTTGAGAATCGTCATTCTGAACTCTAGATCTGATATATTACCAATGTCTGTATTGATTAGGTCCCTAGCCTTTGGTACTGCCTCTTGTTCTTTTTTTTGTGGTGAATTTTTCCGCCTTGTCATTTTGTCCAGATAAGAGTATATGAAGGAGCAAGTAAAATACTGAAAGGGTGGCAACAAACCCCAGGAAAATATGCTTTAGCCAAATCAGAAGAGATCCCAAATCGTGAGGGAGGAGAAAGGGGATAAAAAGGTTCAGAAAGAAAAAAAAAAAAAGAAGAAACAATTAAAAAAAGAAAGCCAATAAAGAAAAAATATAAAAAGGAAAAAAATATATATATATTAGATAAACTAGTTAAAAAACTTTAAAAAAGAAAAGGGTAAAAGTTAAAAAAATTTAGCAGAAGAAGAGAAAAAATATTGAAAAAGAAAAAAAAATTAAATTAACTGCAAGGCTAAAGAATCATGGGGAGAAAGCCATGAGTTCTGTGCTTTGCTTTCTCCTCCTCTGGAATTCCGCTGCTCTCCTTGGTATTGAAACTGCACTCCTTGGTAGGTGAACTTGGTCCTGGCTGGGTTTCTTGTTGATCTTCTGGGGAGGGGCCTGTTGTAGTGATTCTCAAGTGTCTTTGCCCCAGGCGGAGTCGCACCGCCCTTACCAGGGGCCGGGCTGAGTAATCCGCTCGGGTTTGCTTTCGGGAGCTTTTGTTCCCTGAGCACTTTCCGTAGAGTCCGGAGGACGGGAATGAAGATGGCGGCCTCCCATTCTCTGGCCCGGAGTAGCCGAGAGCCCGGGGCCCCACTTTTCAGTGCGCCCTCAGAGAACAGCGCCCAATTACTCCCGTCACCCTGCCTCCGGCTGTGCTCTGAGCTGACCGAGCCTGTGACCGGTTCAAGGTAACCCCGAGCTTAGAGCTCACTCCTCAGCTCTGTCTCTGTAGCCGGCTTCCCAGTTCTAATACCTGTAAGCTCTGCGACACTCAGACACCCCCGATCCTTCTGTGACCCTGCGGGGCCTGAGACCATGCTGACCCCGCGTGGGCTTCACCCCGGTTAAGCCTCTGGAGCGATGTCCCTCAGTGGAACAGACTTTTAAAAGTCCTGATTTTGTGCTCCGTTGCTCTGCCACTTGCCGGGAGCCGGCCCCTCCCCCCGCGGTCTATCTTCCCATCGCTTTGGATTCACTTCTCCTCCAGTCCTACCTTTCAGAAAGTGGTTGATTTTCTGTTTCTAGAATTGCTGTTCTTCTTCTCTTTGATCTCCCGTTGGATTTGTAGGTGTTTGCAATCTTTAGATAAGCTATCTAGCTGATCTCCCGCAACCTGAAGTAGTATCAGCCTGCTACTTCTCTGCCATCTTGACTCCTCCCCCTAGATAATACAATTTTTAAATTAACTTGATTAAAGTTGGGGAATGTAATCTATAAATACACTTTCTGGTGCAGTATAAATGTAGACTATAACATGTATCAATAAGATGAAGCAAATGTGAAACTGAAGGAAATTGTATCCCATTTTTTCCTAATTGTAGGTGTCTTACTCTTTTCTCAGGACAGCTGAATACTGTAGGTGACATGTACATCCATATGTATTATCACCCTAATGTGGGGACTAGTGTCAGTCTGTATATTAAAATCTTGTAAAGCTTAATTACATATCTCTTTTTCTCTTTTAAATGTAAAAAGTAAATATAATCAGAAATGTTAACATATTCTGTACTCAGTACAATGGTTGGGTTTATTTACTTTCTGGGGTATATGTACCCCACTTTCAAGACCCCTGATCTAGAGCATAGATTAGTGGAAAAATTGTGGACCAGCTCTCAATCAGAACATTCATTTTTAAATTATATCACACGAACTGACTAGAGAATACAGTATTAGTCACTTCTTATCTTGGGTCCTTTATCCCAAGATAAGGTGTTTGGACTAAATAACCTCTAAAGACCTCTCTGGATCTAACACGGCAGTGATGTTGAATTCCCTACATTTTTGTGTCTTTTTTTTTTTTTTTTTTTTTTTTTTAGGAGACCCATCTCTTCTTTTTTTTTTTTTTTTGACCCATCATTTCTTAATGCGATGCCCCCTGCTAGCCTTTAAAGCAATATTGTGGGCTTAGTTAGTCTCTTGCCTATGTTTTTTTCCCCCTGTAGTTCGGCTGCCATGTTTCAAAGAGACTCCCAGTGGATGTTTTGCCAGGAACAGTATGTACATATCTGAGACTGATGAACCCTGGGCCACCCAATTGGTAAGATACTGAGGCAAATGTTCAAAAGTCAAGGAAGGAAAAAAGAAGATAAATTCCTATAGCATATACTTATGTTGTAGAAGAGTTGGCAATAATTGTAGAGCACTAGGAAGCAGGTGTATTCACAACCATAAGTTTTATTTCATTGTTTCATTGCCTAGGACTTAGTCCTTTTTCTGGTGATGACCTGTTATTATTTTCCTGAATACTAATCTTAATGAGGAAGTTCAGCATCATTTATTTGAAGGATCATTATAATAGCTGGCAAGCTGGAGTACTTAGAATTTTGATCATCTTACCATTGATTATCTGAATTATTAAGTTTAGAAAAATAAGAGTAGTCATTTAATTCACTCAAGAACTATTTAAAAAGCAGAAACAAGAGTGAAATAAGATTTGGGGAAGAAGCTGGGTTGGATTTTGATCAGCATAAATGTCAGGCTATAGTATTGGGGTTTAATCTTGTAGGCAATGGGGAACCATTGAAATTCTTTGAATGGGCTAGCACCTCATTATAAACCATATTTTAGGGGGAGAAATAGTTTGCTGACTATGCAAAGGATGCAATGCAGGAGTTAAAAATGGAAGTAAGTTACCTAGACAAAATCAGACATGTAATGATGGGAGTCTGAGGAAGAGAAAGAATGAAATAGGTCTGAAGGGGAAAAGATACTCACATTGGTGGCTGACTGAATATAAGGATAGGAAAGATCAAACCATCATAGTGTAAAACTACTTTCCCTGGAATGAATGCATTTAAATGCAGTAATTAGAAATATACATATGAAATCATATATACCTATGATACAAATGTATATGTATATTTTTTATCACTTAGATTCTATCAATGCTGAATTTTCTGAAGAATTATTATTTTTCTTCAGAAAAAGAATCGTGAGGAGTATCCTAACGAAAAACATGAAGGTTTGCTCTCACCATATTCTTTCTACCCCCTCTGGCAGTGCTGTAATGAGGAACTATTAGTATTTTACTTGTCACCAGCTACTCATGCAAAATACATTAATTTTGTTGAAAATGGTCATTAGGAAAGTTAATTATTTTTAAAGTGTTAAATGATTATTGTGTAAGTATTATATATTCACTAATTATTATTCCTTTCCATTAATTATATATAATTACTTAATTCCTTAAAGCAGATGATTCTTGTTTTACCATACTGTTCAATTCTGTTAATCTGATTTACCAGATAATCCTTTGTATGAATGCAGAAACATGCACTTGAGTGTTTAGGGTAATTTGATAAACATTAACTTGTTAATCCTAATGACTTCTTGGTATCAAAATGAAAAACGCTTTTTTTGCTAGCTTGTGTCTTATAGTCACCATCAAGTTGGCAATCGAATACTATCTGAATAAACCAAGATAATGAAACCACATATAATGCTGGATAATCCATGGGAATTAGCCCATTTCCCCCAAAGGGAAGGGAAATAAACGAAAACTGAGATATGGAATTAAATTATTCTGCTTATCTATAAATACAGAAACCTTAAAGATCACAGTTTTTTTTTTTTTAAAAGATTTTATTTATTTATTTGACAGAAAGAGACACAGGGAGAGAGGGAACACAAGCAGGGGGAGTGGGAGAGAGAGAAGCAGGCCATCCCAGGACTCTGGGATCATGACCTGAGCAGAAGGCAGACACTTAGCAACTGAGCCATCCAGGCACCCCAAAGATCACAGTTTAAATGTGAAGAGGAAGTAAAAAACAGACAAACATAAATATAAATCAAGTAGAGGGAGTCTTTATATCCACATTTTATGTCTATATACATAAACTCAAATTTATTTGCAGATCAATCCAATTTTGGGACACAGTCCAATATAATTTGTGGCACCTTAGAGATAGAAACAAATGTTATATAAAACAATTTAATATTGTGCTATTTTTTTCTATTTTCAGCCTGTCTTTGGTACTTCCCCTCAAATGTTAAAATGATGGGTTTGAGTATCAACAAATTCCATCTGTCATTCTTTTTCTTATGCTCTAATCTCCATTAGAGACAGTCATTACAATTTCAATCCTATTTGCAAGTCTCTCTTTTCTCTCAAGATATGACCATCAACATTTTATATAATAGAAGCTTAGAAGAAAATGCTTAAGAAAGCAGAATAGTGAACAGTTCACCATAAAATAGACTAAAGTGGTTTTGTCTTCTATTTTCTGCCATTGTAGTATGTTAGAACACATTTCAAAAATCATTTCATACTCAACTGATAAGTACTTAAGGGGAAAAAAGTAACACATTTAGGGATTTCATATAGATGAGTGGTCGAATCTCAGCTTAGGCCAAATGAACATAGGAAATCACTTGTAAGTCAAGAAGCATTTCAATGGTAGAAAATATGAATTAAAAACTTGCTCTTCCCATTTGTCAGGGTCAGTAAATCTGAATGTTACTCATTGCCGTATTAGAAATCATCTTGCTGAAGATAGAAGAATGGTATTCATTTTAAGAAGATGAGCTATTCTATTTCAGGTAAAAGAAAAGTGAAATAGTTTGTTATTCCTAAGGAAAATCATACAATTACATAGAATAAAGAGTAAAACCAAAGTGAGGGATGAAAGCAGTTGGTGTGATAGAAGTGCATTAGATAAAATGATATTTACTCAGAAGTGATTTTCTAACTGTAATGGAATTTACTATTCTAACTTTCTGTTATTACTGTTCTGTCATTAGATATGAGTTTTAATTCCACTTTGGTAAGCTAACTAGCAGGGAGATTTTGGGCAAATGTTTCATCTTTTCTTGACCTAACTCTTCTCCATTTTAAAGGAATAAAGTTAGACTAGATAATCTCTAATATCACTTCAAATTTCAAAATGCTACTTTTTTTTTTAAAGTTCAGATAAGCATGTAGCAGCTTAGGGGCACCTGGATGGCTCAGTGGGTTAAGGGGCTGTCTTTTGCTCAGGTTGGGCTCCATGCTCAGCAGGGAGTGTGCTTTTCCCTCTGGCTCTCCCTCTGCTCCTCCCCTTACTTGTGCTGTCATGCTTTCGCAAATAGAGAAATAAAATCTTTTTAAAAAATGAAAATCAAATGAAAAATCTTTTTAAAAAATGAAAAATCAAATAAATAAATTCTCATTTATTTATTTATTTATCCTCTCAAATAAATAAATAAAATCTTTATGTTAAAGACTATATAATTGCTTATGTAAATTAAGAACTCTAGATTCAGATCCATTTAAAGTGATCTCTAAGTGTCAACATTTGTTCAACTCTTTACTTCCATAAATTTAGGTTCAGCTTTTTATGCATGCTGATTTTTTTTTTTTTTTTTTAAGTGTAGATATAGGTGGCACATCTGGGTGGCTCAGTTAGTTAAGCATTCAACTCTTGATTTTGGCTCAGGTCATGAGTTCAGGGCCCTGAAATTGAGCTCCACATTGGGCTTCATGCTGAGCATGGAGCTGGCTTACAATTCTCTCTCCATCTTATCCCAATGCCCTCCCTGACTTGTGCTCAATCTCTCTCTCTCTTATAAAAAAAAGAAGTAGGGGTGCGTGGGTGGCTTAGTTGGTTAAGCGTCTGCCTTCAGCACAGGTCATGATCGTTGGGTCCTAGAATAGAACCCTGAGTTGGGCTTCCTGATCAGTAGGGAGTCTGCTTCTCTCTCTGTCTCTCTCTCTCCCCTTGCCCCTCTCCACTGCTCGTACTCACTGTCTGTCTCTCAAATAAATAAATAAAATCTTTAAAAAAAAGGTAGATATGTGTAAGTGATTTGTCATCTACATTTGTAAAAGGTGATATTATTTAATTTTAGAGATGATAATAAATGAGATTGAGTTTCTGAGTAGTGAAGGTTTTACTTCTCAACTTTATAATATTTCTTTTTCTTTATTGTTATATAGCAGAACATATTCAATGTAAAATATATACTTATTTAGACACAGTTAGATTTTATAGAGTTGGTCTGATTTCCCTGGACTCATAATTATCACAGAGAAATTTCTGATAAATATAACAGAATTTTACCTTTTTCTCCTTTACACAGTTTGAGAAAAATGGTGTTTACTATTTTCTCTGTGGAGTTAGCCTATGATTTGGTATATTGAAATCTTCCATTGAAGTTCTCCATTTTTAATAAATAACTAAATAAGGGATTTTTCAGGGCAAACACAGGAGTTCATATCTGAGTCACATCCATTCAATTAAAAGCAAGTGAATTTTTGCTATTTCCGTGCAATATTTTCCTTCTATCTGTTCTTTTCTAGCTAATAGAAACTTGAAAGATAGGGTAAAATCCTTAAAATTAATGGTGTTTATTACAACAATTTGTTATCATTTGTATTTTTATCAACCCCTTTTATAGCCCAGCAAGTGATTCATACATACTTTCCTTTAAAGGCAATTGGGCTAGTCTCTGGATAATACCAGCCTTCTCCTTTTCTTCAGTTAAGTTTGCCAAGCAGAAGAGAAGAGAGAAGAATGTCTTATCTATAATATGAATGAATTTGTAGGAGAGGGAGGTAATGTAAAGAAAAGATTTGCAGTCAGAGATGCAAAATTTATGGAAATCTTTGGAAATACCACTTACTCCCTTGTGACCATACTTTTTAAATTCTTTTGGAGAAAATGATATTATTTTCATATTCTAGGTGTTAGAATGGAAGCTTAGATTGATAAGGTGGCAAAATCAGTACATACTTCTGGAGAGAAGCAGAGTGCAAAGTTTATGAGAAAACACTCTTCCTTTCCTTTGATTTCCCATTTTAGCAAAACTCAAAATTTCAAAGGCATATGATCATGGTACAATTACCAGAGGGTAGCAAAAGTGGTCCTGCAATTGTCCTGTGGTACTGTTATTACAACTGATAACCAGTGACCCATATCTGTACAGAAACGAAAGTTCATTTGGGCATCTACACCTCAGTTTATATCAGTCAAAACTAATCCACGTCACCAAAAGCTAATAATCAATCAATGCAAGATCATCTGTGGCTTCAAGATAATTTTGGTGTCAGAATCTTTTTTGCCTTCAAAAATGTCTTATTCCAATCTATGAAGCAGATAAAAGTGAGACTTTATTTGTATAAATTTCCTTTACAATTAACCTCATATTTGTCATATTCCCTCGCAAAGCCAAAGTTCAGAACAATACTCAAGTAATCTATACTATGTGTATAGATAGTAGAAGCACCCTAATTTAAGATAGAGTTGTCAGGAGGCACCTGGGTGGGCTCCGTCAGTTCAGCATCTGACTCTTGGTTTCAGCTCAGGTCATGACCTCAGGGTCATTAGATGGAGCCCAGCCTCAGGCTCTGTGCCCAGCAGTCTGCTTGAGATTCTTCCTCCCTCCCTCTCTGCTCTTCCCGCTGCTTGCTGTCTCTCTCTCTCTCTCTCTCCCTAAAATAAATAAATAAAATCTTAAAAAAAAAATCTTCAGGATGGAAAAGCAAACTCATTTATATGTTGTCTACAAGAAACAATAAACATAAAAACATAGTTATGTTAAAAGTTACGTGATGGATAAAAGATGAACACGTAAACATTAATCATAAGGATGTGGGTGTGATCATATTAATATCAGGATAAGTCAACCTCAGAACGATGACTATTTGCAGGGATACAGAAAGCTACTGTATAATGTTCGAGGGGTCATTTTATCAAGAAAATACATGAATCCCAAATATGTATGCTGCTAATAACAGAGCTTCAAATTATGAAACCCCAAACTGGCAGAAATAAAAGGATGAATAGACAAATGTGCAGTTATAGTTGAAGATTTTAACACTGAGTTTCTTCTGTGTCCTCATGCGCCTTTCCTATGTGTGAACATGCTCCTTTTCCTCTTCTCATAAGGATACTGGATACTGGGATAAGGTATCACCCTTAGGACCTCATTTAATCTTAATTACCTCGTGTAAATGCCCTATCTTTAAATACAGTCCCACTGGGGCTAATGCCTCAACTTTTGAATTTGAGAGGAACACAATTCAGTTATTAACATTCTACTCTCTCACCCCCTAAATGCATGTCCTTCTCTGGGGAAAATTCATCCCATCCCAAAATCCCTCCCCAAATCATAACCCATCCCACCATCTGTTCCAAAGTATCAACTAAATTTCATCTAAATTGGATATGGGTGAGAGTTGAGGTATGATTTTTCCTGACTCAAAATTCCTCACTAGTTGAGAACCTGTGCAACTAGACAAGTTATGTGCTTCCAAAGTACAGTGATGGCACAGGCAGAGGATAGACTTTCCCATTCCAAAAGGAAGAAAATGGAAATGCAAAAGGAGTGACAGGTCCCAAGCAGTTAAAAATTCTACTAGGTCTTAAAGCTTGAGAATGATCCTTTTTGGCTCAAGGCTCTGTGCTCTGAGGCACTTGGTGGTGGTGTCTCTCCTCAGTCCTGAGGTGGCAGCCCCACCCCTTCAGCTCTGCAGCTGGGCTTGGCCCTGCGCCCTGGGCAGCAGCATCCTGGCCCACAGACACTGAGGAAGTGGCCTCGCCTGCAAGGACTGATGAAATAACCTTGCCCCCTGGGCCTGGGGTGGGAGTGGCATTCCCCACCATCCCTGAATTGCCTTCAGAATCATTGTTTGCTTTTCTTGAAGGAAAATGCATATTCAAAGCAGAGAGTTCTCTCATCCCATCCTATAGAATACCAGAACTCCATCAGCCTTCCTTCATTCTGCCCTTTCTTGATTCTGTGTCTGTCCCAATTTTCGATATTTTTCATTGCAGCACTCTACTTCGTACTACCAAAATCTGTATTAGGCTGCTCGGATTGCCACAACAAAGTATCACAGAGAAAGTGCTTTATACAACAAAGATTTATTTTCCCACAGATCTGGAATCTAGAAGTCCAAGATCAAGGTGTCAGCAGGCCCGTTTCTCATGAAGACTTTCCTCCTGTCTTACAGAAATCCACTTTCTCACTGTGTCTACACGGAGTCTTTTCTTTGTGTATCAGAAGAGAGAGAAAGAGTGAGCGAGCTCTGTTGTCTCTCCCTCTTCTTATAAGAACACCAGTCCTACTGAGTTAAAGTACCACCTATATGACCTCATTTAACCTTAATTATTTCCTTAAAAATCCTACCTCTAAAAATAGTCATATTAGGAATGAGAGCTTAGAATTCTGGATTGGGATGTGGGGAGACACAGTCCAGTCCATAACAATAACAAACCCACAACACTGAGTGGCTTAAGAACAAAACATTGATCTGCTGACAAGTTTTCCATTGGGCAAGGCTCAGCAGGCTAGCTTGTCTCTGCTCCATTCAGCATCAGCAGGGGCAGCCAGAAGCCTGGTCGTTGGGAGTCATTCCTCTGCACGTGTACCCAGCAATGCACGTGGCAGTCACCTAGGATTTTAGCAGGAGCTGTCAGCTGAACACCTACGAAGCTCCATGGAGTGGTCAGGTTCTAAAGGGAAGTGTCCTAAGAGATTGAAAAAGAGCCAAGCTGAAGCCACACCATCGCTGACCATCCTCAAAAGTCACACAGCATCACCTGAAGTACATTTCACTCATAAAGTCCTACCCAGAATCAAGTGGAGGAAAAATAGACTCTACTTCTTGATGAGGGAATGACAAGGACCTGAAAATATTCTGTGGAACAAGAAACATTGCTGTGGCCTTTTTTGGAAAATACCTTTTGCTGCACTATATATGGTTAACAGGCTTTAAGGACGATCAATTGAATCTTTGGTTTATTACTAATCACATCTTCTCCTGTGGTTCTCTTGTCATAGCAAGTCCTCAATTATAAATATATAGCTTTTTACTTCAGAATCACCAAAAGACAAAGGCAGAAGCCAACAGGAGCTTGTGCAAGGCTTAGCAATTTGCAGGCTTATTGGATACCATTAATATTTAATCAATATATCTACTTTTAAAGAAAGGCAAGTGTCTTAGCACAGACAGCTTTTTAAAACTTATTTTTAACTGTAAAGTGGTTATATGTAAGAAACAGGAGGAAAACAGAGCAGTATGATAAACTGCTTTGGAAAATATTTTAAAGCAAAGGGAAGCCCCTGAATTATCCTATAGAGAAGTATTACAGGAGCAGCTAAACATGTGACACATTTTTCTCAAGTTAACGTGTTAAAAATTACTTGACTGCTTGAAATTAGTATCTCAAGTATTTGTTAAAATTGGAAAATCATTTAATAAAATAATAAATTCAATAAGAATATTTTATTTTTACTTTGTTTTGATTTATTTGGTTTGAGAACTTTGATAGGTTCTGTAAAACTTTCCATTTTTGCATAGCTTACTAGTTGTAGATCCTGTGGTGATAGTCTTTTATTCTAGAACTTCATTAGAGAATATTGCAAAGAAAATCAGAAAGCCACTATAAATGCTTTTTACATATTGTCTTTTTCCTTTTTTCCCCAACCAGTCCCTTCCTTACCACTTCCCTTAATCTCATATTCTTCCTCAGTTTTTTTCTGATTGAAGTGACATAACATAGGAAGGCAGGACTAAAAGTGGGTGTTCTTGAGGATTTCCAAGTTAGATGCCAGTTAGCTTGTGCTGGTCATAGAGAGACAAATATGGACTTGTTGCATCCCCACAGGAACTGGCTGTGGGTTTGTCTTCATTTTGACTGGTGCCAGGCAAAAATGAGAAGCAAAATTGTGTTGAACCACATAATAACTCTGATGGGCATTCAATTTTAAGTTTGTCCAGAAAGAAGATATATTTGTGAATTGCAGAACGCTCTATCTTTTGAGTAAGAAGGAAATACATAAACTGAGGTGAAATGGTGGAGGTGAATGCAATGTTGGAGGTGACCAGCGTTTTTTCAAGCATACTTTTATTTTTGCATATGACAGATAATTATTTAGTTTAGACAATTTAAGTTCTGGCTTCTATAACAAATTTTCGTTGGGTGGATTAAATAACATCTGTTTATTTCTCATCATTCTGGAGGCTCAGGAGTCCAAGATTATGGTGCCCGAAATCCAGTGTCTGGCGAGAAACAACTTCCTGGTGTAGACTGCGGTCTTTTCGCCATATCTTTACAGGGCAGAGAGCAGAGAGAGGTGAGCTCTCTGGTTACCTCCTATAAGGATGCTAATCCCATTCATTAGCTTTCATCTAATCCTAATTACCTTCCAAAGGCCCTACATCCTAATAACATAATATTAGGAGTATGCGGGGGTGGGGGTAGGGTTTCCATATATGAATTTCAAGAGGACATCAACATTCAGTTCATAACAGACCAGTGAGTTCTTCAGTGAAGGAAGGAAAAGGAAAAAATGAAATGCAAAGAAAAAATTACATCTACATTTAAAAAAACCAACATGTCAATTTTAGGATAGGTAAAATGATAAACTCCATTACTGAAATAGAACAATTAGATTACCATGTATAAATACTTATTTAGAATCTACGGAAACCTATTATTTCTTGGTAGATGCTGTTTCATCTGTTACTTCCCATGACAGAGTGGCATGCAGACTAAATGCTGGAGTCCTTTAAGGAGCAGACTCTTCCATGCCCCCTGCATTTAAGAGAATAATTTATTCACCACTGATTTTTTCTCAGACTATAAAGATGAATAACTAGATAGATAAATAACAACCAAGCTTGTGAAGATAGGTTCTTATTTTAATTTGGCACCATCTTATGCTTGGAAAATTTGTCAACCAAAGCATACAGATGGAACCCTATTTATTTTATTGCAATTAAGTCATGAGTGGACATTTTCCACACTATCCCTTAAGAAATAAACAATAAGGTAAGTTACTTGTTACACTATTTATTTTTCCAATATGAAACTAATTAGTGAGCTCATTCTTCGAACAGCTGTCCCTGTTGTTCAAGATCTTCCTAGGAAGATTAGGGCCATTGAATGGAAAATAGAACTTAAGAATCTAATAGTAATAATAAAAAAAGCCATGAAGCATGTCTGAGGAATTAAGTAAAAACAATAAATAGGTCATTTTATAAGAGTTCAGTGATCTTGAACTTCCTATTCCACTTGTCCACATTAAGGTTGTGCTGGTCAGTGTCAGTAGGAAGTCTTACCTTAAAATGGGAAAATATTAGTAATGAGTCAACCTCAAAGGGTTCACAATGAGTTTGAACAAGTATTCTGAGTTCAAAGTCTATTGGGATCTTAATTAAAAGTCTATAATCTACTAGAAGAGACCACAAACTTAAAACTGGCTTTTTCCCAAGACTGTCTCAGCATCTTCTTGCTCCTATCAGAATGTTAATTTCTAAATTCCCATAGCCCTTAAATTTAATATCTCTTCCATTTATTCTCAGTGGGTGTTCCTTTACCACAGACTTAGTAGAGTTGAAGGTAAACTGATATATGCAGAAGATATACAGTGGTAGGAAAAAGGTGAAATTCGAATACTGAAGAGGTGAGACTAAGAGTTCTAGAACCTGTGATTCAAAGTGAGTATGAGAAAAAAATGGGAAAGAAAAAAGGTTAAGAATTGCCAAAACCATGTAAAAATACATGGCAATAGGTAAACACAGTGTTAAGTTAGCACGTTACATAAACTAAATGTTATTTGATTAGGTCTTTATAAAAGGAATTCAATTATTTATCGATTATACGTCAGTAAATCTGGGGAAAAAATTCCAAGCTAATAACTCCTTGGTTTGCACTACTGGGCATAATTAACCCATTATCTGTTCATCATTCTAACAGAAAACCTCATATAATATATCCCAACTAATTTTTCAAAGTGATACGGGGGTGGGGACTTCTGAAGATCAATATTTGCATTACCAGTTTATAGACTCCCCTCATCTTATACACACCAGACCTTAAAGTAGGCTCTCTTCCATCCAGAGCATTCTCTTTTACTTGATTTTACTGATTGCAACCATGACAACCCAAAAATCCCATGCTGGTGTGTTCAGAGTTGAGCCAATTAGGAGATGGAAGATAGAACTGGTTTTCACAATAAATTATCATTGGATGTCCTGCTAACATTTTTTTGCAACCTCTAATAAAATGCTTGACTCAGGTAAGGATCATTAGTGGAAGATAATATCACTAGATGAAAGATTGCTACAGATCTTCATGGGATGCCAAAATACAGTCACCAAGATTACTTTCAGGTAACAGAAAGCAAATGATGTAATTTTATAAAGGAGCGATCAGGCTGTTATCCCCTTGAACCAGAGTTTAAAGTTAGCATCACTAATAAGGAGACATTATGTGCTTCTTATTATGAACCATACAGTATCACCTATAAAGTATTATGTCTCATCACACCCCAACACAAAGTTTTGTTTTCAATTGGCTTCTTGTTTGAATAAGACCTTTTTTGGACCACTGGGAGAATTTCAAGATGGAGTAAGTATTAATTGATACAAAGAATTATTAAATTTGTTAAGTGTGATGATAGCATTCTCTTATGTGGGAAAATATTACTTTCAGAGATTACTGAGGTAATGTACTGACCATTTTAGGGATGAAATGTCATGATGTCTGAATTTACTTTAAAGAATTACAAAGAAAAATAGGTTAAGAAAGTAAAGAAACTGCCAGTTGTTAATGGTGATAATGGGTGTATTTTTTAAGGTTTTCTAGAGAAATAAAACTAATAAGGTGTGTGTGTGTGTGTGTGTGTGTGTGTGTGTGTAGTGTATGTGTGTGAGTGTAGTTATTTTAAATTAGATATAGTTAATTTAAGGAATTTGTTTCCATGATTATGAAGGCTGGCAAGTCCCAAATCTGTAGGGTGGGTCAGCAGGCTGAAAACCAGAGAAAAGCAACTGTTGGAGTTGAGGTGTGAGGACTGTCTGCTGGAAGAATTCCCTCCTGCTCAGAGGAGATCAGTCTTTTGTTTTTATTTAGGCCTTCAACTGATTAGATGAGGCTCATTCACATTTCAAAGGGCAATCTGCTTTACTGAAAGTCCATTAATTTAAAGTTTTTTAAAAGATTTTATTTATTTGACACATACACACACAGAGCTCAAGCAGGGGGAACAGCTGGCAGAGGGAGAAGCAGACTTCCCACTGAGCAGGGAGCCCCATGTGGGACTTGATCCCAGGATCTGACCTGGATCCCAGGATCATGACCTGGTAATTGCTTAACCAGTTGAGTCACCCAGGCACCCACACCAATTTAAATGTTAATCTCATCCAAAAACACTTGCACAGAAACATCCAGAGTACCATTGGCTAAATATCTGGGCACTATGGCCCAGCCAAGTAGATAATAAAATTAACCATCACAATGGGTATATGAGATATTATTATATAACTCTTTCTACCTTTCTGGAAGATTAAAAATCTTCAAAATAAAAGCTTTAAAAATATTAAAAAATTATCTTGTGGGTATTTATTTCCTATGAAATGGTGGAAAACTGAAAATATTTGCTTCACAAGGCCCTTTTGAGCATTAAACAGAGAAGAGATAAAAAAAAAGAAAAACAAGAAAAAAAAATCAAGATTTTTGATATATAAACTAGGAAAAACAGATGTGAGATGTATAGTGGTTTAATTTTCTGGTGCATTTTATGCTGCATCTGTGAAGGAAATGAAAAAAATAGTTCCTAATCCCATAGAAACACTCAAGAGAATTTTTTTTAATTGCAAGTCCAAATTAATTACTTCATTCAATAATATTTTATATGGACACATTGAAACAGGGTTTGAAATAAGATCTCATGGTCTCATGGCTTGTAGTGTTGAGACAAATTTTGTTTTAATTATTTGAATATTCTCTTTCCAGTAATCACAAAAGGAGATTACCCAACCTCGCTAGAATTCTTGGGGGAGAGATGAGAGATAGTATGATTGCTCTGGAGATTTCTGGCAGAGATCAAGTTGTAGAAAAAAAAAAAAATTAAAGCAAGCAAAAACCTGTCACTGTTGTTTGTGATAATAACCACGGCACTAAGGAAATGATTTTAAAAGAAATAATGCCTAAATCAGTGATTTAACGCAAGACAGTGGGAATGTTGGAAAAACTGCAAATAGGAATTAACTGTGCTTATTGAACGAGCGTCACTGGCAGGGAGAAGGCGTGTTGCTGGGTCTACTGGGGCAAGAATAGGAACCAGACACAAAGCAGCAAGTCTTTTTTAATCCTCTAGCTCTCTAGCCTCCCTCTAGCACCTCCTACTGGCACAGCCCAACAGGGATCCAGCTAAATAAAGCAGAAAGGAGTTTACAGACCTTTAGCTCCAGCACCACAAAGAGCAGTATAGAAGATTGGGTTTAAAATTTATTGTCCGACACACATGCCACTGATACAAGAACATTTAATTAAGAATTTTAATTTTACCTCAAGTAAAATCATGTCCCTTAGAGTACAGAAACTACTATGCATATTTTCATGTTGGACTTGCTTCCCTCTATGTTCCCTCCTGTAAGCCATTGACTTTGGTCATGCTATGCTTACTTCTGCTACACTCGAAAGGAGGAGAAGGAGATATGGGGAAGAATAGATATAAGAATATGAGACCATGCCAATTTTTAGCTTATATTCTGCAAAATATAGCTTTCTGTGAATACAAATGCTTTCGTGATCTTTAGCATGGTATTTTACTGCTCATCAAACTTTCTTTTCAACCTGCCAAGCACAGCAGAAAACATGATCATATAAACATATGATCTAAAACAAACTTCTGTAAGCACATTTTTTGTTTTACACTAAAAAATAGAAACTCTGCTGTGTTACATATGGTTTACATGTGGTTTTCTTATTTTAATATAAAATATTGTCCTTCCCCCCCCCATCCTGGTGCTCCAGGTTTAATCCATGATTTTGAATAACAATAGCACAGGGACACATTGTTTAAGAAGCTTAACAGTGATACGCATACACTTAGATACATAAGTGATATTGGCTTTGTTAGATACAGGTAAAAATGTATCTAGAGACTCACATCCATCAATATGAGCATAAGAAAAATTATTTGAAGCTATACCATATAGCAGAAAAATCACGAGATGGCAAATCTGAAGACTATTGTTCTATCCATATTGTCGATTTGTGAAGCCTTTGACTAGGTACTGGACTTTTTCCAGATTTTGTCATCATATAAATGGTGGCCCTACTCAGTTTGACAGAGGACTAATGCTTGAGTGTCAACTCTGTAGCAAGCACTATGTTTTTAAGGGATTTACAACAACTCTATGTGGTATCAGCATTTCCTATTACAGAAAAGAAACTAAACTTCCAAAGAAGTTTGAGATAGATAAACAAAAGGCCAAAGTCACACAGCTGGACGGTGGTGACAGTGGAACCTGCTGTCCTCTCTCCCGTCTAGGATAAAATAAGTAATGTAAGTGATTATACTTGTAAACTCTGAAGTGTTATATTACACTAATGAATTCAAGAAAATTTCTCACTCAGCTTTCATCATTTTAAATCAAGAAAGAATTTAAAAAAAAAATCTGTCAAGCTTGTGGGCAGCAAATCTTAACACAAAAATTCAATCCTTTAAGAGAAGGAATTGTGTTTTTTCTTTTCCCCTCTCCAACTTAGTTTGCTAAACGCTTTATTTTTTGACATGGGTTGAAATTATCCTAACAATCACTCAGTTCTTCACTTCTTAAAAGTTTTGTATGAAGGGAAAATGGTATTCATTAAAGTCATTTTAAAGTGTGTTTCATCCACTAGAGAAATGAGAAGGCCTTATGGTTCCAATATAATCCATGCTCATACCATCTGAGAGCATTTTTTTAAATTGACAATATCCTCCTCCAATCCTATTTTTATTTATCTAATTTTTTCAATCCTATTTTTAAAATATAATTTCTTTTTTCCAAATCTAGTTCACAATTCCAATACTCTATACTTCATTTAATTTCTTCTTTATCTGAATCCCAACAGTATTTGGAGTCCATGCCACCTTATTTAACAATTACATATTAAAAACAACTCACTATAAAAAGAGGTTAATTTTCTTAAGACATGCAGTATTTGATGGCACTCAGGTTTTGTTAACGTTGTAGCCTGGTTTTTTTTTTTTTCAGTGTATTATTATTGTTTCTTCAGGTTGATTATACACACCTTGAAACTGAGATATTTTCATTAATATGTCAAAAGCTTTTAGCAACAACTGTTATATTGTGGTTATTCCATGAATTTAATTAGTGTATTTATTTCAGCAGAATTTTATTGTTATAATGGTTCTTCAAACCTTCTTACTATTATTTATATGGACTTAGCTTTAGTCTCTATTAGTAACGTTCTTTTCAAATATATTTATTATGTTTAAAAAATTGAAGAAAAGAATGTTTCAGAAATAATGAAATAATGTGTTTCATCCTTTTATTGCATTTCTATAATCACTTCAATGCAAATATTTAAATGCTGTAAACTAGTTACTGATGGGAAAGAATAAGTGAAAAACAAATTGCTTCAGACAAAATGATTTTCATTTGAAGCCAGATTGTATATTAACAATCAGAAGTCATTATTACCTGGATGGCAATGACCAGCTGAAGATAGCTTTTTCTCTCCTTGTTCCACAGAGGTCCCTCAGCGACGAAGAAATATCCATTCCCCATATTACCACTATTGGTGCCAACCAAAGAGCAGAGTAAGTTTCTGTTAAAATAGAAAGGTAGAGTATGGGTAAGCTTTCCCTGAGACTTCCTTTCAATCTGGATAAATTCAGGTCAATAAACCTGAACCCCATCTGAGATTGGGCGCATGGACCAGTCATTGTTGGGGTCAGGTTCACACCAGTTCTACCTATCAATCACTGTGCTGACCTGAATAAATTCAATCAGAAGGCTTTATTCAGTTTCAACTGGAAAAAAAAAAAAAAAACTCTTAAAAAGTAAAAAGAATCTCTTTTTATACATCTACCCTCACACTTACAAGGGCTGTCAGGAGAAAAGGATTGTCAGAATAGATCACGATCCCAATACCACATTTTTAGAATCAGCTTATCCAGGTAAGAGTTAATGCACTTCACCCAGTAAACAGTAAAAGAAATAGCAGTCGTTGCCCTGCTAAACCTTGGAAGAATGAAGAATTTCAGTCTTTGGTCCTGTCAAACTGACACCATTCATTATCCTTGAATTGGCTGGTGGCTTTAAAATAAATAAAACAAACCAGAGATCCTCTTCAGACCTCCGTAATAAAGGCAACTCTGTACACCAGCTCATCCTGGTTTTGGAGTTGATAGCAAAAAAAGATTTCAAGTCCTTAATTCTCCCAACACTGCAACTCACACTGGAGTCAAGCAATCTCAAGGAGTTACCAAACTAGGTATTGATTGCAAACACTAAGGTTGTTTGTTATTTGATTTTTCAATTTTCAAGGAATAAGGTGAAATTCACATCTCTCCAAAAGAAAGCATGCTCTGGTTCCAGGAAGCCAGAGTTTATGTGACCTGAGTTCATTTGAAGAGAGTAATTTATATTGGCATGAGTAAACAAGAGCAGTTTCTAACTTTCTAAACACGATATGTAATACTCAGAAAAAATTCGGACCCCGTTGTAATGTCGCCTGTATTTTATGTTATGAACAACTACAGGAACAAAATCTGTTCAAAATCACTCACCCAGGTTTTTAAGGCTGGATTTGTCAAATGGCTTCCTGGCATCAGTTAGAGACATGGGATCCGGTCATGTAATCAACTATCTCCTTGCTAAACTTGCCTGGTAAACTTGAAAGCAGATGATGTACAAAGGATATCAACATGACATTGTGCCCTTTTATCAAGCCTCTCTTCATGAGAAATAATAGAGACAGAGCCAGTGAGTTCTTAGAAAACCACAAACCAACTTACTCGGTGTGAGAGAGAATATTTCTGCATCTTTAAGTTAATTTGTAGATAGAAACCTCCCCAGCTGTTACAGATTTATTCTTTCTCGCTGCTTGTTGTAGATGTTTCTGGACTGAGTACATTTGCAGGTTTTGACTCTTTTGTTTACATTAAACCTTAACTAAACCAGCTCCTTTGAATTAACCTAATAGCCTTTGACTATTAAGGGCTGTCTTCCTAAATTCCCTCTTTTACAGATCAGACTTTTGTTGCTAGGGGGTCAGCAGGAGTATTTATGTTATTCAACCTAGAAATAAAGACTTAAATTCGAATTAATGTGCTTTAATTTTAAGGATCGAAGACACCTGCATAGGAGAGTGGTAAAAACCAGCTTTTATTTCAGCAAATGACTGAACAGAAGAAGAGAGTTGCATAGCTCAAAGCAGAGCGTGGACCAGAAGTGAGGAAGTATTAGTCCTGATCCCTGCCACTTATGAGCTCTGGGAACTAAGAGCAGGCGTTTGGCTGTCTCACTTTTCTTATCTCAAAAGTAAGGATGATGGGCTGAGATCCTGTCTAGCATTAAAATTCTGTGGTGAGCTAAGGCCCACACTGAGCTATTTTAGATTTTACTATCCTAAAGGGATAGCAATAAATCTACTTTCCTTATGTAGAACTCTTAGTAGAGGCATTTGTGAGTAATGGAATTTTACAATAATCCGGCCCCACGTTTACACAGACCATTTCACCAACACCTTTTCGCTTCTAGAAATCTACTTTATTTTCACTGCTAAGACCTAAAAAGTCTACTTATAGGAACGATGTGAGAATTAATTACATTAATGAAGATGTTATTGAAATCCAACATGATATCTGGATTTTTCAATGCCAGTTTATTATCCAAAATATAGGAGTGTGTACAAAAGCTTATTCTGCGTGTAATGTATTTATTGTTATTTATGTGTTGTGGTAGCTCAAAAATGGTCTCCCAAAAGATAGTCACTGAGACCTGTGCATGTTACTTTATGTTGGGAAAAAAAAAAAGTTATTTGTAGATATGATTAAATTAAGGATACTGAGATTGGGAGATTATTTTAGGTTATCAAGGTGGGACCTAAACCACATGTATTTTGTAAGAGGGAGGCAGATAGAGATTTTACAGACATAGAAGAGAATAGTGCAGTGTGACAAGGAAGGCAGAGCCATGTGGCCCCAAACCAAGGAATATGGGCAGTCACCAAAAGCTGGAGGAAGTAAAGAATGGATTTCCCCTAGATCTTTTGGAAGATGGAGGACCCTGATAACACCTGATCTCAGCTCAGTGAAACTGATTTTCACCTTCTGGTCTCCACATGTGTGAGAGAAAAATTTCTGTTATTTTTAACCACCAAGATTATGGTCATTTGTTAACAGCAGCCACAGGAATCTAATACATATGACAGTATTTTTTATTTCACTCATTATCTAAGAACAATGCAAATTTTGATGCCAGAGGTTTGGTAAACAGCTGGGTTATAGGTACCTTTGCTTCTGTGTCACTTCTATTGGTATCTCTTACTTATTAGTTATAGACCTCACTTAATGAGACTACTTAATGAGATTTTAAAAAAATCATTTTTTAGAGAGTAGTCTTAAGAAAACATAGTATTCATGAGGGTACGGTGTGACATTTACCTCTCATAATTATACAATGAGTTTTTCTTGGGCCTTGGGCTCCAGGAAGTTAAACATGAAATATAAATGGTTTGCCTCTTAACCGTCTATATGTGGTTATAGGCTATACACACACACATACACACACAGCTTTCTTTTTCTATTAGCTTGAATTTCTCTTTATTTTCTCTTTATATTTCCCTGGACTGAGCCCACCTTTCTGTTTTGATTTTACTATTTTATTATGAAAGTCTTTCATAAAAGTCATCTTAAAATTCTTTCCATTTCAAGAAAATATATTAACATTAAATAAATAATCTAAGTACCACAGGATAAAGCCTATCCAACTAGAGGTTTAGTAACAATAGGCATTGAAATGGTTATAAGCACAAATTATAAGTGAAAATTAAAAAGTATTCTGTCTCAGTGGATAGAAAATTAAAATGTTCCATAAATGGCCTTCAATCCAGACATTCATTTTTTTTTACAGTCATCCAGAATACTTACCTATATGAATATCTGTATGAATTTCTAGGTGAAATTCCATGGTCATTTTATTCTTCTGTAATCAAATCACTGTTAAGTTAATAAATATAATTTAACAAGTAAGTATATCATATGACATAGTTAAGAGGCAACCTTGTTTTTTACTCCCTACTGCCCATTCAAAATGTATTCAGTGAAGGATATTCCTTCAGGGATGCAAATAGATGTAGGTACCATGATTTTTCTTTCGTTGTTACATATTAGGTCTTCTATTCAAAGGTTAATGGATGATATGTCGAACATGGTCTCAAACTGGTGAATAGGATGCTTGGTCCTATATTAATAAAAACTGTGAACTTTAAAAAATATATTTTATTTATTTATTTGACAGAGAGATAGAGCACACGCAGGGTGAGTGGTAGGCAGAGGGAGAAGGAGAACCATATTCCCCACTGAGCAGGGAGCCTGATGCAGGCCTCCATCCCAGGACCTTGGGATCATGACCTGAACTGAAGGCAGATGCTTAACTGACTGAACCACCCAAGCACCCCAAAAGCTGTGAACTTGATTTGCTGTCAAATTCTTTCCTCCATTAGCAGGTTGAACCACCAGTTTAAATATGGAAGTCTGCAGTAGAAAGGGGCCACCCCTGGTTTTTCCTCCTTTCCTTCTCTAAGCCTGAACATAACATGACCCTCTGCTCCTTACTTGTTAGCTCCCTCCGTCTGGCTAGCGGCTGATCTTTAGGTTCACAGAAAGGAGAAGTAAGAAATAAGAAATGAAAGCAAGGGCTTTGGAGAGTTTTGACTTGAAATTGTATCATTGTTACCTGGCTGACTGTTACCCCTGGCTTTCGAGGTCTAGCAGATGATTCTTCTCTTTAGAGTGTCCTTTCATGGGCTTTTGGGGGTTCCTGTGTTCTCCTTTGTTTCCCTTGACATCAGCAGATTACACCCCTGATCTCTCTTCTGAAGAGTCAGAAAGACTCAAACCAGCATCCAGCTTACCACATTCAGCCTTATTTGGCTGGGGTCTTTTTGCCCCTAGAAGAGCTGTATGGGATAGTACCCAAGATGACCTCAAGCTGACCTTTTTGTCCTGACAGCCTCTGAGAGAGCAGCCCACTGGCCACGTAGCAGCAGTCTGCTGATTCTGTCTCTAAGTAGTTCTCAGACTCTCTGCATCCCTAGATTGTCTGGCAGTTAAGCCCAGCCACCATCTGTTTAACTATCTCAGGCATGATATATTACCTGTCTGTGTTGCTCAGCTACAGAGAACACATTTCAAATCTGTCAGAGTGGTTCCCTTGAAACCTGTTACCCCTTGAGAGGTTTGAGATGAGGAGAAAGACTCTCTTCCATTAGGGTGAGTGAAAATAGCTTTCCTCAACAACTTTTTCCTTATGACATCTTTACTCTTTCTCCACACTGATATTTTCCATTGGTCCATGATTTGTGGAAAGATTCAAGAGTCACAGAATCAGTCCACAGAGAAGTTGTTTGAATATCTGGATCCATGTAATTCTCTCACACCTCCTGTGGTGTTTGCTCTCTTTGGTACCAACACCTCAATTTCTGGAGTAGAAAGAGTTGCATTAAAAAATTCTAATAATCTACAGTCCTTCAACCTTGGATGCACACAAAATCACATAAAAGGTATCCTAGAACACATTGGTTTAGAACCCCTTCTCAGACTATGAATCACAACCTCTGTGGTCCAACTAAAAATCCAAATTTTGAAGGCCTGAGAGATAATCCTGAAAGCTGGTAGGGTTTTGCTTCATTGGTAAGTACATTCATGGAAGCAGAAATGTTGTGATACTCATGACTATTTGTGCCTCTTTGGTGGAGAAGTCATAAATATTGTGAATGATGTTTTTATAAACTATTCTATAGAGTTTGTGTCCTGATAATATATATTTTATTTATAAAAGTGTGGCAAATTCCTGGGGTGCCTTGGTGGCTCAGTCAGTTAAGTGTCTGCCTTCGGCTCAGGTCATGATCTCCGGGTCCTGGGATCGAGTCCCTCATGTCCCCCCCGCTCAGCAGGGGGTCTGCTTCTCCCTCTGTCCCTCCCCACCTTGCTTGTGCTCCCTCCCCAAAAAATAAATAAATAAAATCTTTAAAAATGTGGCAAATTCTTAACAATATTTTGGTAGAGAAATTATTACTCCATGTTCTTATGCCTTTAGGCAATTTGGATTTCCCTTTTGATTTCCTTTTGCTGCATAGTCACTTAGTAGATAATCAAATATGTATCACATATATCCACAATTTAGCGGTACTTGTCATTGCTAAAGGGGCTAGCATTAGTGGGAAAACCATAGTTACCCTTACTTTCTCAATTCAGACCCTTTTCTAGGGCTTATTTTATATTATATATATTATATTATAAAAGTGAAATATGTTTTGATTTACTTTCAGAGAAATAAAAATTTCCAGAAAAGTCTACCCCTGAATGTGTAACATGGAAAAAATGTACTATATGATATTCTAACTAAGAATTATAATTAAACACTTCAGGAAGCCAAATAAAATTTATCAGAAAAGAAAAAAAAATTTGCTCTGGTGATTCATTTATGCCATCCTGCCTTTGGATAAAATGTAGAAGCCACTTAATATTGCTGTGAAGATTTGGGCAGTGTCAACATTGAATTTCCAAATCAATCTGGAAAGTAAAAGATATTTCACACAAGTATTTTACTCAAGACTTTGTTTCGATATGCTAAAAAAAAGATCACAAGTTTAAACTCTGCTCACCCTTGAGAATCTTAAACCATAATATTAAATCTGGACTCAAACAAAAATTATATTTAAGTAATTTCTGTGGGCAGATAAAATTTCATATTTAAAGTCAGGAATAACAGGCAGTCACCCACATGGACTGACTTAGGGGGCTGTGTGGGTAGGGCCAAGTTCTTACCCACAAATATCAGTACTTGATATTTTAGCTTTTGAGTTTCTCTCTTAAAATACAAATATTCTACACTCCCAATTAGCACATTATGATGAAATAACACTTTACTGAGAATAAATTTGTCAGAGTGATTTTCTTTTTGACAGGAGATAGGTGACAGCTAGTAGAACTGAGAATCTGGAAACCCAGAAATGGTAATGAAGAGAGAGCAGGAGCCCAAAGACATTCTTGATTTCCTTCAAAGATTTGTCTTGGGACAACTCTTTTTATTATAAATCTCATTTGTCCCCATGATTGTAACTACCATTGAATTAGTTATCTATTGGTATGAAACAAATTACCTCAGAAATTCGTGGCTTAAAATAACACACCCCATTTACTATCTCATAGATTTTGTGGGTCAGAAATCTAGTTCCAGTTCAGTTGGGTCTTTGGCTTTATGATCTCCTGTAAGAATGTAACCAAGGTGTTAGCCAGGGTTGGAGTCTCACCTGAGGCTTCCTAGAGAAGAATCATCTTTGAAGCTCATATGTATGGTTGTTGGCAGGATTTTCTTTGAGAGTTGTTTGACAAAGGGCCTCAGTTCCTTAATAGCCAATGGCTGGAGGCTGTCCTCAGTTTGTGCCATCTGGCTTTTCCAACATGACAGCATACTTCATCAAAACCAGCAAGATAGGAAGTCTGCCAGCCAAGTGGAAGTCAAAATTTTTCTAACCTAATCATGGGAGTGCCATCCTATCACCTTTGTAATAGCTTAGTGGTTAGGAGCAAATCTTTGGTACAGCTCACTTTCAAGGGGAAGGATTACACAGAATATGGATCAAATTAGTGAAAGTCTGATTATACTACATTTGATACAGGTACTGTCTTGGAAGGTGCTGTCTTGAAAATGCTGGAGACCGGTGATATATAATAAAAAAAAAATCACAAGAAAATTTCACTTCAAAGAGAAAATGTTTCAGATATGGGTAAAGATTTGTACTTGTGATTCCTCTAAATTTAACAATAAAAAATCTACATGCACTTTAAAGTAAAAAATGCTATCCCCAGTTAATAAGCATTGTCTAGAAGAGCTATATTTTTCATGACATAGTTTTCTGTTTTTCCTTTTTTTTTTTTTTTTTTTGGCTTCTGATCAGTTTAGCACAATGACTAACAAAACACGCTAGCATTTAGAAGTTATTTAGCAACAGAAAGTTGAAATAATCCAGTTTCACAAAATTCATTTAATGTTGTAAGCACATTAAGAAAACGATTCTCTAAAGCATTATGGTGTAGCATGTAAAATATGGGGACCAAGAGACCTGGATTTTAATGCCAATTCAGCCACTAAGTGACTTTACCCCTTGGAGAATAATCTTTCCATGATGGCTAAAGGTCTTCATCTATAGAATAAAGGAATGAGACTAGATTAGTGCTGTTTAACCTCTGTTCTTCTGCACCCTAGGGTGGTAGTGCTTTAAGGGATCTGAAATGGGGTCCTGATCATAGTAGACTCATTAAATACATGTTTACTCTTTTACTGTTCCTTTCCCCGCCCCCCCAAGCCTATTTAGTTTTACCTCCACTAACAAAGACTCTAACCCTTTTGCTTCTGCTGCTGCCACCATGTGAAAATAGAGAAGAATGGAATCAGCATTCATTCCTTGCCTCACTGACCCTCTCTCATTCTCTCTCCACAGTTTGCTTTCTTCCTAAGTGAATTACTTTTAAGAGAATTTAGGTTCAAGGAATGTTGTTAATTTAAGTACGCATCCTTGTTGGCCACTACAAAACCACTAGCTCTGAACAACTCAGAATTTTTAAAACAATTATTATAAATTCAAGCTACCCCTTTATTTTTATTTAATACATTGATTTATCCTGTTTGTGTAGTTCAATTTCCTAAAAAATTAGTGTAAAAAAAATGAAACCTCTTACAGGAATAGCTTTAGTTAAAGGTCTAAGACTCTGAAGTTGGCAAACCATGCTGATTATCAAGTTACTATAGACTTAACATACACATTTGTTTACATTAGGTTAGTCTCAGACCCTGACCACTAGCAGATTGGGAATTTCCATATCTTTCCACTTATTCGTTAGAGATAGAAAAATATTTTGTTGTTAGGTGTGTTATGATTTAGCATTAATAATTTTGAGGGACTTTTTTTTTTTTTGTCATTACCTGCTATATTATTGGTAGTGGTGGAGGGAGACTTAGGGTTGAGAAGCTGAAAAGGAAAATTAAGGATATTATTGAAGAAACATTGTTGCAGACCTACTTGTTTCTTACAGCAGGTTTTACTTGTTTTATCTTGCTGTCAATATAACATCTTATTTAGTCATTAGGGTGATCTATCCCTATCAAGAGCTTTGAGTGAACAACCGAAAAGGGATGAAGACATAGAAACTGAATGGCTCCTGTGTCAAAAATGATTTCCTTGATACATGATACATAGAAGCTAAGCAAGTGATTTTATTCTGCGTGTAACAAACGAGGCAGTGAACTCCCAATAGAGATGCTATAGTTCGGGCAATCAGGAAACACCAATATTTCACATTTTAAGATCACTTGTAAGCCTGATTCATCACAGGTTTGGATATTTAATTGCTTTGTGCAATCATTGAAAACCGACTTCTCACAAGAACTTTGATCCCTTGATGATGAATATAAATTTTACAAGAAGAATCAATATTAGTTTAACAAGAAGAATCGATAACCTGGTGAAGTCATTGTAATACGATCTGACATTTTCAGGATTACTTTACGTTCATTCAATATGTATTTATTTAAGTCCTTTCAGTGACGGGTGCTGGTATCAAAGGTGAATGCTACAGAATTAACTGTTATCATACAAGGGTGTGTTGCCAGGCGGGGGAGAGACACCAAGTGAGAAATGGCCAGCTACAAGGTCACCTGTGTTAGGCATACAAAAAAAATCTACTAAAGTATTGCAAAGGAAATAACTTTTGAATAAGGAAGACTAAGAAGCACTGGGTGAAAATCTGCGTTAATGTTGTAGAACAGGCAAGGGAAAACACTCAATAAAAGTTGGCTGTTCAAAAAGTACTATGAAGTGCCTTGAGGTCTACCTCACATTTTGCTGCAATGATCAGAGCTATCTGTGAGTTATTTGTAGCCCATGGATTGATTGCCAGACACTATCATATCTGCATTTACTCAGCTGACTTAAACAGATTGTTAGGCAGGAATGCCAACGTGAAAATATTATGACTTTGGGGCTGGATTTCACTAGGAGTTCAATTCTGATTCTGATACTAGGCAAATTATTTACCAACCCTGTGTCTCAGTTTTCTCATTTGTCAAATGGAATAGTGCCTATTGTATAGAGTGGTTGTGATGAGTAAATGGAATAGTACAATATTTTTGGTGGCTAAGTACTGAATGAGTCAAATGAATAAATGGAAAGCCCCATACCTAGTCCAAAAATGTGGACCGTAAATGTTAGTCTCTCTTCCCCTCACATCTCTCTGCTTGTGCTACAATTTCTATTGATTCCATGCTTTTTCAGAAAATGATATAAGAATGAGCCTATATACCCAACTGGGTAGCCCTAATCTCCCTTTAGAGGTTTTGCAAAGCTCAGCTCTGACATTAGCAAGCTGAGTGTCTGTGGGCTCCAGTCTGAGTTCCATAATCCCCCTCATGGAATGGATATGAGAATTATATGAATTAATAAATTAAGACACACACACATAGTAAACCCTTTCTATTTTTTTTTACTTTAATAAAATTGTTTTATTGAGATATATTTGACATACTTTTTTTTAAGTTTAAGGGGTATGACATATTGATTTGATGCACTTATATTGCAAAATGATTGCCATTGTAGCTGATGCCTCTATCACATCACATAACTATCTTTCTTCTAATGTTGGGAACAATTAAGACCTAATCTTAACAAGTTTAATGTCTATAATACAGTTTTATTGTCTATAATTACTGTGCTGTGCATTCGGTCTCCAGGACATAATTACTTACTGGTTACAAGCATATATCCTTAAACATCTCTCTTATTTCCTCCTCCCTCTGGTAACCACCATTTTACTCTCTGCTTTCATGGTTGTGTTTTGTCTGTTTCAGATTCCACACATCACAGACATCACATGTATTTGTCTGATTGTCTTGTAGCATGATGTCCTCAGGAATATTAACTCAACATAAAACACAAGGCACCCAGAGTACAGCAAAGAACAACATTTTTCAGTCAGAAGTCAGAATCTTGGTCTCACCTTTATACCTGTGAAGTTTCTAAGTCAAGGTGATTTATTTACTAGTGATTAGTTTCCAGTTTATAAAATTAGGCTAATACTATCTACCTGTCCAGCTTATTTTACAGGAAAAATTAAAGAAGTTTATGTAAATCAGGTTACAGACATATTTTGAACAATGTTATCATCCAAGACAGAGTTATCTTTATTTATAACCTACCAATGTTATAAGAAAATAATTGATTAAACCATTAACACATTATTTTAATCTCTGAAGGACTCAATCACACGTGTGCTCTGTCACATAACCACTGGATCAGGAAGACAAACCTTGGGGATCGTCACCTCTGCTTCCACTTATTCCTTGTCCATTTGCAACTTTTCTGTGAATAATTATTAATTTGTAAGGATTCTTTCTTTCTTTCTTTCTTTTTTTCTTTCTTTCTTTCTTCTTTCTTTCTTTCTTCTCTCTTTCTACTTCAGGTCCTGGTTTTTAAAGTTAAATTCTGAGGGGAAAACTCAAGGAACATTTTTTTTTTAAAACAGTTTTGCTAGTAAAATGTAATTATATGTACTTGTAAAGAAAGACATTTATATCAAATATTTAAATTATTCTGTAAAAGCTTAAAATTTCAAGTACTTTAACCTACTTAAAAAGGAAAAGTGCTGTGCTGGGATTAAGTAAAACCAATTAATTTGTGGAAAACATACTGAATATGTTTTTCCATATGCAAGAATGGAAAGTGATAAGGCTATGGACAAAAAGTGGTTGATCTTCATGGTGAATTAATCTGAACCTTCCTGCCTTTCCCCCCCCCAAATGCTCACTGCATGATTTCTTTCAAACTCATTAACTTTAAAGGGAATGTCATGTATAAGGGAGATAAACAGGGTTAGAGTTAGAGGAAGAACAAGGGCTGAAAGAAAAGAGGCAGACTTGCAAGGTGAAAAGACTTATACTGGTGTCTTGAATTTATGTTTTATTCAGATCCCTTATTTTTCTATACATAGGATCTTAGAGTTTATGCTGTTCCCTGCAATATTTTTTTAAAATTAAAATTAAGTTTCTTTCCTTCTTCCTTCCTCCCTCCCTCCCTCCCTTTTTTTTTAAAGATTTATTTATTTATTTTAAAGAGAGAAAGAACCTGTGGAGGGGAGCAGCAGAAGCAGAGGGAGAGAGAGAATCTCAAGCAGACTCTGGGCTGGGTGTGCGGAGCCCCAAATGGGGCTTGATCCCACAACTGGAGATCAAAACCTGAGCCCAAACCGAAAGTCAGTCGCCTAACCTACTGTGCCACCCAAGTGCCCCAAATGAGGTCTCTTTCTTTTATTGCCTATGAAGTTGATATTTCTTTTTAAACAGGTGTCTGGACACAGTCTAATTGTCCATAACTTCAAATTCATTGTAATTAGCTATGCCATCCTGGCCAATTTCTCTAAATATAACTGGAGTCATTACTTGTACAGAATTAAAGAAGTCTTCCCTTTTATTTTTTAGCCTCTGTTTTATCTTCTCTTTCTTTTTCATCTCTCTTGCTATCTTTTTTGTAAGCCCTCTCTTTATTTTCCAAACTAACTTACTTTTTTAAAAAATTGCCTTTCCTATTTAGTCTTCTAGGATCAGAGGTCAGAATTGAGTAAGACTCAGTGATATATATGTATTTGAACAGGCTCTATCAGCAAGTCATAAACTTCTGAGCATAATTTTGGATATGTTTTAGAATCTGGCATGTACGCATGCTTGTATGCTTCTGAAGTACAAATATAGGATAGTGATTTTCTATATCATCTTCGTGTTTTCACATGCTCTTTTCAAAAATAATTTTTTGAGAGTTTAAAAAACTTTGAAAGATACCAAGTGTGATAATTCACTTTATATGTCAACTGGGCTACACTATGATGTTCAGTTCTTTGGTCAAACACTAGTTTGGATGTCGCTATAAAGGTATCTTGCAGAGGTGATTAACATTTACAGTCAGCTGCCTTTAGGAAAGGAGATCACCATTGGGAATGTGGATGGGCCTCTCCAATCAGTTCTTAAGAACAGAAATGCAGGTTTCCTGGAGAAGAATGAATTCTGCCTCAAGATTGTGGCACAGGACTCTTGCCTGAGTTCTCAGCCCACTTGTCTGCCTTAGATTTTGGACTTAACAGTCCTCACAATCACATAAGTAAATTCCTTCAGCTAAATCTCTCCCTCTGTCTGTCTCTTATCTCCTTTTCCCTATATCTCCGTCTCTGTCTCTTTGACTCTATCTCTATATAATAAATGTATAATTGATTCTATTTCTTTTTTTTTAAGATTTTATTATTTATTTGAGAGAGAGAGTGTGTGTGTGTGTGTGCACAAGTGGGAGGGAGCAGAGAGAGAGGGAGAAGCAGGCTCCCCACTGAACAGGGAGCCCAATAAAAGACTCAATCCCAGGACCCTGGGATCATGACCTGAGCCAAAGGCAGAAACTTAACTGACTGAGCCACCCAGGTGCCTGTAATTGGTTCTATTTCTTTGGCCAACCCTGAACTGACTGATGCACTGAGGTAGACATCATAATATTCTAGAGGTTTTATTAAAATTTCCCATTACATTGGCTTGATTTTTTTTCTATGGTCCCTTGCTTTTTTAGGAACAAAGCTCTAGCTAGACTTGTGATTCACAAGACACTTCCCTTGAAGGGAAAGATGCCTTTACAGGAATCGGTCCAACGATCTCGCTGACTGCTGTGATGTGTGTCTAGTACCCACAGCTCGACCGTGTGGTTTGAGGCTGGTTTTCAGTGTGTCTGCATTTGAAAATGATAGTGCTATGCAGGACGCTTTACCCAGACCGCTGGACAGACCACCCCTCTCCTCACAGCCTTCACACAGTTCATTGCCCACTGAAGCAATGGACCTTCTCCTCAATAAATATTTCACTTATGGCTTCAATCTGTATAAAAGTTGGAGATTTCTTTTGTCATTTTTCTAATCATGAAAAATCATGAAGTAAGCACACTACATTTTCATGATGGAACTATGAAAAATAAAACCCTTTTCATTTATTCAACATGGCATTTGACCTAGTTTATTCATGCTGTTTTAACAAAGTACCGTAGACTGGGTGGCCTACGTCAACAAGAGAAGTATGTTTCTCATAGTTCTAAAGTCTGGGAGAATGAGATTACGGTGCCAGCATGGTTGGCTTCTGTGAGAATCCTCTTCCAGGTTTCATACTTCCGACTTCTCATTATATCCTCATGGGATGGAAAGAGCGGAGAGAGGGAAACAAGCTCTCTCGTGTCTTTTTATAAAGTCACTAATTTTATTTACGAGGGCTCCTCCTTAATTACCTCTCACAGGCCCCATCTCCTACTAGCATCACACTAGGGGTCAGAATTTCAACAAATGCATTTTGAGGGACACAAACATTCTGTCCATAACAACATTTACATTCAATCCCTCAGGAAAATAGTGCTATATTATATAACTATATTTTGGTAAATTTGGTAAAAGTAAATGATTATTGGAATGTGACTTGATTAGGTTAACAGAGCCAGTAAGAGTTAAGGCTTGGATCTGGTCAATATCCAAAACCAGGACATTCTGTAATTTACCAATAAACCCAGAAAACTGAATTCTGGACAATGTTAGGTTAGACCAGTGGTTCTCCAAGTGCAGTCCTAGAATGAGTATCACTTGGTTAACGCCAATTCTAACATGTTAACTAACCTCACGTTCTCCACTTACATCCTTCCTTCGCCTGCCTGACACAAGTAGATACTTCACTTTGTGTTTACCATCATGAGTGAAAAATAATTCAGTGCTGAAAATAGAAGAGAAAATGTCTCTCCCCAAATCTGAATCCATTAAAGAGTTTTTACTACAGTTACTTTCTGAGAAGTAACTGTCGTTACATGTAGGGTAAGAGTCTAGGCTGAATCTTCTCTCTCCCCTTATTTCCCTGGAACCAGGGCTGGGTGAGTGAAGATGACATGAGCAGAGATGTGTGGGAGGTGACAAGACTAGACACTTAAGAGGGAAGGGTCAAGTAGGGCCTAGTCTCACCGAAGTCATTTGCCACTCCTTAGAAGTAGAAAAGAGATGCTTGTCCACTGAGCCTAGAGAAGAGAGTGAAGGACAACCACAGGAGATGGATGGCATGTGTAGATGGCAAGGGAGGACTTCCAGAGGCAGTAACCATGGAAGCAGTTAAGAGAGCCAGGTGGGGTGAAGGATTCCTCAGTCCAGGCAAGCCTGGTAAGATGACTCAAAGACTAGGAGTCAGACTCCTCCATGCCCTGGCACCACGTCTGCCTTCTCATCTGTCCTCACCAGGTTACACACATCCTTGGAGGAGAGAAAACCTAGAATTTACTGTGATTTGTTTTCTGTCATTTCAGTAAAATGTGGCTCAACATAGAAATGAAATTGAGTCATAGAATATAAAGTCACATTTCTTTTTTAAACTTTATTTTGAAGTCATAACTTATAGAAACATTGCAAGAATAGTACAAAGAACTCCCTTATCCTATTCTGCCAGATACAGTCTGTGATCTATTGGCCTTCCTTGCTATATGTATATACCCATTGTCATTTGTCTAAGCACTGGAGAGCAACTTGCAATTGTGATACCTCATTATCCTAAATATTACAGTGTCTACCTGTTCAAAACAAGGACGCTCTCTTATAGTACCTCCACACTGACCTCCAGATCAGGAAATCAATGACACAAGACTATCCCCCAATTCACAGACAGCATTTAAATTCCACCAATGTTTCCCACAATGTTGCTTTTCCCTTTGTGCTCCAGAAAACTATGTTTCATCTAGTGGTCATGTCCTTTCAGTTTTGTTCAGACTGAACAGTTCCTCAAGGTTTCCTTGTCTCTTAGGACTTCAATAATCTCAACATGAGTCCAAATGATGCTTTCTCCTACCATACTCAGACCATGCACTCTGTGAAGAAATAACACAGAAATGATGCTGGGCTCGTCTCAACTTGTGTTAATGTAGGCATATAAATAGAGCTATCCTACCACTGAGGATATTAATTTAATCAGTTGGTCAAGTCAGTAGATACCAGGCATCTCTATTTTCCCCTCCTTAATTTTTTTGCTTTTCTCTTAGTAGAAATTCTGGTATTCCATTACTTTCTTGTTACTTACCAAACCGCTGACCAGCCTTACCATCCATTGATGACTTTCTCTGGAATTAGCCACTAGTCTGTAATGGTTGTCAAATGGGGGACATTCTAATTGTCTTCATTTGTTAGTGGCCATTCCCTTGTAAGAGAGAGCTTTTCCTTTTTTATTTATTTATTTGTTTATATTATATGGACTTTATTTTTATTTTATTATTTTTTAGTTTATTATATGTGGACCTACAAATTCCTACTTTATTCAATGAGCTAGTAATCTATTACTCTTGTTATTTATTTTTACATAAATTGTCCTAGACTGGGCTCCTTCAAGCTAACTCGTGTCTTTTTGCATTGTCTTGCTATTTAGCATAATAAGATGTCTCAGGCTTATCTTGCTTTTGTCTCTCCCCAGCCTTGGAATCAGCCATTTTCTCAAAAAGCTCTGATTCTTCTTAATGTAGGATGGTATTCAGAAATCAAGTTCTGAGTACTTAATGTGTTCACAGCTTTTGGGATGGCATTCCTTCAAGTACCTCTCAGAAAACAAAACTAGGAAATACATGTATGTATATTCACACACCTGTAGGTGCTCATCTCTGTATATTTATTCGTTGTGTATCTGAGTGTTGTAAAAAAAGAAAAAAAAGAGTTCATACCAATCTCTCTCTCTCTCTTTTTCTTTTTTTTTTGAGAGAGAGAGAGAGAGAGAGGGGGAAAGAGAGAGTGCATGCAGTAGGGGGAGAGACAGAAGGAGAGAGAGAGAGAGAGAGAATCTTAACCAGGCTCCATGCCCAGTGAGGAGCATAACGTGGGGCTTGATCCCACCACCCCAAGACCTAGAGCTAAAATCAAGAGTCGGATGATTAACTAACTGAGCCACCTGGGTGCCCCCTAATATCTCTTATTTAAACTTTTCTGAAGAACTCTTCTTCCTCTCGCTCTGTGTTTGTAAATCCTTCTCTGACAGTGAGAAACCTGGTGACTTTTCCTGTCTCTGCTTCTTCTTCTCCATAGGCACATGTACTTGTGCACACATACACATACACACACAGTTATTTGCTCAGTCAATTTACTACTTTATTTGTAACAATAAATCTCCCAACCACAGGGGCTGCCTCTACCACTCTGTGTACCTGCAACTCACGCCGTGTCCTTGGCTTCCAGCTCCCCAGCTGGTGTGTCTGCGCAGCACTCTTGCCCCTTCACTAGCCTGCAGCAATGGACTCTCTGTTCTGACAATATATTTCTGACCCACCTGATTTTTACACTTGTATGTTCTTCTCAAGCTTATTACCTGTCTGAAACTCTAAATCAAGTCTTGGTTAAAAAAAAAATACCTTCCTCTTGAAGCTCTTTCAGATTCTACAAGTGAGAACAGCTCCTTCCTACTTTTTGTAGTTCCTATTCTCACCTCTGTCCTCAGGGCATGAGGTCTTTGGGACACCCATACTGGGTACTTCTTGCCTACCTATTGCTGCAATTGTTTCTTATGAAGGGTACTGGAATAAGATAAGTTCTCTTTCTGTTCTGCATGCAATCTTTGAGCAGATTTTTTGATGTCCCAGCTCATGACACATACTGTCATTGTGTCTGTCTGTTCTACTATTGCCCACACTTGCCATCTATTATGTTCGCTCTGTATTTATGTACAATCTCTGAAAGTTGGTTCCATTCAAGGGATGCAGATTTTGCCTCTGTTTCCCTGACATTGGGCTAATTTTATCCCAATTCCTGTAACCATTCATCTCAAGGTCTTCTCTTGAAGTCCTCTTCTAGGACTGGTAATAACTGTCTTTATCTCAGAATGTCTAATTCTCCTAACAGTTATGCATACCCCTCACATTAAACTGTAAGCTCCTCAAGGTCAAAACTTTTCTCTTTTTTATATACTTAATATAGAACTTTTTTTTTTTTTTAAAGATTTAATTTACTTGAGAGAGCAAGAGAGAGAATAAAAGCAGGGGGAGCAGCAGAGAGAGAGGACGAAGCGGGATCCCTGCTGAGCAGGACGTCCCATGTAGGACTTGATCCCAGGACCCTGAGTTCATGACCCGAGCTGAAGGCAGACACTTAATGGACTGAGCAACCCAGGTGTCCCAGAACTTTGGTTTTTATATACTTTCTATATATAAGTCAAAGACTTGCACAGGATTGGTATTCAACAGATACTTAAAAAATTTGAACATGTGGTAATCTTCTCTGACATCTCACACTGACAGTTCTACATCTGGTTTATTGATCTGTGGCTAAGATTTAGTTTAATGATCATTTCCAATATCACAACTCCACTCAATCCAATGTGGCCCTGTGTAGTATAGTGTGAGATAGTGAAATTCAAGAAAATTTCTTAGAAACAATTAAAAGTAATGTATTTTTGTTATATTCACTGTGTTTATTTGCCCTGTATTTGGAATTTCTAAAGGCCTTGGATTAACAAAGTAAGGAAAAAAAATACTTCTTTCTTTTAGGATTCATTTAAAGTTTAGAACATCATACATAGAATTTTATTGACCATTCACGTGTTTTCCAAGCTATGCCTTATTATTCAGAGTATAGACTCAAATGTCAGAGACATTCATTTTCATAATAAACTCTTTAAAATATAATATGTAAGATGACAATTATTTTTAGAAAAATTATTGTATGTTAAATAACTGACTTACCTTTGGACAATATAGAAATACCTCAAATAAGTATAAAACTAAAATAGTATATTTTGTACTTCATCTCTGGGACCTACAGGTGAACCGATGTTCACTTTTAAACACGAGTTTCTGTTTCTTCTTCCATTTTTGTTTTCTGTGGGTTTTTTTTTTTACCTAGCCTACTAAGAAGCATAGAGATAAATTTATATAATACTTATAATTTGAGTTCCACATTCAACTGTTTTCACTCCTGTTTTTAAGGCATTTTCCTTAATAAACAGCTATCCCATTATAATATCTATCTGAATTGTGTGCACAGAGAAGATCTTAGTTAATCTTTGATCAGTGTATTTCAACCAAAAGACTTTCTCATGCCCAAAGTTATCCACAGGCTCTTTATTAATCCAATGTTCTATCCACTTAAAAACTAATGTGCAATGAGAATTTGGCCACCATTAAGCTCTTATTTCTGTGACTTGTTCACTTATTGACAACTTGACATGAGATGGGTGAGTAAGCTTTCTTGGATTTCATGTTTGTTCCTTTCTTCTCGTTCACTCTCCTTTCTATTTGTGAAACTCATTCTTGTTTTAAGCTCTTTGAGCACACAAGAGAAACTGCTCATTTGCTCTTTATGTTTTTTCAAGGGAAACAGCAAGATTTTTCCTGATGTTTTAACGGAGCTTGTCTTAAAAATAAAGAACATGGTAAATTTTTTTTCAAGATTTTATTTACTTATTTGTCAGAGAAAGAGAGCATGCACAAGCAGGGGGAGTGGTAGGCAGAGGGAGAAGCAAATTCCCTGCTGAGCAGGAAGCCCAATGTGGGACTCATTTCCAGGACCCTGGGATCATGACCTGATTTGAAGGCAGACATTTAACCAACTAAGCCACCCAGGCATGCCAAGAACATGGCAAAATCTTTAAGAAGAAAGGAGAACCCTCAGTTTTTTTCATAAGAACTGTCACCGTGAGTAATTTCCAAGCATCCAAAAGAACACATGAAACCAAAAATCCCAAACAAAATTTTTTACTTTCTGGCTAGTATAATATAATCCTGCATTTTGACAGTCAACCAGATTTGTTCTGTAGGACCCTTTAAAAATGGGAGAGCCTATATTGTTTTCCCTCCTTTGGTGTGGGAAGTCAGATATAGTTACCAAGACTGTTCCTTCCTCTGCCTAGGCTAAGCATCTCCACCATCGAGCTATTTTGGAATTTGTTTATTAGAGCATATGAACAGAAATGGTAATAACCCAGAACTGGGTTTGACACACTATGGAGTAAGCTGTCAATATGTATTTGTTGGACTGAAATTGCCTTGTGAGGCACTGATGAGAAATCATCAGATATTGATGATGTCTGCTGACCTTTTATCATAGTTACTTTCAAGTCAGACGTCAAGCCTGCTTTCTATTCTCAGTCTGGAGAACCTATTATCTTTAAAGGCTTTGCTTGTGAAATACATCATCAGTGAGAGGAAAATATGCTGTTAGAAAGACACTGTGTTTACAAAGGGCTCAGTAAACTATTTTACACAGTAGTAGGAAATAAAACCAGTTATGTCTCCTCTTCCCCTGTAATGTAAGACACTGCAAATTTCTAGGCCTCAAAAACTATAAATGTGCCCTCAGGGAAACCATAATATCTCTAAAATTCACAGATGTATTCTCAACAGAAAAATTTGCATTTGATTCATTATGTTGGATCAACCACTCCAAGTTTTCTTGAAAAATAAGATTTGCATAACATACCTAGAAGTACTGAATGTGATTTTAAATTCAATATATATTGCAAGGCTAAGCACAGTTGTCATTAGAAATCTTACTTTACCTGAAGGTTTTAATACAGGTTGAACAGAAGATAGAAATTATAGAATAAGTCTTACCAGAACTGGGTTCTGTCTCAATGTTACAAAAACCCAAATTACCCTAAAGGCTTTCCACTATCTAATAAACAAATTAATATGAGATGGTCCTTATTTACAACACAATATATGTTTCCACAGCTAACAGCCTTATTAAAACCCACCTCTATTCCTTTAAGAAGTCATGGTTTCTCTTTAACTTAGTACAAATTCTGAAGAATGAAAGGAGGCATTATTTTTAGACCATAGTTCCAATGCGACAGCCGTTTAAGAAACTTGTTGCAGAGTTCAGTTGGTGGCCGGATCAGGAACAGAGGGCAGACAGCAGAGAGCTCTGAGCAGCCCCTTGCTTGGGCAGGTCGTTACCCTCACACCCAGGAGGGAGGAGCGGAGCCACCCGGCCACCAGTGCCGGTCACCGCGCCCCTGGTCAGGGTCAGCGAGGCAGAGCCCCAATAGCCCTGCCACCCTGCCTTAACGTGGGGACACCAAGACCAGTGCTACGTGTTGCGGTGCAGGGAACCGAGGTGGGGACGACTGCATGACCTCGAGGATGGTTTTGGGAACCATAAAATGGTTCCAGGTAAGAAACGGATATGGTTTCATCCACAGAAATGACCCCAAGGAAGATGTATTTGTAGAGCAGACCGCCATAAAGAAGAACCCCAGGAAGTGCCTTGGCAGTGTAGGACTTGACCTTGTTGGAGCAGAGGCGGCGGCAGAGCAGCAAATGCCAGGGCAAGGCAGTAAATATGTAGCATACCCAAACCAGGGGAGACGCTGGCCACCTTGCAGGGGATGCAGACGCAATTACCTGCACCAGTTACCAGCAGAATGACGAGAGTGAGGGACTGGAAGCCAGCTGTTGCAGGCCAGGTACAACAGCGCTGCCCTGCCCCCACCACGGGCCACCACGTCCCCTTCCCCTGCACAGAGGCCCCGTGGGCCCCACCACGGTGCTCCAGGACTCCTTGCAGAAGAAGTGAGGCAGGGCGAGGACAGCAGGGTGCAGCAGTGCAAGGCAGGCCGGCGACACAGACGACTATCGGGGTCATAGTCCAGGGTTCCGCAGGGACACTCCTCACTGGAGAGCCTATAGACAAAGGCAACAAAAAAGACAAGGAAAATCAGGGCGACCAGAACAGGGACATGAGATAGTACAAAGGCTTTTAGCAGCCACTTCATCGTCAGTACCAACACCTCTTCACTTACCAAAGCGGATGTCCAGAAAACCCCAAACCACGTGATGGCAGAGAGACAAAAGCAGCATCCACCAGCCAAAATTCTT
Source organism: Lontra canadensis (assembly GCF_010015895.1). NCBI lineage: Eukaryota > Metazoa > Chordata > Mammalia > Carnivora > Mustelidae > Lontra > Lontra canadensis. The sequence goes on along the minus strand of NW_022631074.1, from coordinate 5,923,666 downwards.
CTCCAGATGTTGAGAAGGGTGTAGCTGACTTTTCAAGTTGTTTCATGTCTGGTCAAGTTGCGCTTTTTTTTTTTTTTTTTAAATCTCATTTTTAATTTGTAATAAAAATTTACAACTTATTTTTTTTCAAAAAATCAACCAAATGGAAGCACCTGTTAACAAAGCTCTTAAATTAAAAGAGAGGGGGAGAGAGAGTGAGAGAGAGAGAGAGAAGAAACTTGTACTTTAGAAAGGAGAAACATTTGGATATAATCTCAAGTTTCTTACATGACATAGAGGAGTTAAAAGACATAAAATTAGCATGACCTAGAAGTTTTGTTTTCAAATAACAAATCTCATGTCTGCGGAATGTTTTATTTGTCTAAATTTAAGAATCAGGAGGAATGATGTTGTATAATAGAGAGTAGTGGGTATTAACTAGCAACATTCCCTAAATATTGGAATGAATTTTTCCAATGTACCCAGACAGTCAGAATGTTTATTGATATTTTCTTCTTTCTAAATGTTTCACTTTTAATTATTCCTTGATTCTTCCCTGCCTGATATCACAAAGGAGGAAATAATAAACTCGTAAAGGCAGGCTTTGTTTATGAGTCACTGTCAGGAGTAGTAGAAAGAACATAAAACTAGTGAATCTAGCTTCCAGTCTTAATTCTGTCTCTTATTCTTTGTATAGTTTGGAGCAAGTCACGTCACCCATTTGGGTCTCAGTTTTCTTTTTATGAATGGGAGGATTGGGGAAAGTATGCTCCAATAGCCTGTCTTGCTTTAAAATTGGATACATTGTGTCTACCACTATTACTTTTGCATCTAAGAGTCACCAATGAATTCCAAGTGAAATTAAAACATAGATCTATTCTATGCTTTAAGAAAGACATCATGCTGAGTGTTAGTGAAGAGGAAATAAAAGTTGGATTTAAATTTATTGTTTACTTTCATGTCCCAAAGCTTCCAGTACTATTGAGGTCATCTGAGTACCCATCTGAGCAATGGGAACACAGCTTTCCTGCTTACCAGTGGAAAAGGACACATTCAATTGGCTCCCATAGGTCCTTTCCGCTTGATCAAGTGTGCTGGCTCTTTTCTTCTCTACCTAGCACATCACAGTCACTCTGTCGTTCTGTGTGCGTTACTGGATTCACTCCTGCTTTACTCTTCTTGGTTGCTACTTGATTTCTAAGTGCTGTTGCTTACATTTACACAGTACAAATTCTACCTATATCCTACCTAAGACCTGAGTGGCCTAGGGTAGATTAAACATATTGAAATCCTTGGAGACAGGGTATTAAGCAACAATAAGGTATTATTATTGATAGGTCATTCAACTTAAAAAAAAAAAAGATGACTACCTTAGATTTTTTGCATGTGTTAGCAATGTATTTAGAGTGATTGAAATGACATTTATGTTTGACTGATCCTGGGGATCTGGCCTTAGGGAGTGTTTGGAAATGAGCATGGTTTGTTTAATTGAAATTTCTCCGCCTGTTATGATTTCCCATGTTGAAACAACTAAGTTTACATCCAGTGGTAGTTGTTGAGCTTAGAAGAAACAAAATGTTTGAGTCCTCACAGTATGCATGTTACAGTGTACGCCAGGCTGCCAAGACAGCTCTGAGCAGCATCATACGCAGCCCTTGACTTGTGTAGGAAAAACTGCCAGAGAGAAAGAGAATTATTTAAAGCATCAGAATTTCTCTCATTGGTTCTACTTTGCCTCAAGGGAAAGAGGCGGATGTAAAAACATCTGGAAAGCTTTCATAAAGTGAGATTTTACTTATCTACCTCTGGGTAGATAGTTTTAATTTCCAAACCCTTTAACTGTAAGGGGAATGCATTTGCTCATCACTCTATGGAGTACTGTAGGAGAGAGAAAGGGCAAGACCTATTACAAATATCAGCCCAATGTGGCCAAATCTTCCACATGTTGAAAGTAAAGATTTTTTAAAGATGAAGAATGCAAGGGTACCTAAGAGACTTATTTTTGTAGTAGTGGATATTAAACCTAAGCCCTTTTGTCCATTCTGTAGTGTGAATTGGAGAACAATTTTGTTTTTTCCATCTGGATCTGTTTGTTGTGACAGATCATTGACATGTCTTGAATACAAGGGAAGGACGTGTTTTTTTAAAAAAAATGCAACAACAAGAAAAGAAGACTGAAGTGGGATCAGCAATTGGGACATTGGCGTGAGGGTCCCTCTTCTAGTTCTCCACTCCTTTGTTGCATCTGAAGATTTTACTTTTGTGCTGACTTGGGAATTCCTGCTTGCCTTTGTGTGTCCTTTGTTTGATTGATGATCTCAAGCTTTAGTGCGTTTGCAACTGGATTACAGATTTATTTGTAGAGATTTGTGTGCTGAGAACTTCTAAAAATATTGATGTAAGAGGTAAAGAGCAGAAAGTGTGAGAAAAAATTTCTTTGATAAACAGCCATGACTGTCACTAAGCAGTTTCAAATATAAGGAAGAGGTTTTAGTTTTAGTTGTCCACACCTTGCATGTTGGCTCCTACTGTTCAGGGGAGGAGTGCTGATAATAGTTTGAGAAAATGTAGAAAATGTTTGCGTGGGACTTTAATAAGGTGGATTTTCTAACAAGATTTTATTTATTTATTTGAGAGAGAGAGGGAGAGAGCACTAGCTGAAAGAGGGGCATAGGAGAGGAAGCAGGCTCTCTGCTGAGTAGGGAGCCCTGGGGCTCAATCCCAGCACCCTGGGATCATGACCTGACCTGAAGGCAGACACTTAACCGACTGAGCAACCCAGGTGCTCCAGTAAGATGGATTTTAAAGCATGTTCGAAGATAAAAGTTATTTAAGAAGAACACAGATTGCGCACAAAAAATCTGAATATGAATTTTAAGTTAGTGCAAAATGACCTGAAAATTGTAGTCTGTTATAAATTGTTTTCTGAAAATATATATTCATTTGAAACTAATTGCTCAACTTCTGATAGAATTTGGGTCATTCTACCTAGAATTACTAGTATTAGATCTCTAATTGCATTTAAATAATAAAATGGAGGTTCAGAAGTGCTAAACCTTATAGCTTGAGTTTCTAAAATGTCCTGGGTTATTCTAATAGAAAGGATATGGAGTGCCATAAACAAGCATTTTGTGGCTTGGTCTCCATATTGTTGGCCAAATCCCTTATTTTTTTTAGAAAAATTTTGTCTCTTTCTGCTTGCTTATTAGTTTTCTTTAGTTACTGTGTTTTTGGTTGTGGAGAAGGAGGGAAAATTTGAAGATATATTGCTTGGCCAGGACATCAACAGTTTAGAAGAAGCCACATCATTTAGGAGTTTCTTGATAGGCTGACCTTAAGAATTCCCAAACTTTTTCATTTCAGGTTAACTCCACTATTCTAGAAATAGTTTGCCTATGATTTGTCTCTCTTTTTTTTAAATTTTAATTTTCAGTGGTATGCATTTCATGTAGTTAATAATTTATGGTTTCTATACTATTTACATGGACTGCAGTATATGGTAGTCAATGTTTCTCATGGTGGAACAATTTCCAGATGACCTATAAATTGTCATTTACCATAATGGTATTTTTTTTTTCTAATATGAGGCTAGCAAGAACGAGTTTTAAAAGAAGATGGAATACGCAAGTATGTTTTTAGGCATTCATGCTTTGGGTAACTACCCATCCTGCCTCCTCACAGATGACTCAGACTTATCTAGGAGGGTTGGTAAGAAAAGTAAAAAATAGAAATAGTTCTCTCTGAGAAACAAAAGAAAAATAATATCTAACATATAAATGTTCTTGGAGTTTTCCTATAGGATGCCAATAGGAAAAATGGAAGAAAGAACAACTAGAAGAAAAAGAAAATACAAAAGAGATTACTTAGTTGGCCTCTGTGTCTGGCTTTTGTTTCCAAACTCCTTAATTATAACAAAAATGATCTAAGTTAATCTATGTTCAACATTTATGGTGGAGAAAAGGTCATTTACTTCCAGTTTTAGATGGATAAAACCATTTACTTATTTTTCTCATCTTTCCTTAAACCTAAATAGGATTTTGATTTTGATATGTAATTTTTTGTTTCATTATAAAAGAGAATACATAATATATAATATATGAAATAAGTTGCTCTTCATTTTTTTTTAAAGATTTTATTTATTTATTTGACAGAGATCACAAGGAGGCAGAGAGGAGGCAGAGAGAGAGGGGGTAGCAGGCTCCCCGCTGAGCAGAGAGCCTGATGCAGTGCTCCATCCCAGGCGCCTGAGTCCATGACCTGAGCTGAAGGCAGAGGCTTAACCCACTGAGCCACCCAGGCGCCCCTAAGTTGCTCTTCATTTTAACTGGTACTGTCAAATAATTTTACATTTTTTTAAGTTAACATATTAATGATACATGTTTTAGTTTTTTATTGCTTAGAAATTACAAATTACTTTTTTTCTTAAAGATTTTATTTATTTGACAGAGAAAGATCACAAGTAGGCAGAGAGGCAGGCAGAGAGAGAGAGGGGGAAGCAGGCTCTCTGCCAAGCAGAGAGCCCGACGCAGGACTTGATCCCAGAACCCTGAGGTCATAACCTGAGCCAAAGGCAAAGGCTTAACCCACTGAGCCACCCAGGTGTCCTTCAAATTACTTTTTTTTTTTTTTAAGATTTTATTTATTTATTTGACAGAGAGAGATCACAAGCAGGCAGAGAGGCAGCAGAGAGAGAGGAGGAAGCAGGCTCCCCGCCGAGCAGAGAGCCGATGCGGGGCTCGATCCCAGGACTCTGAGATCATGACCCGAGTGGAAGGCATCGGCCCCACCCACTGAGTCACCCAGGCGCCCCTTCAAATTAATTTTTAAACAACGTGTTCATAACTATAGGCTAGGTTGTTTTGTGGTGTGTCAAAATTCATTGAAATAAGATTAGAAAATTGAAAATAATCTGTATTATAAGTCATTTGCAACCAAATTTGAAGACTTTGAGAATATTATCTCAGAGACACACATGTGGTGACAATACTAGAGGTGACATAGAATAACATATATCTCGTCATAAAGGAAATAGTTTCAATGATCCTAGATAAGTCTGTTCTCTGTTAAATGTTTTCTCCTTCATTATACATTTTGTAGATTATGTTTATTTAGTTTTTATAGAGGACAGTAAGGCCACATATCTCACCTAGAATGTCCATGTTTATGAAACTTTGTATTACTACAGTTTTTTTTTTCTTTTTGCATTATCTTTTATTTCTAATCCTAATGACAAACCTGTGGGGTTCATCTTCATCAACCCATTTTCTTAAAATTAACATATAATGTATTATTTGTTTCAGGGGTACAGGACGGTGATTCATCAGTCTTACACAACACACAGCGCTGACCACAACACATACCCTCCTCAATATCAATCACCCAGCCACCCCATCCCCCAGCCCCCTCCTCTCCTATTTTGAAGAGGAGTGAGATTTTCTTTTTTTTTAAATTTAATTTAATTTTACTTTTTTTGTGTGTCCCAAAATTCATTGTTTATGCACCACACCCAGTACTCCATGCAATATGTGCCCCCCTTAATACCCACCACCAGGCTCACCCAACCCCCCACTCCCCTCCCCTCCAAAACCCTCAGTTTGTTTCTCAGAGTCCACAGTCTCTCATGGTTTGTCTCTCCCTCCGATTTCCCCCATCACACTTCTCTCCATCTCCCCATGTCCTCCGTGTTATTCCTTATACTCCACAAGTAAGTGAAACCATATGATAATTGACTCTCTCTGCTTGACTTATTTCACTCAGCATAATCTCCTCCAGTCCCGTCCATGTTGGTACAGAAGTTAGGTATTCATCCTTTCTGATGGAGGCATAATACTGCATTGTATATATGGACCACATTTTCTTTATCCATTTGTCTGTTGAAGGGCATCTTTGTTCTTTCCACAGTTTGGCTACTGTGGCCATTGCTGCTATGAACATTGGAGTACAGATGGCCCTTCTTTTCACTACATCTGTATCTTTGGGGTAAATACCCAGTAGTGCAATTGCAGGGTCATAGGTAGCTCTATTTTAGCTTTTCTTTTTTTAAAGAGGGTCTAATTTTCAACAGCTCTCCTTGCAACAATCAGTTTCTACCGCTAGGAGTCAGTCTACATGAACAGATGTCCATATAGATCACTTAAGTGTTCAGTTTTAGGACAGTGTTACGATTTGATTTCATGCAGTGCTTTTTCACTTGGGAAGAATCTCCTTGGACACTCACACGGTAATATACAGTGTCTTGTGGTTTGAATTTTCTTGCTACACTCTTGACAGCACATTTCTCAAAGGACTTCAGTATATAGTTTAACCGTTCTTTCCCCCTAGCTGTCTCCTTTCTCTTCTGTCTGATGTGAATTCAAAGCCTTCATCTAATTTAATATGCAGGAGCAAGCGGATGGCTGACAACAGCAGAATCATAGATTGGGGTCTTCTCAAAACCTTTATGAATGGGATGGAAGATGACAGTTGCTCGCAGAATGACTGGATTTGGGCTTTGACATGAGGGAACCATATGAAAGTGACGTTATAACCTGTTACAACTATGATGCCTTATCTAATTGCCAGTTTCGATTGTTTTTCATGTTTCTTTGGCTTCTGGGTGATAGTGAAGTCTTTGTCCCCCACTATACCATAAGATCTTCAAAGGCAGGGGCTGTCTTACCTATCTTTATTTTTCCAGTACTTAGCACAAGTCTTCACAAATAGTCAGCACTGGTTGTGTTTTTTGAGCTGATCTAAATAGAACTCAGTAAGTTCTAATATACCAGAATGGCCTACTGCATAGTGATCTTTATTCATAGAGAAATATTAAACATCAATAGAAATACCTTTGTAGTGATATGCAAAAATATAATGAGCCATTGTTCTTTTTCTTTATGAAAAAGGAGAATATACATAGTTTATAAATAACTGGGACAATTTGGAACTCTTATCAAGCTAATAATTGTTTTAAGTCAAGAAAAATGCCTCTAATGTTTAGATAAAACTTGAAGAAATATTCCATGTCTTTCCTTGAGGAGGGCATTTCCATTAGCTTGGAGACAACAATGTTTATTTCTCATAATAAACATATTTTTTATTTGTTCTGCTTCATTTTAAGTTTAACACCGCAATGACCATATTAGAAAGTTAGTTTAAAATAATTGAATCGGCTCTCAGAATTGGAAAAGAACTTAATTGTTCATATAGCAAGCATCATTGTGCTTTGCAGAATACTTTTCACTTTTAAACAAAATGAGTACCAGAGTTTGTTGGCAAGGTTGATGGCTTTAGTTACTATAGTAATTTACATAATATGTGTGGATATATATATTATACTATACAAATTACATGCTTCTTATACTATGATCAAAGATAAGGTTCAACTTGTGACCACTAGGAGTCACTGTGTAGCTGTCCCAGCGGAGGAGGTTCCTGCACAAGCCACACCAGTTTGCTGGACAACCAGGGAGATAACACGCTCATCCTTTTCCCAACCACTGGCATTTATCCATTTGCCAACGGGTAGTCATTAAGTGCCCACAGAGAGCTGGGTGTTGTATTAAATTAGGCAACACAGTGAGAACAAGTTGCATGTGCAGCTAGCCATATCTCTCCACTCCTGCTCCCAAGCAAAGGTCTTTAAATCTCCTTTATGATTTATCAGTTTCATTTATTATTATTTATACATTTCTTTATGAGATTTTATCTTTCCTGTTAGAGAAACAGGAAAGAGAAGTAGGTATTTTTATTTTGTAATTGTTTATCACATTAACTGGTATAGAGTAGATGCTTATTACATGTTTGTTGAGTGACTGGATGTTATACCAATTATTTCTTCTTATTCTTTTGATATAGCTGGTACTTTTTCTTGACTGCACTACTGCCTAGTTATTGCTACCTCCTCTGCATTACACCTTGTTCATTATCTTCTAATGCTATTGCAGTAATGAAATGGTTATAAATGAATAATTCTCTTTCACGGTCAATTATTCTTCCTCCTTCATTCTGCTGTAACAGGTTAGAAGTCTTATTTCTATCACATCAAAAATAAATCACATCAGTTATCAATGGCAACATCGACTGTCTCATTTTTGTAAGTGGGGACTAGAATTGAAGAGTGTGCATGAAAGTTGTGTGGTGTTGGAAAATAGCATTAGTTATTGGAAAGTGCACTGACTTCACAAGACGAAATACTACATTTTAGTTTCAGATTTTTCACCAATGAACAATTTCAATATAGAGAATTACATCAATCCCCACCACTTTTCTTTCTCCATTTATAAAATCCATTTAACTTTTATTAAATGCCAAGTGGGGACCTGACGATGTACTAGGTGTTGAGGGGAGTACAAAGATGAATTAAGCGGATGCCAGTGTTGAAAGGATGACTATACAATTATGGGTGGAAACTAGAAATAACATATAAAACAAATTGAACTTTAAAGGAAATACTTAAGTGCCCAATGAGTGGAAGAGACCATGGGAATTTAGATACGTGAGTAGTTTCATTTAGATTAGATCTGTAAAAATTGGCTTCAGAAAATTGCATTTTGCCTTTGGTTTTGAAATATTGAGACATTCCATTCCCTGAAATGGAAAGCAGAAGATGTGTTGGGGAGACATGCCCAGATATTTCTTGGCATTAATGAGGAAAATTTATGTCTGAAAAGGGGAACATGTATGTGTAGGGGTAAGTGGGAAAAACTATTAAAGTGGTAGTGAGTCCATTTTGTGAAGTACCTTGAATATATTTCTAATCATGAGTTTTGGGGCCATAATGGATCCCACTTAAAACTGGGTCTTGAGGTTTGGGGGGTGGGGAAGGAAAAAATGAATGAAGATGGGATCAGGAGGGAGACAAACCATAAGAGATTCTTAATCTCACAAAACAAACTGAGGGTTGCTGGGGGTAGGGGGAGGGAGAAGGTGGTTGGGTTATGGACATTGGGGAAGGTATGTGCTATGGTGAATGCTGTGAAGTGTGTAGACCTGGAGATTCACAGACCTGTAGCCCTGGGGCTAATAATACATAATATGTTAATAAAAAATAAAAAAAATAAAAAAAAAACCTGGGTCTTGAAGGGCTCTCCTCATTTTGATCTTACTCTTCTTGCTAGTACAACTGGATGTTCTCTGTAGGCATGACCTCTAAAGTTACCAAAACTGGTCACTTTTTCCTGATGCTGGTTATTATTCATTATATAAGTCAATATTGCCAGAGAGTCTGGACTTTCTTGCAGAAAAGTTGGCATTTTATCCGAAAAATCTTGACTTTGCAGATGGTTACTGTCGGGACACATGAAGCCTAAAGTTGACCCAGTGTTAGGGCAGCTGATTTGTTAGAGCATAGAGCTCCGTGTCACGATCATGGATTTTCAGTCTTCCCCTTGGCTTCCATTTTTAAAAAATATTCTGTAGGAAAACTTTCTGCCAGATTAGGGCCACAGATGCTGAGCTGATATGATAAAACATTGAGGCCCTTGAGGATAAATTAGAAAGAAAAGTTGCTTCTTGAATTAATTAAATTAAATTTGTATCTTTAAATATTTTAATCATCAGGTAAGTAGAAATGTGTGCTTAGAGTATTACTAGTAATACAATTCTCTTCCTATTCTGTTCACTATTTTCTTACCCTTTCTCCTTCCTGCTATGTTTAAGAACTGCCAATTCAGGGGAATGATCCTTTCTTCCCATAATTAAAAACCAACCTTTATTCCCATAACTACATAAAGATTTCTGTTCCTGTTAATGCCAATAGATTTTTAGTTCCATTAAGGAAAATGGATCTTTGTTTAATGAATGTTGTAGAATGAGATGGCTGGAAACTCACAGGTAATAAAGACCAAACAAACTGATTAAATGAAGACAACCATAGAGGAAACAATTGATTTATGGTAATGATTTTTTTGTTTGTCCATGGTAGTAATAGTGAAGGAACATACCAAAAACATGCATGTGCCTGATTTCAAGCTATGAATTTTATTGTTTTATAGGATTACCTCATATATACTGAATTCTCACTTACCTATAAAGCACGTTGTTAAAGCTACAAAAGAAGGAACAACCACATTTTAAACTAACAACTGGAAGAGGTAAATAGAGTACCTGGTACAAAAACATCTCACTTCACATTCTAAGGACTAGACGTAATTCTGTGTCTACCCCAGGCTTGCACTACCATTGGGGAGAAAAGTCTCAACATGTATATACCATTTAGCTCAATAGATCTTTCTATAGGTGATAGTTAAGTCTCTATTTATGGAAATAGATTAACATAAACAAATTTGTTTTGGGAAATCTGTCCCTAAATAATTACATGAAAATTGATTTTCAAAATTTAATTATCATGTAAGTGAACCAAAACTAGTTTCCTATCAAAAAAAAATTGTAGGGATCTTTTTTGGTAGTTAACGTTTTTAATATTGCAAACAACCTTGCATATATAGAATGTAAACTATATTTAGTATATTTTTTCGTATATTGAGATCGCCTAAAATTGGTCAAATATGAAATTTCCTTCTAGTTCAGATTAATAAAAGAAAGACACAATGATTAGTTTTCTTCAATGATACCAGGAGCATATTTACTGGTGAGTTTGACATAAATATTGAGCTAAGAGAACAGAGTGGGGTTGCAGGCCATCAAAACAATTAAAATTAATCAGTTTAGGCAGTCATAAAGATGTGTATCTTTAAGTACACATGTTCAATTACTTACAGGAATTTTTACTTTAACCTTTATTTTGAGTGGTAGGAGGTTGAGGCTTTATAAATACAACTATAAAACACAATACACGAAGAAAACCAAATGGACAAATGAGATAAATCCATGAAATTATTGGGACTAAATTTTTAGAAGTGATGTGAGAAATGCCCAAGATATTTACATTTCTATTCCTTCAGAATCACTTTTTGAATATAGATTATGATTTATATTTGTGTTATTAATCTGCCACTTTCAAATACCCATCTCTTACCTGGTCAAGTGGTAAATCTTATTATATGAAAGGAAAAATACAATGAGCAAAACAGTGGTAAATGTGAACAGAGCTCATATATTACTGCTCAGTTCTTGGAGCAGAAGAAAAACTATTTTGTGAACAACTGGCCATTTATCCACAAGTAATCCTTAGATAAATAGACAGTGGTAATTTTCAGGTCATATCTCTGTGAACATAAAGGTATTTTTAAAAAGACATTTTCTTATGGAGTTGTGAAAAATCAAAATGAGAAAATTTTGGAAAAGGAAGTAAAAAACAGGCAGTTAGAAGAAACCTTGGAAATGATGTAATGACCAGGGTATCTCCTTCAGCACAAAGATGGGAGAGAGTCCCAGAGAGAGATAAAGATAGGATTTTTTACTCTTTTCCTTTAATTTTTTAATTATAGAAAACCAGCCACATGTGGCTGTAGAGCACTTCAAAGCTGCCTCGTGACACACCATGGAATAATAATATTCTGGCTAGACTGAGTTAAATATATTTTTAAAATTAATCCCACTTATTTCCTTTTACTCTTTAAAATGTGGCTATTAGGAAATTTGAAGTTACATATGTGGCATATATGGCTCCCATTATGTATTTATTGGACAGTGTTGGCATCGAACTCCTACACCTACTCAGCAGCTGTCGACTCAAGACTCACCTTGTTTCATTTATATCCCGTGCACTTTGGACTGTCTGTGGTCGTATAAGTAATGGGTCCAAGATTCGTCATGGAACACCTGTTCTTTCCACTGCTACACTTTTACACCGAAGTCTGTCCGTGTATACTAGTTTTACTCTCTCCTAATTATTTCAGATTACCTCTGGGAGATTTAGTGATTGTGACAGGTTAATAACACATTCATTCATTTCCTTTACAGGCTATTATTTTAATTTAACTGATAAAGATCCTTGGATCAAATTCCACATTTACTTCACTAAGGAGAGTGAACTCATTTGTAAATCATTGCTCATCCTGGCAAAATCCTGATCATTTCATGGTAGCAAAGGAGTTAATACCTCTTTGGCTCTTCTTCTTTTTTAGCTTTTTCAGGAAAAATTTCATTGTTATCTTAAAGTAGATGTGAAAAAGCATAATTATCCAATAATTAATGAACATATCCATTAAGCATTTACCATGTAGAAAAAACTCAGTGTTGTATATGTATATACACACACAGACACACACAGACACACACACCATCATTCTGGGAGTTAGTAGTCTTGGGGTGGGAAGAGGGAGTTTGTGTCTGGACATGCTGGACTTAAAGGGTCAGGGAGAACCAAAGCAGAAATGTCCAGAGATTAGCAGGAGCTGAGCTACTAGGAAAAATGTTTTCTATCTACACTTTCTCTTCAGTGATGACTTCTTGAATCAGATAAGAAAACTTTTTGCTAAAACTATTCTAGCAATATGCTATTTCAGAGAATGTTTACAAGTTAATCTCTGCATATATTTTTATGTATCTTTGTTATAGTTATTTCAATTAAGTACACCATCTGTATTTTGACATAGTTGTGTATTTGAGGGGATATAAGTCATGACAAGAAACTATTTGATATGTTTTTTAACTAAATTACAAATTTGACTTAACTTTCACATTTGCATCTTGGAAAATGAAAGGGCTTTATCACAAAAAACCCTGGGAATTTTCACTTGAGGCCAAAACTTAGAGAAGTGTCTGATGTTTTGCTGGTCCTTCTAGCGAGTGCCATCTACCATTAGGGGTGACTTCGGTGGAAGCGATGATGTATATTTGTCAGGTGTCTTCTGTGTGCCCTACAGATCCTCAGACATCTTTTTCTGGTCCTGAGAAGCTGAACTGTAGAGACTATGTTCCTGGATCCCTTTCCTTCTATCTTCCGGTTAGGTAAGGACAGTGGGGGAATGAATGATAGGAAATTTGGGAATTTATTCCCCTTTTTCTCTTGCTGGGTGGTGAGGGTGGCTGCCTGTCTCTGGGTTTTGGTCACCATTAACTCTCCTACAGCCTTAAGGTTGCTAATTGTCCACCTCTTCGAAAGCCAGGGGAAACCATTTACATGGACATGGATGGACCTGGAAGGGATTATGCTAAGTGAAATGAGTCAAGCAGAGAAAGACAACTATCGTATGATTTTACTCAAAAGGAACATAAGGAATAGCACGGAGGACCATAGGGGAAGGAAGAGAAAACTGAAGGGGAAGAAATAAGAGAGGGAGAAAAACCACAAGAGACTATGGACTCTGGGAGAAAAACAGGGTTTCAGAAGGGAGGGTGGGGGGGGATGGAGTCGCCGGGTGATAGGTATTACGGAGGACACGTGTTCTGATGAGCACTGGGTGTTATAGCCAACTAATGAATTGTTGAACAATACATCAAAATGTACTATATGGTGGCTAACTGAACATTAAAAAAACAAAAAACAAAAACAAAAAAAAAAACAGGCCAGGGGTATTGTTTCATCCCTTCTGGGTTTTCCTTTTTTTCTTTCCCTTTTTCTTTCTTTCTCTCTTTCTTACTTTCTTTTTTTTTGTTTTTGTTTTTCCTTCTGGGTTTTCCACTCCTCCCCATATACTTGTAACTTTTTTTTTTTTTTAAATTAAACTCCCCTCAAACTATCCTAATTTGAATGTGCCATCTGTTCCTTGTGGGATCCTGAAAGTGTATGAAGATTTTCAACCCTGGCTCTTCGTGTTAGAATTCTAGGTTGACTCTGGATCCCTCAGCATTCTTTCCTCCAAAGCTGTTTCTCTTTGAAAGAGAAATTGGCATGTTACCGGAGGCTCTGGGACATTAGGCAAAGGCTATAGAACAAGGATTTTCGCACATTCCTTTCTAACTAAATAATGAAATGTACGCTACAGTGGAATGAAATATAGAACTTACATTCCAGAATAGACTTGAACACTAAAGGTATACTAGCAATTAAACGAAGGAATGGGATGGCAGCTGCAACCCAGAAGTCAATACCTTTGGACTTGACTTCACATGGACGCCACAGCCCCATTTGGCTTCCTGTTGCTGGCAACAGTATTAAGTCCTGGTGCACTTAAGAGCCTCAGGTTTCTAATAAGCATTTTCTTCAAAGCAGTGGCTTGATTTGCTCTGTGATTTTTGTCAAGTGCATATCATATCAAAGGAGAAGTGTTTGCCAAAGCCTTTCTTCAGCCACAAAAAGGGGAGTTTTGTTTGAAGAAAGTCAAGTTACACTGACTGGCTCCCACTGGGAAGATGAAAGGGATGACTGGATTTCCTGTGACTCTGTTGTTGTTGTTTGCATCCCTCAGCTATTTTAATCAACATGAAAGGATTCCATTGCACTGTGAGAGTGGTGCAATTTGAGAAAGCCATTTAGAAACCGCCAAATAGATTTGCAGCTAATAAAGTTGTATTTGTCTGTGGTGTCAGAGACCAGATTTATGGGAGGTGATTAATAATGGCCAGAATGCCAGGCACAGAAAGATGGTCAGGAGATTATTTTTCAAATGGATTTCCCCACTGCAGATTCTTAATATGCATTATGTACATTTAAAGAAACAACAGGATAGATTGTAAAGTCTAATTTTGGTCTAGTTACAATGTAGCCTTGAGACATGATTAGGATATAAACTGGGTAAAGTCTATGTATGTACCCGGCCTAATGAAGCAAGGAAAAGCATTTCAAATTGAAAATTAAAAATATTTTTATTAAAGATCTGTATTTTAAAATATGAAAGGGTTCTTCTTGATTCATTGCTGTGAATTGTTTTCTTTTTAAATTTCTGGAAGATATGTATATACATAATAGGCCCTCAATACAAGTTTGTTTAAGCACATTTTTCTCTCAGTTTGGAATCCTTAAAAATTCTGACTATTATAGTCATTCTTGTGCTCAAGACAAAACAAAAAAAAAAAAGAGAGAGAGAGAAAGAAAAAGAAGGAAGGAAGGAAGGAAAGAAGAACGAAAGAACTATTATTATTTTGTTTATTATAATTTATAATTTCCAGCAGGGGAATTAACTACACAGGAATGTTCTTACTCAGATAAAGCAAGTCTCAATTTCCTTATTGTCAGTGTTTGAGGAAAGAAAGAAATATGGCCTTATACTTGCTCTATCAAAAGCCTGAAGTCTGCATTCCTTTTTAAGGAAAAAATGAGATAACATTACTCTTACTCTCAATTTCTTTGTGTTGAGTCACATCTTTTCATGTTCGAATGTCTTATCTCTTTTTCATCTTATCCTTTCTATTCTTCCTATTAAAAAAAATTACACAAGGAGTTAAATTAACTAACTCCTGTTGATGGGACATGCTCAACAGGACTCTGGTTTAGGTCCTTCTCCTATTTTTGTTGTTGTTTTTTGATGCATTTCCTTTATTTTCATTGCTCAACCCCCTTCTCGACAGAAGATAATCATAATGTATAACTTTTTGTTCTTACACTCTAATAAAATATGCATTACTGTCTCACAGGTATCTGTTTTTAATTTATGTAATTGGTTTTAGAATAGAATTGTTTCTTGTTCTTACAATTTTCACTCATAAGGATGGTTTAAGACTTTGTGGCTGCATATAATATAGTCACTCTAGTGTGCATCTATCCTTTGTGTTACCTCTCCATCTCCTCAGTGGTGTCTCCCATAATGTCTGTAGCCTCTGTACTTCACACAAAGCAACATATCTCTGTGGACCTGTGTGAGGGGCTCTTTGACATATACATACAAACAGAGTTGCTGGGTTACAGGTGATATATATCATTAATTTAAATCGTTATTACCACATTGCTCTCTGTACCAGTCCCCATTCCTACCTGCAGTTTCTGAGGATTCTAATGCTTCCACAAGCCTGCAAACATTTGGTGCCACCTCATATGCTAATTTTGGGGTGTAAAATAATATACTGTTGTTTTAATGGGCACTCTAAGAAATTACTAATGAGTTCGAACATCTCCTCATATGTTAGCTGGACTTTTAGACTACCTTCTCTGTCAATTCCTGGAACATATACTTTGCCCCATTTTCAGTTGGGATTTATATATTTTCTCATATAAAACTCATGACCCTGAGATCAAGACCTGAGCTGAGACCAAGAGTCAGACATGTAACCTGGTGCCCCTCTCTTTTCCTTTTTGATTTTCTCAGCATAGTCTGTGTATTATAACCTTGATAGTTTTAGACAATGAAAACTTCTTCCAATCCTCCATTTTTCTCTGATCTTCATTTATGAGGTTCTTCTTTGAGCAAAACCCTCACATTCAATGTAATTAGTTGGTCTAATTTTTGTATGTGGTTTTGGGTTTAAGAAGTCATGTCTGACCAATATGTCCCTAAGTTATTCTTCCATGTTACCTATTATTAACTATGATTTTCACGTTATATAGATAAGTCCTTAATATATTTGGAGTCTACATTTATACCTGATGTGGATGGAGATTGAAATAGACTGAATGTTCCCAAAGTCATGTGTTGAAATCCTAACCCCAGGTGTGATGGTATTAAGAGGTATGGTCTTTGTGAGGTGATTAAGTTATAAGATGGAGCCCTTATGAATGGTATTAGTGACTTTTAAAAGAGACACCAGAGTTAACATTGCAGAGTAGCAGGGGGACCCTGGGCTTGACTCGTCCCTCAAACACAGCTAGAACATCAAATCATTTTGAATACCTAGGAAATCTGTCTGAGGATTAAGAGAACAATCTGCACAATTAGAGGGAGAGAATGTGCAGGCAGAGGTGCAGAAGCATGAATTAGGAGAGAGAAAAACTGAAGTGCTATGGAGGGGAGGGAATCCTTTTTGGTGGGAGAGAACAGAAAAAGAAAGAGAGATGAGGAGAGAGGGCAGTGTGTCGGATTCACACAAGGAAAACACTCCCCCAAAACCATTGACTGGGGAATAGAGAGGAGCTGACTATTGCAAGTTTTTACAAACAGTGGAGCTTAAATTCTGAGGTTTTATAAGTCTTCTCTTTCTTGTTCTTTGGAATCAGACTTAAAGTTTTTTGTTTGTTTTGTTTTGTTCCTTTTCCTTTTCTCTTTTTAGATCAGGATTTTTTTTTTTTTCAGGCTTATTTTAACAAACAAATCAAAACACATCTAGTTAAAGGTCCAAATACTCCCTACTGCAAGCAGGGAAAAATTCTGCAGAGGATTGACCCATGAGAAAGAACAGTCAAAACACAACAGCAGAGTGCACACCACACACACCAGAATACTTCCTGAAGCACTGGACAGTGTAGGACCCCTTCTTAATACAGTATTAGACTCAGGAACAGGAAACACAACAAGCTTTCATAACACACAAAAGACAGAAACTTAGGCAAAATTACAAGATAGAGAAATTCTCCCCAAAAGAAAGATCAAGAAGAAACCATAGCCAGGATTTACTCAAAACATATATAAGCAATGTAACTGAAAAAGAATTTTGAACAACATGCATAAGAATACTAGCTGGGCTTGAAAAAAGCGAAGAAGATGCCAGAGAAATCCCCTGTGCAGAGATAAAAGACCTGAAAATTAGTTAGACCAAATTAAAAAAAAAATGCTATAACTGAGATGCAAAACCAACTGGATATAATCACAATGAGGATGGAAGAAGCAGAGGAACAAATAGGTGACACAAGAGATAAGATTATGGAAAATAATGAAGCTGAAAAGAAGAGGGAAAGAAAACTATTAGAACATGAATATAGACATAGAGAACTTAGCGATTCCATAAAGTGCAATAATATCCATATTATAGGAGTCCCAGAAGAAGAAAAGCAGGGAAAGTGGGGCAGAAGTTTTACTTGAACAAATTGTAGTGAGTACTTTCCTAATCTGGGGAAAGAAACAGGCATTCAAGTCCAAAAGGCATAGAGAACTCCCCTCAAAATCAATAAAAAAGGTTAATACCAAACATATCATAGAGAAATGTGAAAAGTACAAAGATGAGAAAATTCTGAAAGCAGCGAGGGGCAAAACCTACAAGGTAGACATATAAGGTCAGCAGCAGACCTGTCCACAGAAACTTGGCAGGCCAGAAAATTCACGTGATATATTCAACAGCTAAATGGGAAAAACATGCAGTCAAGAATACTTTATTCAGCAAGGCTGCCATTCAGAATAGATGGAAAGATAGAGTTTTCAAGACAAGCGATAACTAAAGGAGTTCATGGATACTGAAACAGCTCAGCAAAAAATATTAAAGGGGACACTTTGAGAGAGAAACAGAGACCAAAAGCAACAAAGACTAGAAAGGAGTCGAGGTAATCTACAGGAACAGGGCCTTTATAGATAAACCAATGGCACTAAATTCATAACTACCAATGATTACTCTGAATGTGAATGGACTAAATGCTCCACTCAAAGGCATAGGGTATCAGAATGGATTAAGAAAAACAAACAAACAAACCATCAAAATGTTGCTTACAAAAGACATATTTTAGACCCAAAGTCCCCTCCAGATTGAAAGCGAGGAGGTGGAAAACCAACTTTCATGTTAACAGACATCAAAAGAAAGCTGGAGTAGCCATAATTATATCAGACAAACTAGATTTAAACCAAAGGCTGAATAAGAGATGAAGAAGGGTATTATATCATAATCAAGGGGTCCATCAACAAGAAGATCTAACAATTGTTTAAGTATTTATGACCTCTACTTGGGAGCAGCTAAATATATAATTCATTTAATAACAAATGTAAAGAAATTGATAATAATACAATAATAGTAAGGTGTTTTAACATCCCACTCACAGCAATAGACAAATCATCTAAGCAAGAGATCAACAAGGAAACAGTGGATTTGAATGACACCCTGGACCAGATGGATGTAACAGATACATTAAGAGCATTTCATCCTAATGCGTCAGAATACACATTCTTTTTGAGTGTACATGGAACATCCTCCAGGATATATCACATATTGGGCCACAAATCAGGCCTCAAATGGTACAAACAGATTGAGATTATACCATGGGACTCGTTCTTTGAATTAACAAGATTAATAAACCCCTATCTGGACTTATCAAAAAGAAAAGAGAAAGGACCCCAATAAATAAAATCATAAATGAAAGAGGAGAGATAACCAGCAATGCAGAAATATAATTATGAGAAAATATTATAGCAATTATATGTCAACAAATTAGGCAACCTGCAAAAAAAAGATAAATTCCTAGAAACATATAAACTACAGAAACTGAAACAGAAAGAAGTAGAAAATGTGAACAGAGTCATACCAGCAAATAAATTGAGTCAGTAATCAAAAATCTCTCAACAAATAAGAGTCCAGGGCCAATGGTTTCCCAGGAGAATTCTACCAGACATTTAAAGAAAAATTAATGCCTGTTCTTCTGACGCTGTTCTAAAAAATAGAAATGGAAGGAAAACTTCCAAACTCATTCTGTGAAGCCAGGATTGCCTCAATTCCAAAACCAGACAGAGAGACCACTCAAAATGAGGATTACAGACCAATATCTCTGACAAACATGGATTCAAAAATTCTCAACAAGATACTAACTAATTGAATCCAACAGTGCATTAAAAAGATTATTCACCATGATCAAGTGGGATTTTTGCCTGGGCTTCAGGGGTGGTTCAGCATCTGCCAGTCAAACAACATGATACACCACACTAATAAAAGAAAGGATGAGAATGATATGATCTTCTCAATAGATGCAGGAAAAGCATTTGACAAAATACAGCATCTTTCCTGAAAAAAACCCTCAAGAAAGCATGGGCAGAACATACTTCAATATCATAAGGACCATTTAAGAAAGGCCCACAGCTAATATCATCCTCAGTGGGGAAAAACAGTTTTTCCCCTAAGATCAGGAATATGACAGAGCTGTCCACTTTCACCACCGTATTTAACATAATACTGGAAATCCTAGCCTCAGCAATCAGAAAACTAAGAGAAATAAAAGGCATCCAAATTGGCATGGAAGAAGCCAGATTTTCACTCTTCACAGATGCCATAATACTCTATTTAGAAACCCCTGAAGACTCCACCAAGAAATTACTAGAACTGTTCCATGAATTCAGCAAAGTTGCAGGATATAAAATCAAAGTACAGAAATCTGTTGCATTTCTCTACACCAATAATGAAGCAGCACAAAGAGAAATCAAGGAATTGATCCCATTTACAACTGCATTAGAAACTTAAGGAGTAAACCTAACCAAAGAGGTAAAAGATCTGTACACTGAAAATATAGAACACTTATGAAAGAAATTAAAGAAGACATAAAAAAATGGAAAAACATTCCATGCTCATGGATTGAAAGAGAAAATATTCTTAAGATGTCTATACTACCCAAAGCAATCTACACATTTGATTCAATCCTGATCAAAATAACACCAGCATTTTTCACAGAGCGAGAACAAACAGTTCTAAAATTTGTACAGAACCAAAAAGGACTGCAATAAGCAAAGTAATGTTGAAAAAGAAAAACAAAGACTTCAAGCTATATTACAAAGCTATAATCATCAAGATAGTATGGCACTGGCACACACACACACACACACACACACACACACACACACACAAGACACAGATCAATGGAACAGAGTAGAGAACCTAGAAATGAACCCACAGCTATATGGTCAACCAATCTTTGACAAAACTTGAAAGAATATTCAATGGAAAAAAGACAATCTCTTCAAGAAATGGTGTTGGGAAAACTGGACAGCAACATGCAGAAGAATGAAACTGGGCCACTTTTTTTTTATACAATACACAAAATAAATTAAAATAGAATGAAAGACCTAAATGTGAGACAGGAAACCACCAAAATCCTAGAGAAGAAAGCAGGAAGTAACCTCTTCAATCTTGGCTTTAGCAACGTATTAGACAAGTCACCAGAGGCAAGAGAAATAAAAGCAAAAATGAACTTTGGGATTTCATCAAGATAAAAAGCTTCTGCATAGCCAAGGAAATAATTATCAAAACTAAAAGGCAACCTTTGGAATGGGAGAAGATATTTGTAAATGACATATCTGATAAAGGGTTAGTATCCAAAATCTATAAAGAGCTTACCAAACTCAAGACTCTGAAAACACATAATCCAGTTAAGAAATGGGCAGAAGACATAAATAGACATTTTTCCATAGTAGATATCCAGATGGCTAATAGACACATGAAAAAATGCTCAACATCACTCGGCATCATGGTAAGACAAATCAAAACCATGATGAGATATCACTTCACACCTGTCAGAATGGCTAAAATTAACAACAGAAGAAACAACAGATGTTGGTCAAGATATGGAGAAAGGGGAAGCCTCTTACACTGTTGGTAAGAAAGCAAACTGGTGTAGATACTCTGAAAAACAACATGGAGGTTCCTCAAAAAGTTGACAATAGAATTATCTTACAAACCAGCAATTGCATTACTGGGTATTGACACAAAGGATACAAAAATACAGATTCAAAGTGCTGCATGCACTCTGATGTTTATAGCAGCATTATAAACAATAGCCAAACTATGGAAAGAGTCCAAATGTCCATCAACTGATGAATGGATAAAGAAGAGGTGGTTTATACATACAGTGGAATATTACTTAACCATCAAAAAGAATGATATCTTTCCATTTGCAACGATGTGGATGGAGCTAGAGTGTATTATGCTAAGTGAAATAAGTCAGTCAGAGAAATACTAACACCATATGATTTCACTCATGTGAAATTTAAGAAACGAAACATATGAAAATAGGGAAAGGAAGGAAAAATAAAAGAAGATAAAAACAGAGAGAGAGGCAAATAATAAGGGACTTTCCTTTTTTTTTTTTTTTAAGTACGCTGGAGCCCCAACTCTGGGCTTGAACTCACAACCCTGAGATCAAGACCTAAGCTGAGATCAAGAGTTGGACACTTAACTGACTGAGCCACCTAGGTGCCCCAAGAGACTCTTAACTTTAAAGAGCAAACTGAGGACTGCTGGAGGGAAGGTGAGTGGAGGATGGGCTAAATGGGTGATGGGAATTAAGGAGGGCCCTTGTTGAGATGACCACTGGATGTGACACATGATGAGTCACTAAATTCTACTCCTGAAACCACTACTACACTGTATGTTAAGTAATCTGAATTTAAATAAAAACTTGGAAAAAAGATAAAAGAGACAACAGATAACTCTTTTGCCCCTTCCTCTGTGTGAGGCCACAATGAGAACATGGCCATCTATGAACAGGCATGAGGAAACTCACCAGTCACTTGATTTTAGACTTCCTGGCCTCCAGAGCTGTGAGAAATAAATTTTTGTTGATTATAAGCATGCTCCTATCTCAGATCTGTTATAGCAGCCTGAAAACGAAAGACAGAGCTCCAATAATATTTTTATCCATATACAGTAGTCCTTTATCCATGGTTTTGGTTTCCCTGGTTTCAGTTCCCCATGGTCAAAGGCTATCTGGAAGTAGATGATGCTCCTAATGTATTCTCCTAATGTATTGCCAGAAGATCTATAGTAGGCTAATATTACATTACAGTGCCTACATAGTTCACCTCACTTTATCTACTATAGTGTCGTTTTTTCCCAATTCCATCTATTAAACAATCTGCCATTTGCCCATTGGATGCGCTGCCACCTTTGTAATATAATACACTTAATACATATAAAGTTCTTTATAATATTTAGATGGTAAATGTTTGAACTCTCTATTTTCTTTCTTTGGGTCATTGTCTGTGCTTGTGTCAATAACATACTGCCATCGCAGTATGTATGTGTGTGTATTTTTATCTATTATATAGAGATATTTTAGTAAGGTTGTATAATATGATCTAATACCCAATAGGCAAAATTTTCCTTTTTTCTCCTCTTTTTTATATAGACTTTGCTATTTGTGGACTTTTTTTCCCCATATAAATTTTAGAGTAAATATATCAAATTGCTTAAAAACCCCAGTGGATTAATGTTCCACTGAATTTATAGGGGAGAACTGGCATCTTTATACTTTAAATTGTCTTACCCGAGAACACAGTCTGTATCTTCATTTATTCAGCTCATCTATGATCTACATTAGAGCTTTAAAATTTCCTCCATAAAGTCTTAAGTTTCTCAATTTGGAATAATTCCTAGAAACATTTAATATGTAAGTAGTATAACATTTTTGTTATATTTTCTAATTGTTATTTTTGTTTAAAGAGATGTTATTGAAGTTTGCAGTTTGATTTTGTATCAATAAACTTAGGTCAGCTGCTTTCTTACTTCTAGGAGTTTGGGTTACTGATTCCATTGATTATCCTACAGGATAATCATGTACCACAGTGATGATATTTATTAGAATTTTTTTTGGTTGTTTATAATGTATTTTCTTTTTCTTTCCTTTGTTTCTAGCTTTCTAGATTACAAATGTTATCATGGTGTTTGATGATGTGGAATGTATATATTTTTTAATAACTACCTTTATTTTTCTTCTTATTTCCAAACTTTCTTAAGGATTATTTTCAAGGTGACATTAATGTGGCAAAATATCTGAGGCTTGGTATGCCTGAGAAGTTTTTTTTTTTTTCTTAATCATTCCCTAATATTTAATTGATAATATGGCTGGATATAAAATTCTCACATTACAATTATTTCCTTTGAATACATTAAAACATGAAGTATTGCTGTAGGCAAGTCTGAGGTCAACTGATTCCTATCCCTGTGTAGATGATTTAAGTTTCCTCTTGGAAAGCTTTGGAAATTTTCTCTTGTCTTTGGTATTCTTGATTATCATAATAATGTGTCTAGAAGTGAAGTTTTAAAAATTTTTTCTTTCTTTGTTTCTCTGAAGACTCTCAATCTGGGGTCTTCCATGTTTCAACTCTAGGAACTTTATCTTCATTTTTTTTCTTTTTTAAAAAATTTCATTTATTTCAGGGATTCCCACTGTCTGGATGTTGGCAGTAGAACTCTCTATATCCCCCTTTTTGAATTCTATGTTGTATGTCATTTTAGATTGTAGTTTTTCTTGTTACTTCTGGAAGATGGCCTGAGTCTGATTTCCTGCTTATTAATTTTTTCTTAAACTGTGTTTGTTGTTATTCAATGTATTTTTCCTTCTTTCTTTCAACTATTACTGTTCTTAGACCTAATATTTGAATAGTTCTTCATTTTCTTGTTTCTATTTAATATTGTTAACATCTTCATATATTTAGCTGCATTTATTATACATTATATTTGCTTATACTTTATCATAATTTAATTTTTCCATTTTTCTGTTCATCTTTAATTCATGTATATTCAAGTCATAGTTTTTCTTTTATAGCAGTTGTACTTACTCTTTTATCTTATCACATTATCCTATGAAATTATCAGCTACTCAGCCTGGTAATGGGTATTGGAGAACACTGAGGACTATATTTTAGCTCACAGTAGAGAATTTCAGGCACTTTTGAACCACTGTTGTTCACTCAAGCTTATTATTCTCAGATAAGGAACACTGATGATGTGACCACTTGCTTATCATCAGACGACTCCTTTGGTCCGGGACTAACTTTTACATTCTTGGAAAGAAAAGGAGAAGACTGTTTCCTTAATTGGTAAACCATTAGCTCCGGGCATAGGAAGGTATTAACAGAATGAATGCTAGAGGGCAGTAGGTCACCCTAAATCTGTTTGAAACCACTTCTCACCTTAAGAGGGCTTTTGCAGCACTGTGAGATTACTCTGTGGATTTTGGTGACTTGTGTGCCCAAGCAGCAAGTGATGATTTTCCAACGTCAACACAGGAGAAAGGAAAGGGCAAAATATGAACATTTTCCTGACTGCAACAACCAGTTTGGGACAATCTGTAGACCCCTCCATAATTTCTTTCAGGTTTTGGTAGTGCTTGCTAGTTTTTGTTTATTCCTCTGATGCATTCTTTCTTGTACTTGCTATAGTTTTTCAGGAGAAATCCAGTAGGAACCTTCTGATAGTTTTCTGTCCACTTTCCTTTCATTTTCTCTCTCCCTACCTCTCTCTTCACCCACCTTCCCCCCTCCCCTCCATCCTTGTTCCCTCTCCTTCCTTTCCCTCCCTTTTCTTTCTTTTTCCCTTTTCTTCCTCAAACACTGTATAAGGGAAGTGATAAGGTTAGAGAAAACAAGGACTGGAGTTAGCAGTGGCAAACTATTCCTTTTCTACTTCTGCCTACCTATGAAGACATTCCCTACAGTTTTCTAATATGTGCAGAACCTCAGATCAAGGTTTGACTGTCCCCAAGAAACAGCTCAATTCCTTTCTATTGAATATATTTGCCAAGGAAAGAGGTTGTCATTAACGTTGATGATGTTTAGGATATATACATATTCATGTGATGAAGTTCTTGAACCTAGGCGAGGTTCAATGGGGTGAGGTTCGGAGCCAACGGCTAAGAAAGAATTCTTAAGACGTCTTTGGTGCAAAAAGGTGGTTTATTAGAGCACGGGGACAGGACCTGTGGGCAGACGGAGATGCTGTGCCATTATCCTGAGGAGTGGCTGATTATAGACACAGGAGTTGGGTAGGTGAGGACAAAGAGGGTGATGTTAGTCTCTAAGGAATTTTGGAAGCAAGGTCTCCAGGACCTTGAGGGGCTAGCTATTGTTGGGAGAAAGGTTATTCATTACTAGTAGTAAAAATCTTCTTGTGAGACCCTTTAGATGTATATCAGTGGGCCATATGCTTGGGAATGATTCTGGACACTATCTTGGAGATCTAGAGATAAAGTTTCACATTTCTCCTATCAAGTGTCCTTGTTAGTGAGATTTGGGTTTAGAAGAAATTTAACTTTATTTAGGGCTTGAGGAACTGAGTTATTTGCCTCTGGAAATTGTGCTATTGTTAGATAGCTTCTTTGTTGTAAATCTCTAGGACATTGGTAAACCAAGGGAGACTCCTGTCTTGCAGGACTGTGATCTCTGCAAGTTAACTATTTGTTTTTCTTTTAGGGCAGCCAGAGGTGCCTGAGGAATGTCACACATATTACTGAGGGGAGTGGGTGGAGAGGGGGTGCAAGGTGCCAACTTTTGCTTTGTCCTCAGCCAGCCTCCTTCTCCCTCATCACATGGACTCTTTCTTTAAAATCCTTGTGAGATTTTTCTGTCCTAGAGTTATTCTGTTGTCATTTTCCTTACCATTTCCTCAGCTTAATTACTTCCATATTCTTTGCAGCTTATATGATCCCAGAATTTTCAGCTCCTAGAGTTTTCAGTTGCAATTGGTTAAAATACAGTTATTCTAACAGACACCCAAGAACTGATCAAATATTCTTGGGAGAAGTTCAGTCCTGTCTGTTTTCTTTATAAGGTCCAGAATCTCAAGAATTTGTTGGCATTTGAAAGAGAGGAGAATTTGCCATTCCAAAATGTGCCTCTTTGGCCTAAGGATTGTCTCAAGGTGATTATATTTTTTTTAAATTTTATTTATTTATTTTAGAGAGAATGAGAGAGCATGTGTGCAAAAGCGAGATAGGGGAGAAGCAGAGGAGCAGAGAGTGGGAGAAGGAGAGAATCTAAAACCTACTATGCTCTGAGTGTGGAGTCCAGGTCAGGGTTCAATCTTACCACTGGGAGATTGTTCCCTGAGCCAAAACCAAGAGTGGGATGCTTTTAACTGACTGAGCCATCCAGGCACCCCAAGGTTATTATTTTTAAGAAACAGCAGACACAGGAGAAGATCTGAAAACTGAGTAGAAGAAGTTACCCTTTTGTAAGACTTATTTACATGTATAAGGAAAATCTCCATTCATAAGTTTATCTCCCTTGCTGTATCAGGAAAAGGGGATTGACCACATTTCTACAAGCTCTTATCACTGCCTAAGGCAACAACTTAAATCTGCACAATATCCTCACATTTATTTAGTGTGCTTTTCCTGGTAACCTCCCACAACTGAATCCCCATCCTCAATAACTTTGTTTTTTTTTTAGCTGAAAATAGTATTTAAGGTGATGACTTCAACCATTTTGGGGAGTTGCTCAGTTTTCTTGGATATCTCCCATGTGTACAGGAGGTATATGTGTTATTAAACATTTATTTGTTTTCACCTATTAGCTTGTCTTCTTATTACGGGACTTAGTCACAAAACTGGAGGGTAGAAGGAAAATTATTTTTTCTTCCCCTATACCTTTTATCATAGTTTTAATGACAATTTCCATCCTTCTTAGAAAAAAAAACAGTTATGTTACCTATGGCTGTCTCTGAATGGGATTAGAGAGGAAATTTTTCCCAGTCTTTTTAGATTTTCTGTATTTTAAAAATTTTCCTACTGAACTAGTTGAATACTAAAAAGATCTAAGGAAAGGTGTTTAGAAGGATTAGAGATTAAAAAGTAAAAAATATTAAAATAAATTCCTAAAGCTTTAGGATCTGTTAGTAAACTGTCATCATTCTGTGTTTCTCCAAATTTGTTAAGATGATCGTTTAGACATCTGGAAGGAAATTTTCTTTTTAAGTCACTGCACAAATAAAATCTCTATGAATTTCTTCTAATATTTCACACTTTACATGAACTATGTTAAATAAATGATGAAAAACAGATAATGTTATAACATCTGATTCCTGGAAAGGATTCAATCACAGTTAATGATGGCAGAGGTTTTCACCTTCTACATTTGGATCAGCATATGGAATTGTTTGTTCAACACCAGCTAGTGCAGCATGTTGCCCAGACATCAGATTCTTCCCCTCCCCCTCTTTGTAACAACAGTAGAAACCAATAAAAAAATAGAACATTATCTATAAACCTTACAGAGAAGGAGAGATAAGGTTTTCCTTTGGAACTTCAGAGTGAAAATTGCCATGCAAAATACAAGAGATCTAATACATCAAGAATTGTTCTTTTTGGTTTTTAAAAGGTTTTGCCTACTGAGCTCCCAAACGAAACACAGTTGTACCTCTCCATAAAACTGAAATGGTTCTGTGATGAGGAGAAGTGGCAACTATTTAAAGCATATGTCTACTTTGGTATAGTTACACACAACATTTTCACTTGCATATACATCGCTAATGTTTTACTCTGAAACCTTGTATTTCTTCGCACATTTGGTTAACCATATGCCTTTGATGACAACCCAATCTTAATGCAAGCTTATTATAGGGTATGAGGAGTACAATTAAGCTACAATTTTGCACCAAGTCTGTAATGCATTTTGATTTCTCATGAGATTCTAATCCAGTTTACAAAATGTTGCCAGATGTACAGTCTAGTTCCAGATCAATTTATATATATGTACAGAAATCCTAATGCTTAAATGGGCAAAAATGTAATATTTTTATTCTTTATTGTGGAAGTTCCATTTAAAACATCATGAAATTATTAAGATCATGGATAAGTTGTACAAAGTAATTTTTAAAATTTTGCATTTGTGTTCAAAATTAGTGACCATAATCATTAAAAATTTAGACCCTGTCCATCAAAGTCTTAGAGATTTAATATATTTAAATTTACTATATTTAATTTTTTGTTCTGTCTTCAGTGATGCAATTTTGTACTGTGAGGGACAGAACTAGGGGAGGGAAGCTGGTACAACGAATTTGTCATTTCAGGCAAGACATCTTTTCTTTCAATTCTTTGATAGTGGATGTTTCCTGAATTCATGTGTTCACTTATTTAAGTGCATTTCAGATATAATGCTGGGGATTAGGAACATAAAATGAATGAAAGAATGTTCTGAAAGAACTCACGTTCTGATGGAGTTGTCAGAGATATAAATACATCTTCAGGGATAAATAGGATGAAACAAAATTAATATTGAGGGAAAGAACTCCCTAGGCAGAAGGTTCAGCAATAGCAAAGATGTGAGTGTGGTAACCTCTTAAAACAGGTAATTTCAAGATGTTCTATGTCTCTAGGGAGTCAAGTTTAGTATCAGTACTGACAATAGATCAGGCTGGAAAAGATGTCAGCAAAAAGTGCAACAAGGGCCTTTCTTTTTTGCCTTGGAGGAGTTTGAAGTTTTCCTGCAATGGGAAACAAGTCAAATACCTTTAAGAAGTTGTGGTTATTTGGGGGCAAACCCAGAATTATTTAGGTTATAATGATACTAACCTCACCTACAGCTAAGTATATCCCTATACTATGACATGAGGTTATCCCCAAGAAAAATGAGTGCTTCTGGTCATCAAAATATGTGCAAAAGCAATGTTTATTACAGGTTTATTTATGATAACCTCACACTAAAACAATCTGATATCGATCAACAGAAAAATAGATAAAACTGCTTTGTGGCTATTTACTCACAATAGAGTAAATACATCCAAAGAAAAGAACACATTAGAGTAACTGTGTGGATAAAATCACACAGATGTAAGTATATGGATAAATCTCAGAGACATGGTATTGAGCAAAATGAGCCAGACACAGAATGGAACTTACTATATAATCCCATTTTTACAAAGTTTATGAATGGTGAAAATATATCTTTTTGGGTACAAGTTAAGTTAATTTGGGGGAGGGTATTGACTGTGAGCGGTCAGGCGGGTCATCCCAGGTGAGCCTACTGGGATGCTGAAGATATCCAATATTGTATGGATGCAGACATATGCAGGATGTCATAGATGCGTTGAGCTTGGGAGACAGGTGAACTTTTCCCCATGTATTTTACACCTTAATACAAATTACAAACAATGCTAGTCAGTGGAAATTATTGGAAGTGCTGGGAAAACAGTCTTTTTTCTTGGTTGCTATTTTTAAAGATTTTATTTATTTTATTTTAGAGAGCTAGAGAAGGCCCACCATGTGCACAGAGTGCGTGGGAGGAGAGGGGTCCAGGGTGAAAATCTCAAGTAGATTCTGTGCTGAGCATGGAGCCCCATGTAGGGCTGATCTCAGGACCCTAAGATCATTACCTGAGCACAAACCGAGAGCTGGCCACTCACCAGACTGAGCCACCAGAGGCCCCCCCTTTTCTCTTGTATTTTGTTTGTGCTTGTATGCACATTAATCACCAAGAACGGACATTTGACTTTGATTCAAAAGAACTGAATTTGCACTACAGCTCAGTTTATTTACTATGATGTTTTATGCGAACAGTTTAGTGTCTTGGAGCTTTATTTTTTCCTCTATAACATGGGGATGATAGTGATTGTTTTACATGACCGTTACGAGAACTAAATAAGACATTATTTTGTCCATGTCCTCTAGAAAATAGAGTAAGCCTAGGGTGAGGAAGGAAAGTGAAAGTTCTACAAAAGGTTTGCCAACAACAATTTATACTCATTTTTTTAAAAAAAATGTTCCTTTGCTTCTGATCTTCCAAAGGTGAACAATCTTTAAAATTTTCTTTTCTTTCCTTTTCTTCCTTCTTTCTTTCCTTTCTCTCATTTTTTTCCAGTATTATTAATCTTCAGTGTTCAGAGGATGATACAATTTGAATTACTCAGTTGTTTTACCCAACATTTATGTAATTCACTTAAAGCTGCAACACTAATAGTAATACTACAGGGGGGGAAAAAAGGGACTGTAAACATTTAAAAAATAGGTTTTTCATGCTTCCTTCATTTTCCTGTTTTTTTGCAGTCATAATATGTCTCCATTGTCAGAGCACCCAGATGCTGCATATTGCACTTTATCTCCTAACTAGCTAGTCTTAGCTGTCCATGCGACTGTACACTTGATGTTCACCTTCAGTCTTCATGGCAGACTCTCTCTAGTCATTCTGGTGGTTTGAAACTGTTCTGTAGTGGATTCTACACATCTTTCCTTGACTTTTTGCACATTGATAACAGATAAATTTATCCTGGAAATTCAGTTTTGTTGGCTATAGGTTCCGTAGTTCACATTTTCTTCCCTTGACTCACAAATGATGTTACCCCACTTCTTCTGCCATAAAACATTGTATCAGTTTGATAATAACCCAATTGTCCTTCTTTTGTTCGTTGGCTATTCATCAGTTGATCTTTTTATTTGAAGATTGATCTTAGTATTTGAAGATTTTTGATCTTAATATTTGAAGATTTTTTTCTTTCTGTAAAGCCCAGTAATAGTAATTGTAGTAGAATATATCTGAATATATCTTAGTGGTAAGGCAGTCTTAGGGATGAAGTGTACTCTTTCAATATGTAGATACAAATATATTTTTATTTATTTTTAGAAAGTTTTCTTAGAATATAGTTTTTTGTATTTGTCTTGTATTCTTGCTTTGCTTTCTTCAGGATTTTCTGGCATCTGTTAGATCTTATCTGTCTTCTATAATCATCACATTCTCTTAATCCTACTTATCTCTTCATTTCGTTTGACCTTCTAGTTATACTAAGACATTATGTACTATATTCATTGCTCTTATACTTTTTTCTAGTTTTGTTTACATTTCCAAATGATTGTTTTATTTTTTTATTCTTTCCAAAGTTCTACTTCATTTCTCCTATTTTTATAATTCAGATTTATATTATTTTATGTCTTATAAAACTGTTTTAATATTTTGAGCTGTTTTTTAACATAGTGAGTTAAAGCTTACATTTGTTATTATTAGTATTATGGTTTACATTATTTCATTGTAAGGGTTTACCCTGCTCCTTATTTTATTTCTCTCTTTTTTCTTATAGTAACTTTGTATAGAATTCACCATGACCCTTTTGTGTTGTCTTTTCTTTTTTTAACTTACCAGATTATTTTTTAGATAAAATGATACAATGTAGGAACAACCAGGTGAAAGAGATGCATAGGGTAAACAATGGGGATAGAGTACAGAGCTTCCATCCCCTCTCTGGGCATGTCACACTCTCAGCACCTGGATGTGTACATCAACTCTGAAATCTCTGAACCAATTTGTTTGGGTATACTTTAAACATTTTTTTTTTTTAATTTGAGTATAGTTGACACACTGTTACATTAGCTTTGGGAGCACAAAATAGTGATTGGACAGGTCTATGTATTAGGCTATGTTCCCCACAAGTGTAGCTACTGTCTGTCCCCATACATCACTATTACGGTATCATTCTCTATATCCCTTATGCTGTGCCTGTTATTCCCAATACATAGTCATTTGACAGCTAGACTTCTCCCTTCGCTTTCATCCATTTTGCTCAACCCCTCATTCCCACCCCTAGCGTTGCTCTTTGTTTTTAAATTAGTTTTCTTTATCTTTCTTTATCTTTCAGAAGTATTTACTTCACTGATTTACTTGCATGCACTTAAAAATAAATATTCTTGAATTTAAGCCTACGTTTTAAATCTAAGTGGTTTGAGTGAAGTCTTTTTAATTACTCACAATCACTATTTCTAAACTTTCAGGGTCATTCCAAGTCAAATTGCCTTACACAGGATTCCATCTTTGTGCTATTTTTTATTATAACATGGTTCAAGGTTAGTACTGGCATAAGCATTGAGACACACCATGCTTCATGTTAACTTGATCCTGTTACTTACTACATATTAGCAGAAGTACATCTTTACTATAGTACTCAACTGATAAAAGTAATGTGTTATATCTATGTTGTAGTTTCTCATAAGAAGGTATGTTTTCTTTAGTCTTTATTTTTATTAAATGAGAATAAAACAACCATTTTATCTTAAAACAAAAGATGTGATTTAACATAGTTCTAGCTTTCCAGAGCTCCCTTTCCTTTTTTTTTTAATTTCAAAAAGACTTTTATAGTGTTAAAAATATATTGATTTGCTTTCTGAAATTTCCTGACTTTATTCTTCTCCCCAATTTGAATTTCAGTGTTCCTTTTTTGTTTGTTTGTTTCTATTGCTCCTGCATTTTTATTCCATTCTCAGCAGCTTCTTCTCACACCATTGTTCTACTTTTATTAGGAGTTTGGAGAGATTCAAAAACTATACTTCTGCCAGTGCCATTTTCTCCAAATTCTCTTATTGTCAGAATTCTAATTATAGAAACATAATGAATAAAGAATGTAATGCTTACCTGCCAAAGAGAATGGCATGAGACAGAGAAGGGAAACTAGGGAGCATGGTAAAACAGTAGCTGGGTAACAATAGAGATGTTCTTTGATGAGATAGAATGCAATAATATCGAGCAGCATTCGGTCGGGTAGAGGTGTCTAGAAAAGTAAAAGTTGTTAATGAGTCAGACTCTAGGGGAAAAATATATATCCCTTATGCTAGAACCCATAAACCATGTGATTTTATTTTTTTCAGATTATAACAGAAGACATAGCATGAGCAACAAGCTGTGCTACTACAGAAGACTATGTATTTTCTTAAAATACTTTCCCTTAAGATGCAGAGA
Source organism: Lontra canadensis (assembly GCF_010015895.1). Taxonomy (NCBI): domain Eukaryota; kingdom Metazoa; phylum Chordata; class Mammalia; order Carnivora; family Mustelidae; genus Lontra; species Lontra canadensis. The sequence goes on along the minus strand of NW_022631074.1, from coordinate 5,890,661 downwards.
TGCAAGTAGGCATGAGTGAATAGAAATCACTACACAGATTGATATATGTAGTGGGACTCTTTATTTGCATGGACAGGAAAGAAATTTATTCTTAACATTTTCTAAAAAAGATTTTATCTTTCAATCAAGTGTTCAAATCTGTGACACTGGATGAATAATTGTGTATGTATATAGGAAAAATAATGATATTATATTCACAGTGAAATAACCATTCCATCAAAATTATTTTTAAACTACCAAGCAATACCAATTCTACTTTCATTAAATGCAGTTAATGTTCAAAATGGCATTATCTGGAGAATGATTCAAAGGGAAAAAACAACAATAAAACTTTACAGTTACAGATATAAGTAATTAAAAAGAAAAGTTAAAATTGCTGTTCTCTATAACTGCCTATCAGAACAGAAACTACATTAAACTCTTATATAAAGAGTTCCATTTTAAGGTAATTTTTTAGCATTTATTAGTTTTAAACATTTGAGTAAATCAGTCTTTATGTATGCTTCTATTTTTTTAAAATTAAATTTTAGGTAGTTAACATACAGTGCAATATTGGTTTCTGGAGTAGAATTTAGTGATTCCTCACTTATATAAGATGCCCAGTGCTCATCACAAGCGCCCTCCTTAACCCATCACCCATCTAGCCCGTCCCCCACCCATATCCCTCCATCAACCCTCAGTTTGTTCTCTATTGTTAAGAGTCTATTATGGCTTGTTTCATTCTCTTCTTTTTTTTCTTTTCCTCCTTTCCATATGTTCAGATGTTTTCTTTCTCAAATTCCACATATGAGTGAGATCATATGGTATTTGTCTTTCTTTGACTGACTTATTTCACTTAGCATAATACACTCTAGCTCTGTCCATGTCATTGCAAATGGCAAGATTTCATTCTTTTTGATGGCTGAATAATATTCCATTGTGCCTTCTTTACCCGTTCATCATTCGATGGACATTCGGACTCTCTCCATAATTTGGCCATTATTGATAATGCTACTATAACATCAGGGTGCATATGCCCCTTCAAATCTGTATTTTTGTATCCTTTGGGTAAATACCTACCAGAGCAATTGCTGGGTCAAATGGTAGTTCTATTTTTAACATTTTGAGGAAACTCCATAGTGTTCTCTGGAGTGTCTGCACCAGTTTGCCTTCCCACCGACAGTGCAAGAGCATTCTCCTTCCTCTGCATCCTGGCCAACACCTGTTTTTTTCTTGTGTTGTTAATTTTAGCCATTCTGACAGGTATGAGATGATACCTCATCATGGTTTTGATTTGTTGGTTTGATTTGTTGATGCATGATGTTAAGCCTCTTTTCACATGTCTGTTAGTCATCTGTATGACTTCTTTGGAAAAGTGTCTATTCATCTCTTCTGCCTATTTCTTAACTGGGTTACTTATTTTTGGGGTGTTACACTTTCACTTTTAAAGGCACTACTAGCACGGGTTTTTTTAATGTGAAAAAAATTTAAGTAATAAGCCAGACAGAAGTACAAATTTTTATTCACCAAATATTTACAAGGTACTGGGGATATAGCACCATAGATGGCAAAAGTCCCTGATCTCCAGGAGATTCCATGACAGTTACAACCAGCTGTTTACTGTCTGCTGATGGGCCAGCCATTTTCTACCCTTTCTAGGAATGGTCTGGCCTCCCCCGCTTCCTAGGATACACAAATAAGGAAATAAATTAGCAATAAGAAGATCCTATGTTACCAGCTTATTAAATACCACAGTACTTTAAATGAACCTGGCATAAATAGTGTTTACATGAATAAAAATTACATATGTAGTGAATTATTTTCCAACCATCTGACATTCTCTTTCTTATACTATACATTGGAAACTATATATATATAAAACTTGAACTTCTGGGAAGTTCAACTGGAAATTCTGGGAATTCTAGAACAATCATAGGATTTCCAAGAATTTCCCTTATAAGAAAGAAGAAACACTCTTATTCTTGCTCCTGTCTTTTGCTTGATTATGTTGAATTGTCTCTTTATTCTTTCTGTCTGTTTCCATTCTTCAGTGCACATATAACACAAGTGTTTTTTTTTTTTCCACTATTTGCAGGATATTAAGTAGATATTTAGGAATAATGGTGGTTACTTACAAATCTAAAAAGGAAGCAACTTGAAAGCTGAACATTAAACATTCCTTGAATAACCACTCACTGACCATGCTCTGTGACTGGGAATTTCTTTCTGGAATGTTCACATTTGAAGCTTTCTTCCATTGTATGTTGATGTGGCTATTTTTCTTTCCCTCCAGAGAAACTGCACCAATCTTTTGTGTTATCAGGGGATAAATGAAAATTTCTTTTATTTTGTATTAGAGGGATTTAGATATCATCTTTCCTCTCCACTCCTATCATGGATAACCAGAGATTTCTCTTTTACAATGCAAAGGTTAATTACTGAGATAGCTTTGATCTCCACTAGTGCTTCCTATTCTTACCAAGTGTCATTTTAAGTGGGAAAGGGAGGTGTTCTGTGGTGATGGAAGTACTATTCTGTTCCTTATTAGAATAAACCCTACAGATGGTGGCACTTGTTCTTTCCTCTTTAGCTAGCAAATTAGATAAAAGCAGAGTGAACAAACCACCCTCTGCTACCAAAAAATAGAAGAGTTAACATTCCATTTTCTAATGTCAGCTTTAAAAAGGTGGAAACAACTGTATTACCTCTATTTTAAGAAGCTTTAAGTATTTTCATATTCATTATTTGTAACCAGAATGTTGAATAAAATGCATATAATCAATATTGTTTCTACAACTAATACATTTTAATATTATAATATGTTTTAAATAGAAAGATAAAGTAATGCTCTATCAAGAGAATGAAATTTAGATTAGTTGAAACTGTTTTTAGCCATGCCACATTTCTAAATTCAACTTTCTATTATTTTTTGATTATTTTATTCTATTATTGTTTATTTCATTAAGTGTACCTAAAATATAAATGTAATATTTTTAATTTGAAAAGTGGCCAAGGTTTTAGAAAATGAACAAAGAGATTTTTGGTCCCTGCTGATCCAGTCACACTTTGCCTGAGCTAAAAAACAGAAGATTTAAAAAAAAAAAAAAGAAAGAAAAGCACACCCTGCATTATTCTTCCAGTCTTCCCCTCCCCTGGTCCCCAAACTTCATAATGTAGCACACATTTTCTAGGGTCTTATCTATGCAAATTGACCACCTGGTCTCTCATGCAAATTAGTTATGTTTTTTTGAAAGGATAAGAAATAAGGTAATGTAATGTTCTTTAGCTCCACTGACTTTCCTGGAACATTTAAACATGACTAATTCAATTCCAATGGTTTATTCTTGAATATTGCCTTGATAAAATCCCAATCCATATGATAATATTGTCAAAGAGCAACAGAAATTCATAGGGTGTCAGACCTAAACTCCAGATAAATATCTTTCTTTACTAAAGAGTTTATAAAGACTGAATGAGACAAGGTATTTGAAAGGGCTTTGTTAAAAAAAGAATTATACATATTGTCAGATATTATTATCACTCAGTACATTTATGAATTTTAACTTCCATTTAAAATCTATTACTTGTTCTACTTGGCATTTGCTTGGATGCATATGTAGTTACTTTTGCTTAATAGAATCCCTTTCCCTAAAAGGAGCCTCATAATGGATTTTTATTAAAACAATATAAATGTCAATGTAAGATTCAGATGGAGAAAATTAGTTCTAATAACTGCAGCACAGTTTAGCACTCAATCAATTTACATATCTTGAGTTAATTTCTTTTAAATATACTGTCATACAACTTCCATGTAAGCCTGGGTAAGGTATATTAGAATTCTATTGATGTAGTAGAGCTCTTTATTTCTTGAATACATCATAGATCAGTTTCTCACTTTCTTAAAACTGAACTTTTTTCTGGTTTCTCTGACAGTGCGTGTCAAAAATGAAAATCTGATCAAGTTGCCAGGTGTAAAATGCCTATCCTGGCCATCAGAAAATGGATGATTTAGTGTTATTTTGTTATTATTACTATTATAATTATTATTAATTAAAGATCAAACATAAGATAAAGGATAAATATACATGATATTGCCATTGCCAGGAATGTATTTATCAAGAGAATTTACTTAATCAAATGCACTGAATCACTGTCTTTTCAAGCTTCCCTCTGGAAGAAAAGTATATGCTTCAATTCATGCTGGGAGAAGAATGATGAATGCTCTTTTCAGACCTGAAACCAGCTCTGATTGACTTCACAGAGTGAGACATTTTACAGAAAGTTGTAAGAAATCTACTTTTCTCATCAAATAGAGATAGTGGTTACTAATCAAGAAATTATCTCCAGGCCTAGACAGAACTAATATGGTGCAAAGAAAGGTTATCGGAGGATATTTTGGAGCTGACATCTGACTGGTCAGTTTTAGGAAGTTGAGGTAATGAAGTTTGCTTGAAAAAGTAAAATGAAACTTGAGGATCCTTTTAGGGCACATGAAATTGAGTCTTGAGGATGGAAAATGAAACATGGAGACTCTAGGTGCCAACAGTGTATACCTGGAATTTGGGAAGAGAGTAGAACCCTTTCATAATGTCTATCAGATTGCCACCATGTACACTTTAAATATTTTACAATTTTTGTCAATTATACCTCAATCAAGTTCAAATTAAAGAAAAGAGATTGAGTCTTTCCTTCACTCTGTGGAAAGTTTATCTCCTTTGGTGAATAGAGAGAAAGCCTGTGGGTACTTCTCAACGTTGTGTACACAATAGGTCTGTGCTTAGTGTTTTAATTCTAAAATAATACTGATGATGATGGTTAACACCTGGCAATGCGTTCCATGTTTCAGGCAATGTTTAAGTGCCTTCTGTGGATTAACTCATTTAAATCTCACAACAGTCCTATAGCAAAGATTGGCTGAAGCCTGGAGAACTATGGTGACTTGGAAAACATTACTCAGGAATGGGGCAAAGCAGGGCTCAGATTCAAGATAGTCTGGCTCTGGTGCCCATTCTCTTAGCTATTAACCTGAAGCTCCTAGTCAACTGTTGTGATTGATGATGACAATCAGAATTATGCCCATATGTAAGGGAAGAGTAAGTCCTGAACTACACTCTCAGCCTCAAAAATCTTGGCTCCACTCACATAGGGTCAACTGTATGAAGGAGTCACTTTTTTCCCCCTATTGCTTCACATCACAAACATTTCTGTGCAAAGCCTACACTAGACACTATAACGATACGAAGGTGAATCAGAAGCCTGAGGAGTGTACAGATAGAGGGGAGATATTGTAAATAACTATAATGAAGGCAAGGCATGAGAAGAGCCCCCAGAGGGGTAAGGAATTACTCTGACATAAAGAGAGGAAGAAATGTTTTCTTTCAAGGGGGGAGCAGAATTATTTTCTTTCTTGAATGTCTGAATGTCCAAATCAGGATCATAGGTACTATAAATTAGTTTTTAATATTAGCAAGGAATTTGAATCAAGCACTTGGTTTCCATGGACAGCAGTTCACTGGAACATAGTCAAGCCTTCTCCATGTCTTGTTTGGGCAATCCTTTTCCCTTTATTATCTACACACATGAACTTTTAAGCTATTCAGAAATGCAGATGTGAGTAATTAAACATAAAGTTAAACATTTCTGTTGAAGTAAATTGCTTTCTGATAGAAGGCAGGTTATGTTCGCAGTTAATCAAAGTTATCATTTAGTGAAAAATTTAATATTTAGGTTAAATATTAAAAATATTAGTAAAATATTTTTTAAAATGCTGTATGTGGTGGAAGACTGCTTAAGCATTATTGTATTTCCTTAAGCTTTCTTTCTCTCTTCTCTCTCTCCCTTTTTCTCTCCCAGCCTCCCTTGCTGTTATCCTTCCATCCTCTTTTTCTTCTTTTTTTTCAACAACCCAATAAACTTACCTATCATCTGGTTAAAAATGATGGAGCTATTAAACTATTGACTTCATAAACAGATACCCATTAATCAAGTGAAGTGGAGTTTTTACCTCACAGAATCTATTGCAAAAAATAACACTAGTGACGTAAAAATTATACTTTAAAATTCATAAATCATATTGAAAAAAGTTGATATTTAATAAGAACCCTCAATTATAATGTTATGGCAAAGTAATCCCTTAGAAATTTTTGACTGATACCAGACTTAAAAATTCTGATTTTAAATATTATAGTATTTGTGTGTATATATATATATATATTTATAAAAATATATATATATAAAATATAAAATATATATATATATATATATACACTTAGCAGTATAAGTAGTTAGATAATTTTATAACACCAAAATTTAATTAAAATAACATGGAGAATTATCATAAGAATGTATACAAGGATAGCTTATTTATGTGCTTGAAAATATTCTTTAAATATTATTTGTGGAGTACTTCTGACTCTAGTATGTAACAATAAGAATCAGTTAAAAACTTGAGACAAAAATAGCAACCAACTAAATTATCTCACCTGGATCTTTGCCAACTAGCAGATACTAGAAGTTTGAATCCTTATCCCTAGGTTGTTCTGACTATAAACTTTAAATGAACCCAAATATATTAACTATATTGATATTCTTGAATGAGATGCCCCTACTAGTATTACATCCATATGTGCTGGCTGTAATTGGGAAAAATTAGATTTAATATTTACAAGAAGTCAGGCCCAAAAAACCAGCTGTTCCCAAGGCCTATGTCCCTTTGGGGCTTTATACTCAAATGTCCCAGAGTATATATTCCTGCTATCCATTCCGGAAAAGGATGAAATACATTTTCAATGGGCAGTAATTATAGAAAAGATCCAGATCACAAAAATTTTATAAATAATTTCATAGATGATTTTAAAATATAACAGCTTTTAATTACTCTTATTATATACTAGCATATTCATACCACAAAGCAGGCATATCCATAGATGGACCAATTGAAATGATCACATGTTTGTACATAATGCAAAAATCTACAGCACTCGAGAGGTTCAATATAAGTGCCATGGGATTGGATGCTGCTTGCAGTATTTCCTTTCCTAGTATTTCTGGAATTGTATGAATTGTTCATTATAGCACATATTTTGTATAGCTCAGCTGGCAAAGCAATAGACTAAGAGTTATAATCCCACTTTAATAACTTCTGAAAAGTATTTTCCTTAACAATTGCTACTCTCTTATTTAGTATCTTAATATTTTGATTCAAAAATATCGATTTCCCATATTGTACCTATGAAATGAAGGCCAGTCTATTTATATTAATTTGCAAATTAAGTAAAGAAATATATGTATATTCCAGTTTGAGGCTAGGTAGTGAGAACTATGTTTTTGTGTACGTCTCTGCTTAACTGAGAGGGGGAAATTTGTCCATGAGGAAAAATAGAAGCATAAAATAACAATGAGCAACTATGGAAATTATATGCAGTTTTTTTTTCTCATTCTGGACTCCCTCCCACCTTCATTTCCTATGCTAGCTATGCAAGTTTGTTTTGAAAGTTCTGACCACTACCAAGAATTGTAAAGTGTCAGAAAATGTATCCTACTATAAAGCTAATGAGTTAGTGTGCTGCCATTTTTTTGAATTCTAGTAGAGAACATGAGACTCCTGTGTCAGAGACAAAGGGCTTGCTACTTGCATCGCAGCAAGCACTATGAGCTTCATGTGTGTATCAGTTTTCCTTACCCCTCAGGACCACTGATAAGAAATGCAGAAGGGCTCAAGTGAATGTTGTGTATGTAATAGATTTCCATCACATCTAAGGAACCCCAAGTTTAAGAAACCCCAATATTTTAGAATGAACCTCAAGCAGACCTGTTTGACCTTTGCCTTGTAGGAGATATTACAATACTAGCAGGTTTGTTTACTCTATGTTGGAGGGAAACACACTATTTCTATCTGCCAAGGGTGTTTGCTATACAGACATCCTTAAAAATAGTTGAGAAAAAAGTGTAGTTAGTGGTAGTGTCCTTGCTCACAAAATGTGCAGAAATATGAGATATCCATGAAGAATTATCTCCAAATGATTCTTTCTTTTTGTTTCTGCATCATCTTTGCTATGACATTCATTTCTAGGATAGCAACATTCTAGTTAATCTAACTGGTAGGGGCTGGGACCAAATCTATTTAGTTTGTCTCAAATAGCATTTAATTAAGTTTATTCCCAGCAAGATTCTAAGCAGAAGGATGGGGCTGATATGCACTATTTACCTTAATCCTGCCATACCTCCATGAACCATTAAGGTGTCTTGTAGAAAGCCAGATGGTTTCTCCTCTTAGTTTTCATATTGACCTTTCCACCTGACTTAAGGAATTAAGCGAGGTGCACAAAAATATATTCAAGAATGCCCAGCCTCTACATTGTCTTGCAAGTAAGAAATATAGGGCAATTATCTCATTCATATAAACCCTGTTCAGTGAGTTCTGACTGAGTTGAATGCCTTCTAGGGCAGAGGGGTATTTCCTTAAACATGGAAGGTCCTTTATCACTCCTACCAAGGTGCAAGCTACCATGTTTCTGGGAGAAAAATGTGTTAGTGCCTAGCTTCCACCTGAAAATGTGGTTCTGAAGATGCCCTTGGAAAGAAAGTGTTGCTTATAATTGATGGTGACCAAATAAAACCTGCATCAACAAGGGGGCACAAGTTGCGAGTGCTTCCAATGTAGTCCACCTGGCTGGATTATTGCCTTGAGAGTTCAAAGTTTGGCTTAAATAACAGAGCCTATTCCTTTTTTTTTTTCCCCATACCACCAGCTGGTTGGCATTCCTCTGTTCAACTAAATGATTAAGAATTGGTGTGGCAAAGACATCTAGATGTATTTTGGGAGTAAGGGCCATCCAGTGCTCTTTCAGGCAGACATCTTGAGAAAGTTAAAGAGACATGGTCAGACTCATCTGGAAGGAGATGGATGGGTGACTTAGGATCTAGTAGACTTTAAGTAAATAAAGTTAAGTAAATAAAATAAAGTTTTGAAGAGGCATACGAAGACGCTTTCTTCATATGAAATTTTCCACAGAAGGTTATGAAAGAAAATTGTGATTAATTTTCCTCCTTTCCTTATTCTTTTTGGTATCTAAGATGTTCTCTCTTCAGGTTCTAGGATTGATGTTGTTTTTCGTGTTCATAAAATCAGCTAGAACCTCACCCCTTTTCCTGTCATCCCCTACTCATACCAAACCCTTTCCAACAAAGGATCATTGCAAGAGCAGCAAGGGCATTTCTATAAAACTCAGTGATATCTACTATGTCATGCACTTTGACCTGTTGGGCTACGGTAGGAGGACTCAGTAAACAGTGGACAACCAAACGGTCATTATCCTTATGATGTAAGACTATAACAAGCAAGAAGAGATGCTGGACCTGAATTTGGTATGAATCTCCTATTACCCATTTTGGCTTGACAGTCAAGAAGTTGTGACAACCAAGCTAGCCAAGAATTGCCCTTAGGAAAAAGAAAATAGCATTATGTCCAAGAATAGTTACAGCAGAATCTCACGTTTTCACAAGATGTCTGTATGCTACCCCCACAACTTGCTTGTCATCGTAACCTAGTAAGTGACTGAGGGAAGACTATTTCTTTCTGAGATGACCATACTCAGTGACCAAACGATCTTACTAAGATGTGGACAATGAAAGAGTATGAAGCTAAAGATAGGAAATGTTCCTCATTATTTTTGAGAAAATAATTCCCCAAAAAAGTGATACCACATGCTTGGGGATGTCAGGGAGTGTGAAAAGTCCATCCACATGGACCATTGAATATTTTGACTCTAAACAAATTTTTTAATGGTTTTTGAAATAAAAAGCATACCATTGTCTGACTGAAGATTGTCTAAAAAGAGAGGTAGAACCTTTATCTTTGGTCCCTGAGCAGTGATCTCCAAGCCCTTGCAATATTCTACCTGCTAAAAATATCTTGGTTTACTGCAGGTTTTGAGACATAGAATGTCTTAAGGTGGAGGTTTTGGGTCATGAGGTCCCAGTCAATCACCTGAGGGGCTGGAGAGTGTAGTCAGCCATGTGGGTGGCCAATCAGGTTTATGTGATCAAGCCTCAATAAAGACTCTGAACAATAAGTATCAAGTAAGCTTCCCTGGTTTATAATGTACCGTGCATATTATCATAAGACAAGTCTGAGAAAGTTAGACTAAGACTCTTTGGGATAGGACAACTGGAAGCTCCATGTTTTGGAAATTTCCTGGGCTCTGCCCTATGCATTTATTCCCTTGGTTGATTTTAATATGTATCCTTTGCCTAGAATAATCCACAACTGTGAGTATAATAGCTTTCAGTGCATTCTGTGAGTTCTTCTAGTGAACTGGTAAACTTAAGAGTAGTCTTGAAGGCTGTTGAACCTATAATTGCTGTCAGAAGTGAGGGTGGCCTTATGAACTGTGTTTCTTAACTTTACAGTTGGTGGCAGACATGAAGGGAGTCTGTGGACGTCACAATGGCTCATATTAATTCAAAGGCCAGAATGTTGTTGCCAGAGTGGAGTAAAACAGCAAGTCTGTGATCTAAAAATGTCCTAGCAGTGGTGAGGCACCACTGACAGCCCTGAGACGACGTCAAATGTAAAATGTAGATCTACCTTGAGTTTCACCCACAGAGTAAACATTGCCATTTGTAAAAATTGAGATATAATTGATAAATATAATATTATATTAGTTTTAAGGGTATAACATAATGATATGATATTTGTATATATTGCAAAAATGATCACCATAAGAAGTCTACTTAACATCTATCATCACACTTAGTTACAAAAATTTTTTTTCTTGTGACGAGAGGTTTGAAGATCTACTCTCTTAGCAACTTTCAAATAGACAATATGGTATTGTTAACTGTAGTCACCATGTTGCACATTATATCCCTGGGACTTATTTATCTTATAACTAGAAGTCTGTACCTTTTGGTTCCCCTCACCCTTTTCACCCATCCCACTCTCCTCACTTTTGGCAACCACAAATCTGTTCTCTGTATTTATGAGTTCAATTTCTCTTTCTTTCTTTCTTTCTTTCTTTCTTTCTTTCTTTCTTTCAGATTCCACATATAAGTGAGATCATACAGTATTTTCCATTTTTGTTTTATAGAGCTGGTACTCAGGTTGGATAGCTTTAGCAGCCCCATGAACATCACTAGATTCAGTTTAGTTGAACCAGGACCAGGCCGTTTACAGGAATCTGTGAGTTAAGGGTGTAATGAGCCAGGAGCTTTGACTCAGTAAGTGTAGTGGGGGATAAAGTTTCTCCCAGTAGGAGAGTTGCCACTTTTCATGTAAAGTTGTGATGAGATAGCACTGGAACCAGGCCTTGTGTGTTTTTGAATATGTCAGATAGAGCTTTCTGGCCCTTTCCACCTTCATATCTACTGAGTGCAAGCTGACCTACCCCAAAATTGGAATATCATGCTGACGAGTAATATGGCCTCCCTGGGTTAGGTATTTGTTTTTGGCAGGAGCTCATCAGTAAGCTGATAGCTCCTTCCAAAAGGAGTATACTGAGTAACTGTATCAGGGAGGCAACAAGTGCAGAATCACAAGGGGATCTTCTTGGTGGAGGCTGTTTTCTATTGCACAGTGTCTCACTCACAAAATCAGATATTCGTAGATCAAAGCAATTATTAAAACTATGGGGTTGCAAAGAGTGTTCCAAAGCTAGCTGGATCAGTTCCAGTGCGACCTGTTGGTTTTGAGCTCTGCTCAGAGGGTGTTGACTTGTGCCTTTGCTGATGCAGAGAATCAAGTTAAATGCCCAAGTGAGATAGTACTATCTCCAATGCCTGAAGTGTCATAACATGATGATTCTCCTTTTTTGTCATGGGAGATCCAAAGAAATAGTAGTTACTTCTTTGATTTCTGGAAGCACTGAGCATTGTTAGTCCACCTAAATAGTCCCAATAAATTACTTGGTGTGAAAGCCCCTGTATATTTTCATCAGGATTTATTAGCCACTCTTGCTGAAGAGGTGTGATGATTAAGAATGGAACTGATGACTTGCCAACCAATAGGATGTTATCTATCTAGTGACAGCTTTGGACATTAGAGGGTAGAGGCATGCATGTTAATTTCTGACCTGCTCATTGGTAGAGTTTCAGGGGAGTTTGTTCCACTAACAGTTCCTCCACTATGGCTCTTCCCTGACTGAGAACAGCCTCTATTATATAGTGAAATATAGTGAAGTATTAAGTTGCCCCAAAACTTATGGGATAGTGATGTATAAACACAAAACACATCAATCTTATTGTACATTCAGATCCAAAAGCAACAACAACACATTGAATTGACCCCCAAAATCCACCTACAAAGTCATGTTAGATTCTCCACCCCCTGACCCCTGTAAATATTGTCCAAACAGCACCAGTTGAATTTGGCCATCTTGCCCCATAGGACTGGGTAGGATGGTGAATTGGGTGCCTATGTTTAGCAGAGTCTTCAAAGTTCAAGTTTCGCTTGTTCTTGAAGTTTCCCAGTATAGATGAATATGTGTATATGGATTTCATACCTCTTGACAGGGAAGCCTCAGCCAATTGCTAATTTCTTTCTCCATAAACCAACTGAGATTAGACTAGTGGGGAGAGTGAGGGATGGAGGACACAGAGGGAGAGAACAGTTTGCATTAGTAAGCACGCCACATTCACTTTTGTTTTCAGGTGGTGTAGGAACTACACATGACGCCATTGAAAACACCGTTAATATTTTGACCTGTCCACCTAATCAAGTTCATCATTACCATTATTTCAGCCTGAAGGACTCCTGGACTCAGAGATGTAGCAACATTGCCTTTCAGCTAGGGTCATGAGGTTTGCTTCCCCATTGCCATGATATCCCTACTTCTTCTAGCCTGGAAGACGGTGACCAATAATTACATCACTATTGGGGCAACTTAATTCAATCCTACTTTTCATCAGTCATTCAATCTGTAACTATTCATTAATAGGTAGGACAGTAGGGATACTTCCTTCCTTCCTGCCATCCCCCTCTCCTGCCTCTGCTTACTCTAAGCAAGAATGTTCCTTCTCAAATCCTAGGGAGTCTTTTCATATTATTTTTCCTATGAGGCCCTTAGTCTTTTTCTTCCAGAAAGCCATGGCTCTGTTAACATCTGATCTTCATTGACAAAAGCAACTTAACAAACTAATGTTAGCCTGGCATACATTCATGGAAGCTGGAGGAAGATAGGAGACTCTAAGTCACAAACAAAGGACTCTTATCACTCCTAGCACTGCAAGAAATATGAGACTCCCTGTTTGCAATGGTGCGCTTTGCCCCCAATCCCACCGAGTCCCACAAGGTGATTTGTTACAGCTAAGAAACACCGAGCTTAGGGAACCTGAATCTTTTATAATGAGCTATAAGCAATTCTGAAGAATCATTGCCCTAGAAAAAGATATTATCTTCTTTATACTGGACAATTAACAAACCTACATTCTTCTTTGGAGGGAGACACTATTTTCCAAGGTTGTTTTCCATGTAAACATACTTGTAAAGGTTGTTTGGAACCAAACAGCAGTAAAAGGCTTTGTTTTATAAGATATGGAAAAATGCTAGATTTACAGAGAATTGTTTTCTACCAACCAGTTCTTTTTTTTTTTTTTTTTTTTAATGTATTTGACAGACAGATCACAAGTAGGCAGAGGCAGGCAGAGAGAGACAGGAGGAGGAGGCAGGCTCCCTGCTGAGCAGAGAGCCCAATGCGGGACTCGATTCCAGGACCCTGAGATCATGACCTGAGCCGACGGCAGAGGCTTTAACCACTGAGCCACCCAGGCGCCCCAACCAATCAGTTCTTAAAAGTAATAATTTTTTCTTTTTATATTCCTACCAAAATATTACTTTACTTACTTTCCTTCGATAAACATATGGATTAGAATAGAATCTGTCATGGGGAGAAGAATGGCAAAACCAAGCATGCTAGAGGTGGGCATGTTAGTACAAAAGTGAAGGGTCACTAGTAACTCAGCTTACAGGTTGGGGCACGCTGATCAATTAATAGGGTAGAGTTATTAATGCATTAATTAATGCAGCATGTGTTTATTGAGCACCTACAATGTCCTATATGCCACGTATTACTTATGGACCTTCAAAAGTCAGAGAGAAGGTACATAAAGTAACTATAACACAAATGGTGGTACTTCAGTTAAGGGACTGACCATGAGAAGAGTAGTAGGAATCATGTAAAGAATGTGTGTCTTCACTTGGGTCTTGAAAGGATATATGAGTTTTCCATGAGTAAGGCAGTTGGGTGAGGAAAGTAATTCTATGAAGAATGTAGGTCCAGCTAAGGGCAAGCTGTAACTTCTATACTGAGAAGGTTGGGTTTCCTCTCTAGGGTAAGAAAACCTTGAAGGTTTATACATAGAGTTATGATACCATCAATCTGTATATGCTAAGAACTTTTGACTATTGTAAAATAAATATAAGAAAGGACAGGAGCTAGAGACAGTTGAAAGGAGAATGTGATTGTACTTGCAAAATGTACTAGGGGGCATAGTCACGGTAACAGAAAACAGTGGAAGACAGTCTTTTCAAACTAAAGGGGAATGGATATGTGTAAGAAGAGCAGGAAAAAAGATGCCACCCTGGTTTTAAAATTCCTTTATTGGGAAAGTAGCCAGACAATGTAATTTTGATGATTATATCACTTAGATAATGATAGAGGTTTATTCACAAAACTTTCAAGAATAAACTTGTTGGGGACACCTGGGTAGCTCAGTGGTTTAAGCCTCTGCCTTCAGCTCAGGTCGTGATCCCGGGGTCCTGGGATCGAGCCCTATGTCGGGCTCTCTGCTCAGTGGGGAGACTGCTTCCCTCTCTCTCTGCCTGCCTCTCTGCCTACTTGTGATCTTTGTCTGTCAAATAAATAAATAAAATCTTTAAAAAAAAAAAAAGAATAAACTTGTTGAATAGTGTAAGGTAAAATATATGCTTGAATGGGGGCTGTGACTTTGTATTCTCCCATTTTGTTTTATGCATTCATAATGTGGCATGTATTGCACGAAACTTTCCTCATTACCAATGTTACACATATTTGAAGGAGTCTCCTGTAAAACCAGAATTAATATTTGGACAGTTTTTCCTGTGTTTAACAATCATGACTTTAATTTTTTGTGACTTCAATTTTTTTTATTAGAATCAACTGAATGTAAAATAACACTATTTGTTATAAGTTCTAAGATTTTAAAAAAATATAGACCAAATACTCAAAGAATCACCAGAAACTCAGGCTTTATTAAATCTGAAATCAAATTTCTAATCCATCAAATAATCACAAAAACTATAGCTTTGTTAAATTTTGAAGTCAAATATCTTTATTTCTATACTCAGGGGCTATTAATATCATTGTGAACCGGAAAACTTTTCATGTACAGTAATCAGCGTCCTTATGCAGAAATAAAAAATACAAAGAATCCTTGCCAATAATTAAACATCCTAATTCTGGATAGTCTTTGATTAATACATTGGCAGGCAAAGCACCTCCAGTGTCTTGGAATGTGGCACTGTAATGATACTGCAGCTGATCTTTCATTGTTCTAGCTGAAGATGAATGATCTCCCTTCCTCCTATAATATCCGTTTAGTGCCTTATAAATTGGATCCAGCTATTAGCACTATGCATTTATTTCCTGTGAAGATGGTTGAAGCTTTATCTACTTGAGTGTTAGATTTAGTAGCACTTTTCATTTCCTTCTTAGCTAAATACATGTTCTAAATAGCTTTATTCTAATGCCTTTCCCTCACCCCACAACTTCCCCACCCAGAGATACAACACAAGACACCTACTCACACACTAACACAAAAGATCTTTCCCTCTTTTCCACTGGAGCTTTGTAATAGATTTTCGTGTTTATCAGGGTTGAAAAAAGTATCACAAAATGAGGGAAAGATCATGACTTTTAGTGAGGTTATGACTCTGGACTGTGAAGTATACAAGTTTTTTTCTTGCTCCTTGGTGGGACAAGAAAGATGGTTGGGTGGGATAGAGTTGGGTATTTCTCCCATGGTTGGTCAGTTAGGCTCTGATAAAACCCCAGCCTGTGGACTTTGTTAACTAGTTTCCCCTGAGGGTAGGTCTTGTTAAGAAACAAGTGCTCTCTGCTGGGTATTTACCCTAAAGATACAAACGTAGTGATCCGAAGGGGCACGTGCACCCGAATGTTTATAGCAGCAATGTCTACAATAGCCAAACTATGGAAAGAACCTAGATGTCCATCAACAGACGAATGGATAAAGAAGATGTGGTATATATATACAATGGAATACCATGCAGCCATCAAAAGAAATGAAATCTTGCCATTTGCGACAACATGGATGGAACTAGAGGGTATCATGCTTAGCGAAATAAGTCAATCGGAGAAAGACAACTATCATATGATCTCCCTGATATGAGGGAGAGGAGATGCAACATGGGGGGTTAATGTGGTAGGAGAAGAGTAAATGAAACAAGTTGGGATTGGGAGGGAGACAAACAATAAGTGACTCTTAATCTCACAAAACAAACTGAGGGTTGCTGGGCAGAGGGGGGTTGGGGGGGTTATGGACATTGGGTAGGGTATGTGCTATGGTGAGTGCTGTGAAGTTTGTAAACGTGGAGATTCACAGACCTGTACCCCTGGGGGAAAAAATATATATATATATATGTTTATAAAAAATAAAACTATAAAAAAAAAAAAAAGAAACAAGTGCTCTGGTGTATTTCAAAACAGTTCCTAAAAAAAAAAAAAACCCAAAACCACCCCACCGCCCACCAAAAAAAACAGTTCCTTTTCCCCAACCACTGCTGGAAGCAAGAGGGGATTTTTCTCTGATATTTACTGTGAGAACCCTTTGCGCTCCTGGAGGTAAGACCCAGAAAAGCTTGGGGACCCTCTAGAACTGGGACCCAGTGGAGTTTTTAACTCTCAGAAATGTCTGCACTGAGCCTCCAGCAATTTGTCAATTACTGTTTAAGTTTTCCTCCTCAAGTGCAGGCTCCCAAGGCAGTTTCCCTCAGTTCCAGTAAGCCATGACTCCCTGTATGCCCTTGTTTGTCTCTCCAGTCTGGGGAGCAGGGATTTTCTCTGTGTCCTCAGCTCTTTTATGGATCCCAGAAAAGTTGTTGATCCTTCACTGTGTTCAGCTTCTTTACCTATTGTTGGGACAGGGTGATTTGTTAGCAACACATGGTGATAGGAAGAGAGATATAAACTGGGCTTCAGAGCCTCCCCATCTTCGAAATTTAGGCAGGCATTGGGCATCTAGATAGGCTAAGGTCAGTGCTTAACAGAGTGCAATTTTCTTATCCTACTTATATGTTGAGAGGTCATGGAATGAGGGTGGAATGACAGAGCAACAGGCAATCTAGTCAGCCAACGGATTTGTACTTCTAAGGCATCTTATCTAACTGATGTGTACATCAAAATATAAGTTGATGGGGAATGTGAAGGTGGGTAGAGCTCTTAACCTGGCAAGAATAAGCCAGGGGCCCAAGCCCATGGCCAAATGATTGCCATCGTCTTCAGGGTAATTGTGTACTTGAACCCCTCAAAGTACAGACAAGGAAAATGATCAGCACAAAGGAAGATGTTAGCTTATTTGTAGTGTCATTATGGTGTTGGTTAAAATGAATGTTTGTCCTATCTTTATAAGATAGAATTGTTTTCTGAGCTTACAATTTAATAGAAGAAAAAGTAATATGCAAGATCTTCCACCAAAAAATGGAACTGACTGTGAAGTTAAAATCCGTTTTAGGTTTCTACTGCTGTGGTCCAAGTTCCTTTGACTTCATTAGGCTTTCTAAGACATAATGAATTGTGTGTAAGTAGGGCAACCTGGGAGTCAGACTAAGTGGGTTCAGATATTAGTTCTAATATTACCAGTTATGTGATTCTGGGTAAATCATGTAAATTCTCTGTGCCTTTATTATCCCTTCTATAAAATAGGTAAGGTAATTTATGTTGTAAGGACTTATACAAGCTAAAATTCGAAGTACTTAGAACAGCACCCGCTTAGTCCATTATAAACATTTAATAAATGTTAGCTATTGCAATTGTTATCCAAAGTTAACAATGATACTGAGAGATGAGATTTTCTGATCATGAATTCTAAGTAGACAGCCCTAGTTTACCATTATTGAGAGCACCATCAAACTCCCCCAAATGGAAAATATAACTTGGTGATTGTTATTTTCTGTGTTGCAGGCCATTTGGCCCTTTTTAAAACAAGTGAGATTAAAAAAAAAAATCAGTGTGGACATCCTTAAATATTTGCTCATCTCCTTATGGTCCTAAAGATCCTGGGTTTCAGGTCTCTTTCCTTATGAGAATGGTGGGCTTATTGTCCTGAAAATTACTGCTTCTCAGATAGTTAGGTAGTTCCTCATTGAAATAGTTGAGTTGATTTTCTTTCTCCCTCTGGTTCTTGCTATTCATTTGTGGAGAAATTCATACTTCCAAGTTTATTTCTCACTTTGGTTATGGATTTCTGTTCTTTCTTTGAGTATCTTTCTTATTTGGCAACAAGATATACTGAGGTCTTATAGAGCAAGGGCATTGTTTTTTTTTATAGTTTATTCTTTTGTAAGGCTATTACTCAATTTAGAGAATAAATTGCATTTTGTGTGAAATGCTACAAGGCAGGTTTGACCAGATGACCCAGGTAGACTTCTATTTTTTAAAGATATACTTTTGGTGACTGTCCTTTTGGAATGGAAATATGTTCTATGTTTCTAGTCTGCAATGGACCATCTTACCATTCTCAAATCCAAACCATAGGAGTAGGAAGATACAGAGAACATGTAATCGGAACCTACAATATTTTCTCATGCTGTGAAAGCCTCTTTTAAATTTTAGAGGCTAAACTGAAAGTAGGTTTGGTTATGCTGACGTATGTTATTATTGTATTTACTTTTAAGAATAATGTATTAAATGGAAAAAGGAATTTCCCTCTTTCTTTAAGAATTAACTAATAAGTTAAATAATTTAGAAACCTGGCATGCAAATTTAGGAGGATTTTTATATTAAACATAAATCTTTTCATTGCTGATCCCAGGAGAAAATATGGTTGGGGTTGGTGAGTGGGGGGCTTCAAGTTTTCAAAGTTTTAACAAAATTCTAGCATTGTTATATGAATAATTTGGGAATGATCCCAAGGTGTTAGAGATATTTTTCTTTTTTGAAAAGTCACTGCAATTGTTTTGCACCTATCCTCTTTCTAGAATGTTACTGATTATCCAGTGAGATGCTTCGTGTCAAGTAGAAACTTGCTTGTAAGGCTGAGAATAAAACCAGGTTCAGATTTTTGGTGATTTGACGAGTCATTGCATCTATGCTTTTTTCTACATAATACATTATTTTATTTATATTGTGTGAAATATATTTAAATTAAAATACTTCCAGGAAGGTCATGAACCTAATGAAAATCTCCAGTTAATGAATTGCTTATCAATTATTTTAATTAAATTGCTTATGTCTCAAATTGAGAATTGAATGTTAAAAGAAGGTATTTCAGGATATTATTTGCATTTAAATAAGGTTTGAAGTATCTGGAATGGGAATGGAGTTTTTCCAAATCAAAAATGCATACTACTGGGGAAAAAAGAGAAATCTGCTAGTTTTTAAAATTTAGAAAAAAATTGTCTTAAACTATTTCTTTATTCCCAAGGAGACAATTTAACATTCTTATACAATAATGGAGATAAAGAATCCTACCATTTCAGTTAGTTAACCAAATTACATTGAATACATGAGGCAATGTTTTGTTTGAAAATGAGAACAGTCTGATACCAGATTCTGAAGGATTCTTCATGTCTTCTTACTATAACACAACATTTCGAGCTTTAACAAATCAGTTTAACAATAATGTAATTAACTTTCAATGTGAGAGAATTTGCAGATGGTGCTGAAATTCTAATTTTATTTTACAGAATAGACTTACAGTGGTTGCTGAGTAGAAGAACATTTTCTTAATTGGTGCAAAGCAGAGAATTAAACCGGTTGTCTTGATTCTATTTTTCTTTAACTATATAAACGCTGACCTTTAAATGATCAGCTTTATGAACTTTTTCTTGCCAAATTATATAGGAAACCTAATAACTGATTTATTGTCAGTGAAGTGGGAATTAAAAATAGGGGCATTAATAGCTATACATGTATAATATTTTCATCAGGGAAGATTCATTCAGTCTTCATCAGATAGAAATGCATTTTAATTAGCTATAACATTGAGGTGGGAGAAGAACACAAGACTAAAAGAGCCAAATGTCTAGGAAAGAAAATGATAAACTTTGCCTCAAAATTATTAACTTCCTGGTTTTCAGTTGCAGCAAGGAGGGAGTATCACGTTACTCTGTCTTTAGAAGCCAGTGATATAAAAAACTGACCCAGATTCTCATTCTATAAAACTCTGTGGGAGAATTACCCTCCAATGGTAAAATTCAGTGTGTAGAAACATAACCACAATTATTAGATGCTTTTCTCCTAGGTAAATTAACTGCCTGGTTGTTTAAATAGAAAAAAATTTCCTTGAAACTATTCAATAGCAAACA
Organism: Lontra canadensis; assembly: GCF_010015895.1. Taxonomy (NCBI): domain Eukaryota; kingdom Metazoa; phylum Chordata; class Mammalia; order Carnivora; family Mustelidae; genus Lontra; species Lontra canadensis. The sequence continues at coordinate 5,870,164 of NW_022631074.1, read as the reverse complement.
GACTCAAAAGATATTCCCTTATAGTGACAACTTCAACTTCCTTCACATTACTAGCTGAAACAATCTTTCCCTTTCTTAATAGTAGCTGTTACTGTGCTCATTTCAACTCTGCAAATGAAATTCCCATGGACCAGCAGAAGCCAATAATTTAGTTCAATGAGATTGTAAATTTAAAGTCAGGAAGACATCTCTCTTTTCTATTACAGTTTTACATTCAGACAAGCTAAACCGCAATTATCTATGCTTTTTTTTTTGAAAAACAAGTATATCAGACTATTGGATTTCCATTTGGTGAAATTAGGAACTGCAAGCTTAGTTTTCAAAGCCCTTACATTTTTTAAATGCCCAATAACATTGGAAATTTCTTTTTTTGCACTTTTATTTGACTGTTATAAATTTTGTTTGAGCAGTGATTTTGTTAATTTGAAAGTAGAACGGATAGAGTGTTTGTAATTAGAAAATTTGGTTCCAATCCTAGTTTTGCCACCAGCTGACTTTTCAACATTCTTCAATACACTTAACATCCTCAGGCCTAATTGTCTTCATTAGTAGTATAAGAAAATTGGATAAAATTATCTTTTTTTGGCTTTCACCTTCTGGGCTTGCACCTGCTGTGAATTGCTCCAATACTGAGGCTACCTGTTTTGAGAGATTTTGAAGTTTCTGAACAGAACTTTTATATTTATTATATATGTATTATTTATTATATTGCATTAATTCCTAATGTGCACTTTGTGATTTACACAAAGCTCATATTTCTTATATTTAAGTGATAGAAGCAGACATCTGATTATCTAATTCATTTAACCTGTGTTTTAAATTAAATTCACTTAACAAGTGTCTTAAGATGCATCATTAAACAAAATAGATGAAGATCACAGCTTATACTTCACTGAAAAGAATGACAAGAAACCAAAAAAAACCCGTGATATTTAAGAAATAAAAAAATACACATATATAATATTGTATTAGAAATGTTTCCATGTTACAGAAAAGGAAAAAGAACAAGTAAGGAGGGGTTGTGGTGGATTGCTTTATTAAATAGGGTAGGCAGGTAAGGCTCATTGAGGAACAGTTAGAACAGAAACTTGAAAGAAGTGAAGGAGTTTGCCAAGCCAATATCCAGTGAAGAGCGGTTCTGGAAGAAGAAACAGCTAAGTTAAGATCCTCATGCAGGAAGGGGTCTTGTGTTCACAGAACAACATGGGAGTCAGTTTGATTGGGATCGTGTGAGGAAAAGGAAGGGCAGCAAAAGTGTAAAGAAAGTGTGAATGGTTTTCACTGACGACCCCAATATTTTATGCCTTCCTTTTCCCATACACTTTGATAGTGATTCTCCAGACTGACTCCTTCTCAAGACTCTGGGTTGGCCATGTGACTTGCTTTGAGCAATCGGATGGCAGCCAATTTTATTCAAGGGAGATAATAAAAGACTTTGCTTTCTCTTAGAACCCTGCCACTACCATGGAAGAAGCCTGGGACATTCTAGGGATGATGAAAGGCCCCAAGGAGTACAACAGAGACATCTGGCATCTGCCTGGGATCATCCTGGACCAGATAGCCCTGGCGTACCCACCAGCTGACGATGGACATGGCACAGCTGACTGGCAGGTTCATGAGAAATAATCAAGTGACACCTAAAGGCAATTTTAAGGTGGTTGGTTTCACAGCAGTAACAAGCTGATCCCAGAAGTGTTGTCAGTGTGATAATAGAGGCTGGGAGTAAATACCTTGTTAGAATTGTATACATTTTTGATTTTACTCTGAGTGGAATAAGAAATCATGACAGAGGTTTGAGCAGACATATGGCATGATCTTTTATTTTAAAACTCTCGCCCTAGCTGCTGTGTCTTTATACCGCTTCATTCGAATTCTTGCTGCCCTGTCCCGTCCTTAGAGTGCAGAAGAAGGATTGGTACCTTATTAGGCACATTTGCTCAATTTATGAAGAGAAATGTTATTGTTAATTTAACTTGGATTTAGTAAGACCTTGTCGTGGATGCAAAAGTTTGTTCTGACTTTTCATCTTTACTCCAGGGAATTATATCTATTCCCTTTTGCTCAAAGATGACTGCTATATGTTAGATATGACTTTGTTACCTAATTTTCATGTTTAAGAGAGCTAGTGGATTTACATGGGAGTTAAAGTCTTTTATATATTATGAGAAAAGAGCCAGGGGATGTAGAGCCTATGACATTTTTCTAATACTGTAGAATCTCAGATTCCCCGGAATAAAGCAACCAGATGAAATGGATTCTAATGGTCTAGAATCCTCATTCTTTGAATACTTTAAGAACCAGTCTTTTTCATGACACTTAGTTTAATACCTTACACAAAATGATACTTCTTGGACACCATTGGCAACAAAAGTCTCCTAGAGCTAGAGCTTCAGATCTATATTCAAAGTTATGGAAGTCATACTGCTTTTGCTAAAACAAAAAGAAAGATTATTTTACTTCTTGCTTTGAAAATAATTTTTAAAGAAAACTTTTAGCTTAGGGAGAACGTTTTCTAACTTTTCTAAATTTTTGTTTGAGTAAAGCATATATTAATTTCTTCAATATCTTTGTCTCTCTCCCTCCTTCTCTCTCTTTCTCTCTTGTTTTTGTGATCTGATTATCACCTACCTAAGAAATACAAGACCCCAATAGACTATAACTCTTAAGAAATTAGTTGAGTATCAGAGTATCTGAGCTCTAGTCCAGGTTCAATCATATAATGCAGAACATGAAAAAATGTCAGTTAATCTGTTTTCCTTATAGATATTTAAAATTGTTAACTTTCTAAAAGATATTTCCTTTACAAAAGCAACTTTGTATTATTACAACTTATCCTCATAACAAACATTTGAGGAAAATGTTAACATCATCTGCATCTAAGCTACAGTATATTTCTAGATATTAAAGAAAACCCTGACCATTAGGTAATTATGCATTTTTTTCAAAGAAAAAAACTTATCTGCCCGATATTAAAAATTAAACTATTAAAGCTGTAAATGAAATAGTGAAGTGTCTATAGGTTGGTGATACATTAGAAAATCTTATTTCAGAGACTCATCAAATAGGGATTTAAATTTTTTCGCATGAAAGAAGCCCAGAAGTCAACAGTCTAGGTATAGTGTTTCCACTCTGCCCTCAGGGATCCAAACTCCTATTTTTCTGCTCTGCCATGTTTTGTGTGAGGCATTTTTGTCAACATTGTTATCTTATATTTCAGAAGATGACTTCTCCCCCACTCCCTCTCAGCCGCCACATATTGTTTCTGCAGCCTTGGCAAGAAGAAGAACAAGGGAAAATGACAAAATGATGTGCCAAATTATTATTTATTTATGAAAGAACACAAGCAGGGTGGAGCTGCAGGCAGAGGGAGAGGGAGAAGCAGACTCCCTGTGGGACTCCCAGGACCCTGCAATCATGACCCGAGCCAAAGGCAGAGGCTTAACCATTTGAGCCACCAGGCGCCTCTTACTTAGTCTCACATTTTTAAAGAGTTTATCTGGAATCCATATTTTGAGATTTCTGCTGACATTTCATTGGTCAGAAGTGAAAGACAGGCTGGGAGATGTAATTGCCTATAGCTGTTCTAGACAAAATCTAGTTTCCGTTGGTTAAAAAAAGGAAAGAAAATTAGACATTGGGTGGTATGATGGTTAATTGTATGTGTCAACTTGGCTAGGCTGTGGTGCCCATTCATTTGGCCAAACACAAGTGTTGATGTTGCTGTGAAGGTATAGTTTAGATGTGGGTAATATTTAAATCAGTAAGGTTTGATTAAAGCAGATTATCTTCTACAATGTGGATGGGCCTCATCCAATCACTTGAAGATCTTAAGAGAAAAGACTGAGGTCTCCTGAGAAGAAAATATTTTGCCTCCAAACTCAAGATTGCTAGCAACTTCAACTCTTTCCTGGGTTTTTAGCTTGTTGGCCTGCCCCACAGATTTTAGACTTCTTGGTCCCCACAATAATGTAAGCCAACTTCTTAAAATAAATCTCTCTTTTTTTAACCTATCTCTAACAGGTTATGGATTCTGTTTCTCTGAAAAACTGTGACTAATTTTGGCACTGAGAGTGGCTCTAGAAGAACCAGATCTTAAGGATAGTTTTCTGAATTGATTCTGACTTTTCTGAATTGAGTCCCTACTCTGTTTAGTTATAAAAGCACTAATGACTATATTTCCAGCAGTAAATGATAGTTTGTGGTATGATGTGGCAATGAAGATATGCAAAATATCATCTTGGATACTTTAATCAAAGACTTATAGAAGGCAAGTTTTTGGGTGACCCTGTACTTGATAGCTTACATTTCTGTCAAACTAACAAGTATAATGAAATTGGCTCGTTGCTCCTAATTATTCTGGAAAAAGTGGGGAAAGAAAAGGAAGAGTTCAAGGATTTGAATTCCCAGTCTATGAACCACATAAGTGGACTGAAAGAGTCTATGTCTGCCCTGACAGAAACTTTTATATCCTGTAGCCACTGAGATTGCTCAAAGCCTGCTACTGGCTGAATTACAACACAAATTCAATTCCAAACCTCACAGACTATCTCCTGGTAAATAAAGGCATTGATTGAGAAGGAATGGAATTCTAAAGGCTGGGATGGAGCCATATAGGAAGATCCTGATGACCCTGGGGACAGTGAACCTCTAATACTTCTAGTCTTTTTTGCCCATAGATACAGCTGCCCCACCTCCACCTGAGGAGATTAATGCTGATATGCCTGAGGAACCCATAACGGCCTCCTGTGAGGCATTTTCCCTGCAAAACACTGAAGATTCTCATCAGGATCCACCCATCACAGCTCCTTTTTGCTTCTAGACTAAACTCATTTCTCAGCAGGCACTGAAAGATGAGGTACAAAGTGGGACCACGAGGAGATGCTCTCAAAAAAACTATACGATGTTTCTAATTTATACATACAAAAATCCAGGGAATATGTGTGAGAATGGATATTAACGGGTTTGAGTAATGGTAGAAGGAACATAAAGTTGGATCAGGCTTAATTTATTGATATAGCTCAATAAGCAGAGATTCTGGATTTGACATTACAGCTCAGAGGGTTAGATAGAGCTCTAATAGTTCGGTTGTTTGGCTGAAATATGGACCAAAAGGTGACTTATATTAAATAAGTTGAAATACCAGAAGTGCCTTGGTATATAGTAGAGGGAGTAATCAAAAGGCTTAGAGAGATGAGAATGTAAGAATGGAGTTATCATTTAAGACCTGCTCAACCACCCTAGGTGCATCTAGAGAGCATACCTAGCATCACAACTGTGAGAAACCATTTTATGAGGTGATGTCCAGCATCTTTGAAGAGCTCTGTGGTTACTGTTCTTTGTAGGTCAGAAGTTATATGAATTGCAAAACCAAAATGCAATGGGGCTTGTTGGATCTTGGGGCAATAAGAGCCAAGAGGCAACACTTGATCACCAAAGGCAAGGTAGATGTGGTTAACATAATGGACAGTGAAGTCAAACCAGTAATCAGAATAGTCTGACTAGTAAAGATTTATGGCATTGGCTAGTTGAATCATGGCGTTTCCAGAAGTGAAACAGATGGGAAATCTACTAAATTCTTCCTTGGCTTCTATACACAAATGAGTTATAGGCCAAGTAAATAAAAGTCTTGAATCATAAAAACTTGAATCATTAGAACAAGACAGTCATGGTTCCTCAATCAATTGTAAGACATTGTCCCAGCTTATAGACCCAGAACCCCAGGATTGAAAAGGAGGCTGAGTCTCCTTGAGTAAGGATTCAGCTAAATTACCCAAGATTTATACCATTACTTTTTCTTCTAGTCTTCCCCAAAAGGATCTATACCCTTTTACAGGGTGACTGGACATTGCAGAAAAATAATCAGATTTTTCAGGGATTACTAAACACTGGCTCTGAACTGACACTATTCCAGGAGACCCAAAATGCCACTGTGACCTACCAGGTAGAGCAGAAACTTTGGAAGGTCAGTTTTTGTTGTTGATGTTGTTGTTTGTTTGTTTTGTTTTGTTTTAGCTCAGATCCATTTCGGTGGGTCCAGCAGGTCCCTTAGCTCATCCTGTGGCAATTTCTCCAGTTCTGCAATCCATAATTGGAATAGACATACTTCACAATGGGCAAAATCCCCACATTGGTTTCTTGATCTATGGGATGAGGGCTATTAAGGCAAGAAAGGCAAAGTGGAAGCCTTTCCTTAGGAAAACTGCCTTTCTAGGAAAATAGGAAATCAAAAGCAATACCTCATTTCTGGAGGGATTGCAGAGATTACAGCTGCCATCGATGGCTTGAAGGATGCAGGGGTGGTGATTCTGCTACATTCCCATTCAGCTTGCCTATTTGGCTGTGCAGGAAACATGAATTTTAGAGAATGACAGTGGATCATTGTAAGCATGACCAGGTGGTAACTCTAGTTGCAGCAGCTGTACCAGGTGTAGTTTCATTGTTTGAGCAAATTAACATGTTTCCTGGTACCTGTATATATTGATGTGGCAAAAAATGTTTCTTCATCCATGTTAGTAAAGACCAGAAGAGTGGTTTGATTTCAGCTGGCAGAGCCAACAATACACATTCACTATCTTACCTTAGGGATAGATCAACTCTCTAATTGTATGTCATAATTGAGTTTGCAGGAAGCTTGATCACCTTTCCCTTCCACGAGTTATCCTACTGGTCGTTTTGTTGATGACATTGTGCCATGGAATGCCACTGAGCAAAAAGCAGCAACTGCTCTAGACTTATTGCTAAGATATTTCATGTCAGAGGGTGAGAAATAAATCTGATAAGAATTAGGGGGCTTCTACAACAGTGAAATATCTAGAGATTAGGTGGTGTGGGTCATGTCAAGATACCCATTTTAAAATGAAAGATAAGCTGCTGCATCTTGCCCTGCCAGCAACCAAAAACATACATAAAATGTAATGGATCACTTTGGATTTTGGAGGTGACATATTTTTCTCATTTGGGTATCTTATTCCAGCCCATTTACCAAGTGACCAAAAAAAGCCCGCTATTTTGATTAGGGTCCAGAGCAAGAGAAGGCTCTGTGACAGGTCTAGTCTGCCATTCTAGCTGTTGTGCCATTTGGGCCATGTGATCCAGTAGATCCAATAGTGCTTCGTATATCAGTAGCAAATAAGGATTCCATCTGGAGCCTTTGCAAGCCCCTATAGATGAATAGCAGCTTAAAACCTTCAGATTTTGAAGGACCACTTTGTCATCTTCTGTGGACAATTACTCTCCTTTTGAGAAACAGCCTTTGGTTTGTTATTGGGACTTAGTAGAGACCAAAAGCTAAGCATGAGCCACTAAGTCACCAGACAACCTGAAATGTCATTGTGAACTGGTTGTTGTCTGACCCACCAAGCCATGAAGTTGTCTGTGCACAGTAGCACATCATCATCAAATGGAAGTAGTGCATATGGAATTGGGTTCAAATGAGCTCTGGAGGATCAAGTACCTTCCATTAAGAAATGGCTCAAATACCCACAGTCCCCACTTCTGTTACGTTACCTTATTTCCCACAGCCTGCGGCTATGGCTTCATAGGAAGTTCTTTATGATAAATTGACAGAGAAAGAGAAAATTTGAGCCTGGTTTAGAGATGGGTCTTATGATGGGCAGACACCTTCTGGAAGTGGATAGCTATGGCACTATAGCCCTTATCTGGGACATCCCTGAAGGACAGTGGTAAAGAGAAATCCTCTCAGTGGGCAGAACTTCAACACTCTATCTGGTTGTTCATTTTTTGTGGAAGGACAACTAGCTAAATGTTCAGTTGTATATCAATTCATGGCTATGGTCAATGGTTTGATGGGATAGTTGGGGTCTTGGAAGGAATATGATTGGAAAATTAATAAGAAAGAGATTAGGGAAGAGGTATATGGATAGGCCTCTCAGAATGGGTGAAAAATGTAAAAGTATTTATGTCCCATGTGAATGCTTACCGAAGAATGACTTCAGTAGAGGGGGATTTTAATAATCAAGTGGGTAGGATGACCCATTTTGTGGATACCAGTTAGCCTCTTTTCCCAGCCACCATTGTCAATGCCCAATGAGCTCATGAACAAAGTGGCCATGGTGGCAGGTATGTACAGCTCAGTAACATGGGTTTCTACTCATGAGGGCCAACCTGGCTACTGCCACTGTTGAGTATCCAATGTGCTAGCAACAGAGACCAACACTGAATTTCTGATATAGAGACATTCTCTGGAATAATAAACCAGCTACCTGGCTGATTACACTGGAGCACTTCCACCATGGGAGGATCAGCATTTTGTTCTTACTGGAATAGACAATTACTCTGGATACAGATTTGCCTTCTCCAAATGCAATGCTTCTCCTAAAACTACTGTTTGTGGACCCACAATGCCTTATTTACACTCATGGTTGTCCACATGGCATCAATTCTGATCAAGGAACTCACTTCACAGCAAATGCGCCCATATTCCTGAAATTTACTGGTCTTACTAAAATCTGCCTGTGTGAAGCAGCTGACTTATAGAGTGGTGGAATGATCTTTTGAAGACTCAGTTGCAGTTCTGGCTAAGTGGCAACACCTCACAGGGCTGTGGCAAGGTTCTTGGAATTCATACATAGTCTAAATCAGTGTTCAACATGTGGTGCCGTTTCTTCCACAGTCAGGATTCATGGATCCAGAAATAAGAGGTAGAAATGGGAGTAGCACCACTCCTTATTACCTCTAATAATCTGAGAGTAAAACTTTTACTCCTGGTCCACATGATCTTTATACCCTACTGGTCAAGAAGTCTTAATTCCAAAGGGAGAAATGCTTCCACTAGGAGACACAGAAATGTTTCCACTGAACTCAAGTTACAACTGCCACCTAAACACTTGGAGATTCTTATGCCTTTGAATCAACAAGTAAAATAAATATTTACTATATTGGCTATATGATTGGTTCTGAGTCTCAAAGAAATGGACTACTACTCTCAATGGGGATAAGGAAGAGTATATCTGGAATATAGGAAATTCCTTAGGGCATCTCTTAGTACTACCATGCCTTGTGATTAGAGTCAATGGAAAACTACAAATCAGTTCAAGCAGGACTAATAGTAGGCCAGACCCTCAGGAAGAAAATTTGTGTAATTCTACGTGGTAAAGAACCATGACCAATTCAGGTGCCTGCTGATTGTGAAAGGAATAGATTATTGATGAAGGTAGTTATAAACACCAGCTATGGCCATGTGACCAGTTACAGAAATAAGGACAATAATTGTTATGAGCATTACCCCCTTATTTTGTTAGGAATATGTGTATGTAGCAATATCTTTATTTTCTTCCCTTTGTTATCCTCTTTTCATATAACATAAGATGTACTAAGTTTACATCATAATAATTAAATTGTAGGTCAGCAAGGAGAAGAGGTCTTCACATACTCTTCTGGGGTAAGTATTTGTGTATTTTCAGATGTACATAGGAGAATGGAAGGTGGAAATATGGCCTTGTTATTGTCTTTATTTTGAGAATAAGTATATTTAAAAAGATGCATATGGGTGCCTAAACGACAAATGGTAGACTTTAAGGGTCAATTGTATGTGTCAACTTGTAAGCTATACTGCCTGGTTGTTTGGTCAAACACCATTCTAGATGTTGCTGAAAAGGTGTATTTTAGATATGATTAATCTTTAAACTTGTAGACTTAGATTAAAGGCAATTACCTCCTATAATATGGGTGAGTCTCTTCTATGTCAGCTGAAGATCTTAAGAGTGAAAACTGAAGCCCCCAGAAGAAGAAGAAATTCTGTTTCTGGAATGCCTTTGGACTCTAGACAACAATAACTCTTCCCTGGATCTGCAGCCTGCCAAACTGCCCTGTAGATTTTGGACCTGCCAAGTTTTACAATTACATGAGCCAATTCCTTAAAATAAATCTCTCTATCTATATATACATCCTATTGGTTCTGTTACTTTGGAGAATCCTGACTAATATAACTAGTAATGTCTGCCAGAGTGGACTTCAGAAATGTGTGGGATTTTTTTTTTTTTATATTATAGTTTCACATTTTACCTTATATGTTTTTTCCAACTATAATGCACTTAAGAATGAAGACAGTTGGGGCACCTGTGTGGCTCAGTAGGTTGGGCATCTGCCTTCAGCTCAGGTCATGAGATGGGTCCTGGGATCATACCACCCCCCGTTGGGCTCTCTGCTCAGTGGGGAATCTGCTTCTCTCCCTCTCCCTCTTTCTGACGCTCCCCCTGCTTGTGCTCTGTCAAGTAATAAAATCTTTAAAACAAATGAAGACAACTTACATGGAATAATATTATTATTTAACAGGTGAAGGAATTAAAACTCTTGAGTGGCTAAAGGGAATTCTAAAGATGATAGAAATCATAAATATCGGGTCCAGGATTGACATTCATATTCTAGAACAACAAATATCACAGGGGCTTTCCAAGGGACAGTATTCATTTATTCCTATTAAATTCGACTTGGACAACATTTTTACTTATTCATAAAATGAACATAATTATATCTAAAATCAGAAGATTATTTGAAAATTGATTGAGTTGTGTGTTCTGGGCATTCTGGATAGTATCATATATTTAATAATTTATATTGATATTTCTTATAAAAGTGAAAGTGCTGCTTTTTGTTTTAAATCCATTCCTTTTATAAAGAAATCATATTTTGCTAAAATTTAAAATGATTTTATTATAAAAGCCATGATTTGAAAAAATTTTTGCTTTTTTTAAAAAAGGATTTTTAAATGATTAGGTTTAATTGAGAAATCTTTTAAAATAAAACCTAGAGACACTATTGTAAAATCTAGTTATATAATCTTTGCTAATAAGGCAAGATGTTGTCTAAGCACCCTGGGTTTAGGAGGTTTCAGGTTCAAGGGAGTCAGTGAAAAGTAATACCAAGTATAAATTCATGCTCCAAAATGTCTAAGAATGCCTTTAGATTTTTCTTGAAAAACTTCAGCATTAATGTGTAGAAAGCACTTACGAAGGGTTTTATCTGTAATTTCCCCCAAAGACCCTTTTGGAAAATGATTGATTGGCATTTGGCAGACATCCTTTATTGTGTTATAGTTTTGTTATGGTCCTTTAAGCTTCAATATTAGGGAAAAAATTTCAAAGTATGCACTTCTGTATTATTCCCAAAGGTAATAATAAGAGGATTAAATACAATCAGTTTTCTGAGTCAGGCAGAGCCATAAATATGGTATTGAACATATGTTGAAACAGTCTATAAGGTTTCCGAGAATGAAGAATGAGCTAAAGGTTTTTTTACTCTAAAATTCCTTCTATTCAAAATTCCTTCTATCCTTCTATTCAGTTGCAAAAAGCAACTGAAGCATGCCAAAAATTGTAGATTCACGTTCAGTAGCCACCAGCATCATGGAAATTTTGATGCTGAAATCCAATTCAGATACATCTCATATATGGAATAATAACATCTATACTAAAATCAAGAGTTTCAACAGGCAGCAGAGAGATGCTAAAAGCAACTCTGTAATTTTTAATAGACCTTTTTATTTAAAAATGAGTCTCGTTGGTAATTTGATCTCTGGTTTTCAGAACAAAAATGTAATTCTGTCTGGCTATATATCTGAATTCTAACACTGTAATAGCCATTTTTACTGGAAGTATTGAACCTATCGACAGTGTTGATAAAGTTGATCTCTCTCTTTCTCTACACTGCCTTTTAAAATTTTATTTCCAAGTCACCCCACTTGATTGGTTTTCTTCCCAGCATACTGGTTGTTCAGTGGTCGTTGTCAGTTCCTTCTCTTTTAACTGATCCCTTCACATGGCCTAGACCTTAGTTTGTAGACTTCTCTTTTTTAGCTAAAGATTTATGCTGATCTCATCTAGTCTTGTAACTTTAAAAACATATGCTGATGTCTCCCCAATCTTTCATACCTCTTGGCCAAATTGTGGTCCCAAACTCCAGACTCTTAGGTCTAATTGCCTATTCAATAGCTCTAGTAGACAGTCTAATAGACATCACAAATGTAGCGTGTATAAAACTTTTAAATTCCAGACAATCTGACCTCTAGACATCTGTTTCACTTTCATTCTTCCTTGTGAACAAGCTGAAACCTCAGGAGCAATAGTCACGCCATTTCTTTCTTTCACATTCTGTATCAAATCTGTTAAGGAATGGTGGTGGCTCTAGCTTCAGAAAGTATCCTCCACTGTTACCTGCTTGTTCTGAATTATCCTCACCTCTTGCCTGTACACTGAGGTATCCCTGTAAAATCGAAGTCAAACTATGTCATATGTCCTTCTCTCTGGGTTAGAAGCTGAAGTCCAGAAAATGGCCAATATGGTCTCTCATGTTCTGTTCCCCATCTCTCCTCTCTGACTTCTTCTACCATTGGCACACATGCTCAGTCATCTTCAGTGCACTTGTTTCCTTGGTTTTGTGAGCACACCGGATATATTCTTATTTTGAGGTTTTTGCTCTAACTGTTCTGGAATGTTCTTCTACCAGATACTAATTTGGCTGAACTTACCACCTTTTTAAAATTTCACCATTTCAATGAGGCCTACCAGATCACCACAATTAATATTAAATTCTGACCTCCTCCCACACCTCCCCTACTGCTCTTAACTTCTCCAAACTGTACCTCTCAACTCCATTTACCATGCCTGATTATTTTATTTTTTTCCATAGAATTACTTCTGATGCCTTCCCCCATATAGAATATAAGACATTTAGCAGACATTTGAAATAATTTTTAATGAATAAATAAATTAATATGAGAAAAGATACACATTCTGGCCCAAATTTCATCTGCAGGCAAGAAAAATTAAGTAGAGTGAGTTTGAAGGGACAGTAGTTTGAAAAAAGAAAAGTTTTTCTTTGCAATCTACCAAATTCAGTTTTTTTTTCTTTTATAAATTTAACATTTTCATGCAAAAAACATTTTCATATTATCTAGTATAGATAACAGAACTATGTGTTTGGGAAGAAGATACAGGGATTGAAAAAGGGAAACGGTAGGATTGCATAGAACTAATGCAGCATTGCTGTGATCTGAGGAGTGACCAAAACTCCAAAACCGAGAGGACTTCAAAGATAACTTCAAAGCACCTGAGTTTTAAACCGGGTATAATGTCTGGCGTGATCTGGCAGATTTTGAAAGGATAACGTTCTGTCTGAGTTATGATAAAATGTCATAAAGATTTATGCATTTCTTGGAGCTTATGATTTGTATATTTCCTTCATCTTTCCCTTCATTTGTTATTATAAATCCCAGCTGTTATTGTATGAATTTTTAAAGGACTGTGGGCTATATATTTTCCTGCTAGAGACTATTTGGATGTTTTCAATCCATGAAATGTATTCAGATTTTGAAAACTTCACAACAGAAAGGGACTCCTTAGAGAATAGGAAAAAAAAAAAAAAAAAAGGACAAGTCCTAGCATATATTGTTAGTATCATTAAACATTAGAAAAGTATAGTTCAATGTTAAAAGTTTCTAGTAGAACGAGGAATTAAAAATAAATGAAGGAATTATATGGAAAACAGCAGAAATCTCTTGGGACTAGAGGGGGTAAAAACTCAAACAGATGAGCATTGACAAAAGTGTTTTTTTAAATGTTAAATTGCTTATTATTTCTTTGAGAATTGGGTATGTGTATGTCAACAGGAAAATTTTCAAAGACACCCTTTGGGCTAACCTAAAGTAAATTGCTTAATTGTGTTTCTTTAATAATCAAACATTTTTGGCTTATATTAAAATATCCACTTCTGATATAAAATAGGTTTACTTTATTCTCGCTTCTTAACATACTGAAAGGCAATAACAAGTTGCTTTTGAGTAACTATGAGGCAATCTTAAAGAAATCAGCATGACTGTTAACTTTTGACACTTTGTAGTTGGAGTGGGAACACATCCAAGAGTGATTCGTGGAGTAGGAGAGGGGGCCAGCATCCTCTGTGCCATTTTTCTGACCTGGATTATATTTTATACTCAAAGTGTTACTATGAGATTGTGGCAATAAATAGAGTTGTTTTGAGATTGTTTCTATGAAAAAAAATCAGGAATATTGGAAAAATGCTATTGTAAAATATGAAATTATAAGCATTTACATGAAATTGTCCTTCTTATAAAACCAAAATTAATATGAAAACTTTTAAGTTTATTTTTTTGTAATTTTAATTATGCATCAATTAAATCAACTATAAAATGCACATATATGTATGAAGTCCTCTTGAAATCATCATTCATAAATGTTCAGCCTTTAATAAAATATGCCAAAACAAAAAGAATATTTAATTGCTTTACAAACACTATGGGATTATATGTAATGTACGGAGTATATGGGAAGAAAGGAAATTTTCATCCTATTTTTTAGACTTAGTATTATACTTTTCCTAATATACAATAATATCACAATTATTTTATGTTTAAGTAGTTGTAATATTATATATTAAGAGGTCAAATAATACCAAATTTTTTCATATTAATAGAATTAATAATCTTTCTCATGTTAAAAAATTAATGTTTTCTTATATTAAAAATACAAAATATCACAAAATACTTTCAGTGTGCAAAAAGTAAGACTGTGGTGTGCTGTCTAAAGTGATTTATGATCTTCCAATGCTTATAGTACTGTCAAGTTTCAGTTTTGGATCACACTATTATAACGTGTCAAACAATTTTAAAAATACTCCAACAGTTGACTACACCTGTTTCCACTTTGCAAATCCTTTCAAGTTCATAGCACTTTGATTGAAAAGGAAATATTTAACTTCTGTCTTTCTTTTTCAATCTAAAAGTTGAAATTTTTTTCTTATTGTAACTTTTGTATGGTATATTAACTTTGTGGGATAATAAATTGTTGAGATTAGTTAAGTCTCTTTTATTTGCTCATTTGTAAGGAGATTTTTCACAGAATTTCAGCTGGTTTGTTTCCAAAGAGATGAGTAGACCAAAATGCAGTAAAATTTTATGAAATTATATTACCACATCCTAATGAATAAAATCTTTTGACACTTAATTAAAATATTTTTGGTATGCATTTCTAAATTTGACATACATATCTACTTATATGTATGTTCTCCATTTAAATATTTAACAACATCTCATGGTTAGGCCAAAAGTAGGACACATTCATCATGCCGTTATTATTTAACATTTTGGCCAGCTTACCTATTTTTGGCAGCTTCATGCAAATGATGTTCTTGTTATCTTAACACTTTCATGTGACCTGTCATTGGAAGTCACCATTTCTCTGTTCCATCACCCCTAGTAGGCCGAAATCATGAAGATGAAATGAAGCCATCTTACTATTATTTCCCTCACTCTTAGCACATGCATTTGATTAATTCTAGATTGCATTAAGAAGGGTGTAGGAAAACACATTTAAACTGTGAAAATAATAATAACATAAATTTTCCTAAGAAGACGCTGAAAAGCATTCTGCAGATAAAAAATATTGTAGAATGCTGCAGGTGAATTTGGCAATGTTGAGTTAATAGAGCATCATTTTTTTAAAATTATGCATTAGATTTTATGTATATTGATTATCTCAGTTTTCAGACATTCTCTAGTTTGGTGAGGCACTTTGAGAAATTCTCGTTTTCAGTCCATTGTGGAATTTTAATAAAGGGATTAACAGTGTCTTAGCCTGAATAAGTTATCACATAAATATAAAAGAAACAAATATAGCCAAGAAATCCCCCTTGGCAGGAATATTGTAAATTGGATGAGAAATTTCAAAATATATTATTAAAATGCTCAAGGAATATTTCTAAGGATGTAATCTAGTGTGCTGTTTAGGTTACTTTTTTTTAAAGATTTATTTATTATTTAGGTAACTTCTTATAGCTACAAAGTACTTTTTAAAAAACGAATACATCTATTTCTTCAATAAGCCCCATTTAAAAAAAATAAAGCTTGGGAGTAAGAATCACAATTCTTACTGGAAAGAATATAATTTTAAGAGAAACTTCAGTATTTCTATGGTGGATCATTCCTATCTGCCAAGAATGACTTTTGTGCTAGGCCTTTGTTGAGCTGTGTTTATTGTTACTTAGAAATTAGGCTCCAAATGCAATTTGCAGGCACAAGCAATAGTAGCTTATGCTTTATAGAGTTATATAATGAACAAAATAGAGAAATTTAAAATTATACTTTCTTACTTATGGAAAATGAGACAACCTTTAAAACTCTTGAAGTATATTCCAAAGAGAGTTAGACCTGCAGCTCTCTGTAAGGTGGAGCTGGTAAATCAGCAATGGTTTGCAGGAAGAAGAAAAGATATACAATGTTTCCAAAACTGACAATCTTTTCCCTGTCCTCCAGTTGGTAGCAAAGAACATAATAGTATCTACATCATGGTGTTGGTCTGAGGGTTGAAAACCATCTTTGGGAGACATCTAATAGCTTCCAGGCTTATAATGAGATTCTGAACAATAATACCCTAACATAAAGAGAATGTATCAGCAATCTCAAGACATTCATTTAAAATCATAATCATACTATTACAGTTACATTATTTGCATCACTGTTACTTTCCTGGAGAGCATCAGCATCATAATCACTTTCTCTGATTAAGTTCTTGGCTCCACAATGGCACCTTCCTAAGACATGTTGATGATCTGGAAAAACACTATTTAAAACATCCAGCACTAGTTCTACCATTTGTTTTTTCTCTCTCTCTTTTTTTTTTTTCCTTTCTTTTCTTTTTTCAAGAGAATAAGAAGATGTGCATGTATGAGCAGAGTTGGGGGTGCTATTGCGGGGGGAGAGGGAAAGGGAGGGAGAATATTAAGCAGACTTCATGCTCAGCGTGGAGCCCAGTGTGGGGCTGATCTCATAAACCTGAGATCATGATCTGAGCCAAAACCAAGAGTTTGATGATGAACCGACTGAGCCACACAGGTGACCCCAGGGTTGTCTGACTACTTTTATATCTTTTGTGCTCAGTAATACCCAAGCAAGGGATTTATTAGAAAAGCTATTTTAGCTACATTTTGTTACCTTTTAAACCCTGTTTCATTTTAAATTAACCCCCAAACACTGTTTACCCTGATCTTTTTTATTTTATTATGCTTTCCTCACTGGTGCTCATGTCTACTGTCATGTCTTATGGAATGGTTAATTACTCAGGTAGGGTTAACTACCACAACTTGTTCTTTCTTTAGTTATGATGAACATAAATAATGGAAGTAATAGCAGAAAAATTAGGAAAAAAATCCCCCTGTTTTCACTAAATCATTTACTAGTATGGAATTTAGCATATAGTAAATTAAAAGATGCTATAGACTATGCTTCTTTTATATTCAAAGTCTTTTTTCACTTGCTCTCTTATCAGCCTAGTTCGATAAACTGTTAGGGATAAGTATATAATGTAGTTGTATGTTTTATTTTTTATTTTTATTTTTTAAAGATTTTATTTATTTATTGGACAGACAGAAAGATCACAAGTAGGCAGAGAGGCAGGCAGAGAGAGGAGGGAAGCAGGCTCCCACTGAGAAGAGAACCCAGTGCAGGGCTCAATCCCAGGACCCTGAGATCATGACCTGAGCCGAAGGCAGAGGTTTAACCTCCTGAGCCATCCAAGCGCCCCTAGTTGTATGTTTTAAAAACATGTTATGATTCAATTAATTCATTGATTGAATTCAATTGAATTCAATGTTTTCTACCAAAGATTCCAGGTTTTTAAAAAAATTTTACTTAATAATAGTATTTTTAAAGTAAAATATAATACTCATAATGTGGATACCTTGTCCTAGGGTTCATTACTCAGGGCATCAAAACATCATGTCTTATTCCATTTCATACTCTCCATCGGCAACACCAACTCAATATCACCACTAGAGACCACATACTACATACTTTATGTTTCTTCGCATGTTTTTCCCCTTGTCTCATTTTTCCTGGCTTAAGCCATCCCATTCACAATTTCTCTGACTTGGTCTTTTGGAGTGTTTCTTCCTATTTTTTTATTTCCTTCTTTTTATTGACTTCAAGCCTATCATGTCTTTTGAATGCTACTTCTTTGACCTTGTTGATTTGCATTAAATTACATTTGAAATTTTTTAAACTATGTAATATGTTATTAGGCCTAAGAGTGGCTTTCCATTCTGGCCCACATGCTGGGGGAAAAAAAAAAAAGACCATATTAGTTTGCCAGGGCTGCCAACATAAGACTGGGCGGCTTGCACAACAGACAATTTTTTTTTTTTTCCCCTCAAAATTCTGGAGGCTAGGCGCCTGAGATCAGTGTCTGCAGGACTGTTTCTTCTGAAGCCTTTTTCCTCAGCTTGTACATGGTGTATGCCTCTGGTCTGCCTGCATCCTAACCTCCTCTTTTCATAAGGACATCAGTCATATTAAGTTGGGGCCCATCCAATATGATCTCATTTTATCTTAATTACATCTTTGGAGGCCCTATCATAAAACACAGTCATATTCTGAGGTACTGTGTTAGGGCTTCAACATGTGACTTTGGAGGGGACACAATGAGATTGAAATACTGATATAGAGCTTGTTCCTTTTCCTGAATAACCTCTAATAGAAATCCAGTGTCCTCATGAGCTCATCCTTCTGGCTGTCCAAGAGATATCCCTCTACCACCCCAATTACATATCTCATTTTACAATGTGTATTGCGTTTAGGACTTTACCAAACTGCACACACTCATCTCAAAAACTACTTATCTATTTATAGTTCCTAACCTCTGGTGGAAAGGTTAAAAAAAAAAAAAATTCTAGTTGTACCAAATGAGATCGTGAGGGCCAAGATGATAAACTGCTACACATTCTGGATAATGTATTTCCCTTACCCAAGGACCCTCTGAAAATGCATACATTTAATAATAGAAGCAAAAATAATGGCAGGTATTTGTAGAGCAGGATGTGTACTTTGGGGGGTTATATGAGATTTAGGAACCTTGAAGTTATGTTGCAAATGTGGTCTTTTACTGAATATTTGTTATTGTACATAGGATCATTTAAAATGACCCTCATTATCTATAGGAAAATGTCCTGTTTGCTTGTTGGTTTACAATTTTCTCTTGTGAAAAACATGGATCTCAAACTTCATTGACTGTATTCTTCAGGGATGTAGAGTGACAATGACCAGGCACAATTGTCCATATGACCTTAATCATTGAGCTAAATCAAATAAAATTAGTAATACTAAGTACAGACTGTATCCAAAATAATACATTTGTGGCTAATTGATTGTGCTAATTTGATAAGAAGAGACATCACAATACGCCTCAGAGTCACAGGCTTTCTCCCAACCCTCTCAGGGCTCTATTTTGCAAACTAATGGAGACACAGAATAGCATAAACGTGGCTTTCCAGGTGTAAGTGTCAGAACGGAACCGGCACTTCTGAGACAAAAAATGTTGAAATATCTGGAATATTTTAATGCTTGGTGAGAGATATTTGAGATCTGGTACATATGGTAAGCATCATACCTACCCAAGTATTTTTCCTTTCTACCTTCACCTTCGGTAATTTTCAAAATGTGTGGGGTTAAGGTGGGAATTATATAAGCATCTGGACCCTGTTCTCCCTTAAGATAGAACAAAAGGTATGAAATAGGGAACAGTTCTGCATGTTGGTGTATTTACAAATCACTTTGGGTATTCCCCGTGATTCAGTCACCAAGTGATTGAAGGGTGATGATGTTTACAAATTAGTATTTCCTTTTCTGTGAAGTTTCAGGCTTAAGGCTTAAGCATCTTCAGGAAGACAGCCCCACAGCTGCTGCCTTCCTGATGAGCTACAGGAATCCGAGATAGGCAGGTACAGAAGGAAATTGGGACAAGAGCTTATGTCCAGAGTAGAAGAATGAATGCTGACTCACCTTCAGGGTGCAAAGCCCTAGGCCAGGCACTGACAAGTTCTTTTGACTCTTGTTTGCCACCCAACACATCACATCAGATTTTTTTCTTTTCCAAGAGGTTTCCCTAAACAGGATGCTCTGATTTTAGCCGAAAACTTATTCATGTTCTTATAACTGAAGGAACATCTGCTGGAAGTTCCGATTACAGTTTCAAAGCTGGAAAGTAGAGTACGTATTAAAATAAATATCTTGATTTCCTTCAAAATGAGATTACTAAGATTTTATCTAGGCAAACTGTTCAAATCCTACCTAGACAAATTAGTTATGTCACTACAAAACAACTTAAAAAGTTAAAAAGAAAAACATTTAGAAAAAATTCATCTCTAGGTATTGCATACATTTCTATCAGTAGTTGATTTTATAAAATTGCCACCTTTCACTTTTCTTAGTTTTGAGATGTCAATGAATGTTATGTTACATAACTTACTGCTTATAATGATCCTTTAATGCCATATTTCAAGTACCCGATGAATTATATTATTGATCTTCTTGTTTCCTACTTAAATATCTAATGTTGCTGACCTAAATAATTTAATGAAAACAATGATTACTTAAAATAAAATGATGCTGGTATTTTTATATTGTGGGAATACTTTAAAAATCTTGCATAAAATCTGCCTGCACTAGTGTCTACACTGCACAAAGTATTACAATAATTGACTACAGTAATCCAAATATTTTATTCATCATGCTCTCTTTAGGATATAAAATTAATAGCTAGCACATTACACAGACAGATTTATATAATTCCATTTAGACAGGCACCCTGATTATAAATTCAGTGTTTTAATTTTCCCTGAGCGTGAAACATACTTATATATTATTTTTAAAACACAAAAATAATGATCTTGTTGAGAAGCGTTGGCATCATCTATTCTCAAAACAGTCTACAAGAACCTAGCTGTCTTTCTTTTTTTAATCCCTTCTCCTTTGGGAATGTAAAGCTATTACACAGTTGTCTCAGCTGCTACTTGGCATTCAAACCAGATCCTTGAGCTGCCAGACATTTCTAAATCCCACTCTCTCCACTTTTTCCAAGTAGTTTACAGTTCTAGTGTGGCACCCATAAGCTGCTTCTCTCAAGGGAACATCCGGCTGACAGCAGCAGGAACAGGCTATCCCGCGGTTCAGGTCTCTCCACGAAGACTGTGGCGCACTTTACAAGTTGACATGCATCCAGCCATCTAACTCGCTGGACTTCTCAAAGGCCAATTTATATTTCAAATCCGTTCCTCTAAGGCATTCCTCCAGGACAGAAATATTCTAAATCCACAATCCAGAAATTTCAAAACCTCATGAAGCTTGTAGTGCTATGTGTGGCAATAAATTATTATTATTTTTTCCTCACATAAAAGATGACGTGTGCCTCTCACTAGTTTAAATGCTTTGCTAAGGTTTCAAATGCCCAGTATTAGCTTTTTGGAGATGGTGGCTTCCACATGCATAAAAAGTGATAGCATGCTCACTTCCCCCATTTAATCAAAGGCATGCGAGCACGTGTGCGTGAGCATGTGCGTGCAAACACAAATGTCTGAGGCAGGAAACCAAATTTAAAAACCTGCTATGTTGTGTTGAATGTGAAAGTGACCAGGAACTTGTTTTTGAGATCTATATTAACAGACATTTTGTAAGAAGGCAAAGTTAATATGCCCCTGGAGCTACTTTTTAAATGACTTTAGCTTTATGGTCTTTTAATGTGGGACCTTTCAGCCTGGAAATGAGGTGGATTTTCCATCCTCTGACTTAAATCTCTCAGCAGGGTAGCTTCCCCACTATCCTCGGAGCAGCTGTTAGTAGCAGGAGGAAAAGTGTCCTGCAATAAAATTGATTGCTTCAACCTACACTGCTCTCCAGCTCTCCACAGCTCCACTTTTTGTTGGGTCTCTTAGCACCTGCTCCCCAAAGCACCAGATCTTATCTCCAATTGGTCTAAATGCAAATTCCAAAAAGAGAATGGATGCCCAGAAAAGCAATAAGGTGGTTCTGTGAGAATTGTAAGGAGTCGAGTGGCTGTTATTGCCGAGGTCTTTATGAAGATAACAGGAAAGGTCTGCCAAGGCAGGAGTTTTATTGTGATTAAGATCTTAGTTCTAAATCAAGACATGGCAGCCGGCATCCCTAAATCATTCCTCTGTAGACACTGGGGAGAAGGACAGAATGCATTAAGTGAATTTCCAGCAATATTGAGCCTTATGAATTTCCCCCATCTTCCTGGAAACCTCACATGTGGATAAGTAACACCTACTTGATATTTCCTTTCAGATTCCTGAGGATCAGTTGTCAACCTTTTGAAATGTCCCTTTCAGTATAACACAGGAGCTGGTATTGTCATAATTTGGTAATATAAGAGAAGCAGTTCAGCCTTAAGTGTCAAAAGTGATTGGTGTGATGGCAAATTGTTAATCTTAATTTTAAAATGCCACAATACTTCATTTTAGCAATTAATAACTGTCACTGAGTCTTTATACAGGAGAGTCTGGTTGTACCTTACTCCAATTTAACATTAAACTAATATTCAAATCAACTTGCAGACAACTCTTCCTGATGAAATATTCTGAATTATTAATTCTTATCTTAATGCGGTCTATGTGTTGCTGTATCATTCTTAAAGATATATACTGTGATTTGCACATACATTTATTTCATTTTTTCATTTGGATCACACTTAGAATATTATAAAATTTGGAAAGTTAGTTAAACATAGCCATTATATGCAACTTTTAAAGTATTCTACTGATAACGTGGATATTTGGAACAACTTATCCCTTCCCATGCCGTTTTAGTGACGTGCAGTTTTCAATTTTTTTTTAAAGAAAAATATCTTCCAAGTTTAGAACTAAAACAATTTATTCTAGAAAAAGCCATCATGAAAAACACAGTAGTTGGCCAAGCCAAAAAACAGCAATGAAGTAATTAGTGGGAGAAATATGTGTCCTGTTTAGAATAGAGACAGAGTTTCTTTCCCCTTCAAGGAGAACTATTTGTCTAAGATGGTTTAACAATTTTACCTCTTCATAAAGAATTAAAGACACATGAAGGGTTAGATGGAAAAAATATAGAAACTGAATTTGACCAGGGTTGTTAATATTACTCTTAGGGCATTCTGTTTGGGAGTTCCTTGCACATAACAGTGGGATTTTGGAGAAGATAATTTGTCCATTGACAGAATTATGTGACTCCTAAGACTGTCCAATTTAGGAAGTCATTATTTGCCTCACAGTTTTGTTTACCAGTGAACTCAGCAGGGTTCCTTGCTATAGATAATTTCACATTAATTTTCACTGAAGAATTTGTTTTAAAAAGCGAATGTGTTGATACATTCAAACATAGAATTTTAAAGCACAGATCATTCCCCATTTTAACATGACATTAAATTAATATATGTAAAAAGACGGCAAGTACATGCAATTTCATGTTAAGATCGCAGCAAGAATATTCAGAGGCATGGGAATAAAAAAATACTTATTTGTGAATAAAAATCTAATGGTCTGATTTCTAGGAACAGACAATGCTGCTACAGAATCTCCTCATTGCAAACCTTAAAATGGAATAAGAGAAGTTGACTGACTTAAGTCTGCCTAAACAAAAATGTACTAGATCTATTATTCTAATATGCCAATTTCAGTGGGAGAGAAATCCAAGAGTGTAGTGGATTAGAGTAAGAATATTGGTAAGGCAAAATGAATAGGAAGAGTTAGGTTTGTTAGAAGGAAACTGTTATCTGTTTCCTCAGAACATTTTCAAAAGTTAGAGCATGTCCTGAGACTCCTTTCTCCACCAAGAGATACTGAGGCAGTGGGAAGAATTGGGTAAGAACAGATACAGCAAATGGTCTAGCCTGGGAAGCTACTTTATTCTCCCAGACATCTTTCACCCAGAGATACTAAAGCATGTGGGCAGAATGGACAGGAAGGACCTAGTCAAAATAAGTAGCTGGGTGATAGATCCTCTTTATCTTCAAGAACAAGAGACTCTTCTC
The DNA here is from genome assembly GCF_010015895.1 of Lontra canadensis. NCBI lineage: Eukaryota > Metazoa > Chordata > Mammalia > Carnivora > Mustelidae > Lontra > Lontra canadensis. The sequence goes on along the minus strand of NW_022631074.1, from coordinate 5,846,342 downwards.
CTCCATGCACAGATAGGGGGCAGGTGGGCAGAAGGGCAAGAAGGACTAACACACAGCAAGGAGCCTGACCCCAGAAGCCTATTTGACCCCACGGGTATAGACTCCTTTCCCTGTCCAGAGATACCAAGTCCATCAGGGACACAAGCAAGAGGGAACTCCACTATATTTTTCATCCATTAGTCACCTCGGGTGCCAAGAAAACTCTTTCCACCCCCACCAAGAACACCAGAAAGAGATAAGTGGGAGCACCAGTAGCATCTGAAAAATCAAGCAGACTAAAGTAACACCACAAAAGCTCTGAAAATTAAACTGACATTGGAACTAAAGCATGCAAGAGTAGGCCAAGACTTGTGTGGTAAACCAAAACAAGGTGATAGCCTCCTAAAATAAAATACTTAAGTAAGACCTAGAAGTTCCTCACATGAGAGATTATGTTTCCATGAAATAACTGAGAATCACTTATCATACTAAGTAACAAGGAAATCACAACTTGAATTAGGGAAGATGTCAACTGATGCCCAAACTGAGATGAAACAGATGCTTGAATTATATGGCAAAGATTCTAAAGCACTATTTATAAAAATGCTTTATTGACCAATTACACATTCTTTTGAAACAAATGAAAAAATAAAAATTTCAACAAAGAAATAGAAATTATAAAAGAGAACCAAATGGAAAATACAAGATTAAAATACATAATAATCATAATAATTTTGAAGACACTTGCTTGATAAGGTCAAAGTAGATTGAAGAGACAGAGGATAAAAATCAGTGGCTTTGAAGAAAAATATATATAATATACCCAATCTGAAAAACAGAGATAAAATAGGACTGAAAAAAGTTAACAGAGATGTGGATCTGTGAGATCGTAACAAAAGATCCAATACTTGTAGCATTGGATTCCCAGAAGACAAGAAAGGGCACTGGTGAGGCTGAAAGAATATTTGAAGAAATAATGTCAAAAAAAATCCCACATTTTGGTGGTAGACACAAATCTACAGATTCAAAAAACCTGAGCAAAACCTAATTAAGACACACTTCTCCAAAAATTCCACATCAGACACACTATTATTTATTTTTGAAAACTGAAAACAAAAGAAAAATTCCTGAAAGCAGTCAAAGAAAAAGAACACTTACTTTTAGGAAAAATCCAATTTATACAATAATGAATTTTTCATCTGAAAACATGGAGGCCAATAGGAGTTAGATCATTTTTAAGTCATGAATTTTATATCCAGTGAAACATTTCTTCAGGAATGAGAAGAAACAAAGATATTTGAAGATGAAGGGAAACTAAGGGAATTTGTCACTATCAGACCTACTCTTAAAATTTTAAACAGAAAGAAATGACAAAAGAATCTTAGAGCCTTAGTAAAGAAGAAAAAACAAAAGAAAGTGTAAAATTATGGGTACATACAATGGGCATCCTTTATTTCATAAGTTCTATAAATCATGTCTGCTGAGTAAAACAAAATTATAACATCATCTGTTACTCTAAACGATGATGTTTCATGATGGGGAAAGTGGAGATCTACCTAAATGGGAATGAGGTTTCCACATTTCACTCAAAATGGTAAAATGATACTATCAGCAAACTGTTTTAAGTCATATTTGTGTCAAATTAAGTCACATATCAATAACTACCTAAAATCTAAATGGTCTAAATACACCAATCAAAAACCAGAGACTAACATGAGTGGATTAAAAGAAAGAATGACCCAACTGTATGCTGTTTACATAAAACTTACTTCAAATTCAGTGACAAAAGTCAGTTGAGAATAGAATGGTAGAAAAAGATACACTATGCAAATGTAAGTAAAACTTTTAAAAAAAAGGTTGGTTATATTAATATTAAAGTAGATTTCAGAGCAAGGAAGTTATTATAGAAAAAGAGGGGCAGTAAATAATGGTAAAAAAAAGCCCATTAGGAAGACATAATAGTCCCAAATGTGTATGCACGAAATAACAGGGCCTCAAAGTACCTAAAACAAAAACTGATAGAACTGAAAGGAGAAATAAACAAATTTACAGTTATTATTGGGAGTGTTAAAGTCCCTTTCTCAGCTACTGATATAAATACTAGAAAAAAAAAATCAAGAAAAGATAAAGATGGGAACCGTCAACCAACAGGATCTAATACATACATATATATATAATATTATATATATTACACATTTTATAACATATATAAATATATATTCATATTATATATATTATATATTCTCTATATACATATATACATATATTTTTCCCAATAACTCATGGAACATTCACTAAAATAATGTGGGCCACAAAAAAAGCCTCAACAAATTTTTAAAAAATGAAATAATGTAGAAATGCTCTTTGACCAGAATGTAATCAAATTAGAAATCAGAAACAGGAAAAAAACAGGAAATTCTCTAAACACATAAAAACTAAACAGCACTTCTAAATAATTCATAAGTATAAGAAAATGTAAGAAAGCAGCTCCTGGCTGGCTCAGTCAGTTAAGCAGCTGACTCTTGATTTCAGCTGGGGCCCTGGGATCCAGTTCTGAATTGAGCTGATCCTGGGACTCCCACTCAGTGGAGAGTCTGCTTCTCCCTTTCCCTCTTCCTCTCCCCCATCTCATGCTCTCTCTCTCTCTCTCTCAAATAAAAAATAAAATCCTTAAAATGTTTTAAAAAAAGAAAATGTAAGAAACACATAGAACTTATTGAAAACAAAAACATAATTTATCAAAATACATAGGATGTAGCTAAAGCAGTGCTAAAAGAAAAACTTTTGTAGTAATAATTACTTGTATTAGAAATGAGGAAAGTTTCAAATCAGTAAGCTAAGCTCTTACCTCAAGAAACTAGTAAAAGAAAAGTAAAATAAGTCCAGAGCAAGCACAGGGAAGAAAATAATAAAAAGCATAAATCATTGAATTGAAAATAGTAGAATAATAAATTAATGAAACAAAAAGATTGTTCTTTCTAAAGAACCAATAACATTAATAAAAATAAAAAGTGAGAAAGCAAAAAATCATCAGTATAAGGAATGAAATATGAGATATCACTATAGATCCTGTAGCCTTTAATAATATCTCAACTTGGATGACTGTCCAGAGAATTATGATGAATAAGAGACTGACCTGACCCTGTAAGGTTACAAACTTTGTAACTCCATTTATATAATATTTTTGAAATGACAAAATTCAGGGATGGAGGGCTCAGTTGGTTGTCAGGGAATAAGACTACTGGGGAGTATGTAGGTACAATTCTAATAGTAAATCAGGAAGAATACTTTGATGATGGGATTGTTCAGTTTCTTGTCTGTTGGTGGTAGATACTTCAATCTACACATGTGAAATAATGTATAGAACTAAATACACACACACATGAATGAGTAAGTAAAATTGGGAAAGTCTGAGTAAGATTGGTGGATTATAATCAATACCAATAATGTAATTCAAAATTTTACCATTCGAGGAAACTGGGTAAAGGGTACACATTATTTTTTACAATAACAAATCAATCTACAATTCTCTCAAAATTTCAATTAAAAATGTATTTTTGCTGAGATTTTTAAAACAGCCATGATCTTCGGACATGCCATTTTACCCATTTTTTCATCTTGATGCCATGAGTTTCTGTGTTTTTTTTTTTTTTTTGTTTTAAACCCATTTTCTCTCTCCTTCTTCCTTCTTCTAACTCACTCCTATTTTTGGTTTTATATTATAATTTTTCTTTTATTTCCTATGTATGAAACATTTTACACTGGAAAAAAAGGGTTATACTGCATATACTCATTGTAAAAAATTGTAACTTTAATTCCTGTTCAATATTTCAAAATCAAGAATTCTTATTACTTTCCAATTTAGGATCCCTTTATACAGCCAAGAAAATTTTGTAATACAGTCCTGGCCAGGTTTTATAACAGTGACTATTAGTTCTTATTACCTATATGTCTACTCTCTTTGGGAAAAATTCACATTAATCTCATTTCACTGCCAAGTTACTATTATTTATTGTTTATCTTAATGGAAAAGAAAAAAAATAACACTTATGCAAGTTAAAACAGCCAGCATGGAAACTCTGTCTTGGCAAAATTCCTATTATGACCATTTTTTATCATGTGATCCATATTAAAATGTTGTGCTTCTATTTAGTATTTTAGTCAATGAGAGTCTACTGATGGCTTGGAAGAGTGATGCATCATAATTCACATTTGTGGGCTCAAAATGAATGCAAAGAGGGAGAGAGTCCATTTACAAGGCTGTTGCTGAAGTGTCAACGTAAAGTTTGCCAACATAAAAAAAGGATATTCCACAGGCAGTACAACCTTTAAATTTTTTTCTTTCCTTCTTTTTAAATCAAATTTATTCCCAAATTCTCATTTAAAACCTTTTATTGTTACTTGTTTAGGGTTTATATAGTAGTTTTAGTGGTTGAAATTTAATATTTATATTCATACTGATATGTAAGATTAGCAATAATATAAATGCTAATATGCATATTTTTGAGAATATTAGTGTAATTTAGTCCTGGCTGGATATCAAATACTGATTTACATTAAAAGATTTATGGATGGGGAGCCATGGAAAAGGGAAGAGGAAATAAAGGGGAATCTGAGTCCCGCTTCAGCGCTGACCGGCGATGCCTGGCTCCGCGGATGAAGCAGAGCCTGTAACCTTCTCTTCATGAAATCTCAGAATATCTCTGGAGGGTAGCGGTACTGGAGAAAAGAGGTCTGGTATGGAATGAATCCACATGTTGGTGATAACACATCCATCTCGCAGCAGCAAAGCGAGAACCCCGGGCGCGTCGCCGACCCGTAAGTCAGTCCTTCCTTTGACCCGGAACAGCAGCGACAGCCGCCTCTGCGCCCAATGCCTACGTGCCGGCAACTGCGGCCACGTGGGGCTCTGCGGAAACGCCTTCGCAAAAATTTGTCCCCTGCGCTGCCCAGTAGAAAGGAAGGCCCGGGAAGAGCACTGGAGGAAACGGTTTCTGTTTGGAGACAGGCCCTTTTGGTGGGTCCATGAGTCTGGGTACTACAGCCAGGCCCCAGCCCAGGTTCACCAGTTCCCTTCTTCTTGTGAAACTGGTCCAGGCAGCCCTTCTGGACACTGCATGATCACAGGAGCCGCCCTCTGGCCCATCATGACGGCCATCTCTTCCCAGCTGGCCACGGGACCCACAGCCACTGGGTAAGGATGATACCCAGCCTGGCTTACTGCACCTTCCTATGGGCGGTCGGCCTGTCCTGGATCTTCCTCTTAGCACATTTCCCTCACCAGGTGTTGGGTGGCCTAATAACTGGTGCTGTCCTGGGCTGGCTCATGACCCCCCCCCCCCCCCCCGTGTGCCCACGGAGCGGGAGCTAAGCTTCTACGGATTGACCTCACTGGCCCCTTTCTGGGTGCCAGCCTCATCTATTGGACCCTCTTTACACTGGGCCTGGATCTTTCTTGGTCCATCAGCCTGGCCTCCAAGTGGTGTGAGCGGCCTGAGTGGGTGCACGTGGATAGCCGGCCCTTTGCCTCCCTGAGCCACGACTCGGGGGCTGCCCTGGGTCTGGGCATCACCCTGCACTCTCCCTGCTATGCCCAGGTACGCTGGGCATACTTGGGACATGGCCAGAAGATAGCCTGCCTTGTGCTGGCCATGGGGCTGCTGGGCCCCCTGGACTGGCTGGGCCACCGCCCTCAGATCAGCCTTTTCTACATCTTCAATTTCCTCAAGTACACCCTGTGGTCATGCCTGGTCCTGGCCCTCGTGCCCTGGGTGGTGTACACGTTCAGTGCCCACGAAACACCACCTGTCCGCTCTTCCTGACTTCAAGTGCCTCCTGTTCCCATTTGCATCCCCCACCCCAAAAAGCCAACACTCCGTGATCTCCATACTCCGGAAGGCAGCCCCATTCCCTTTCCAGCTCCCAGCAGGCCCTGCTCATCCTCAGTCTCCCACTGCTTCATCATCTGGTCTTAGCTCCAGAGAAGGGCCTTCTCTCCTCCCAGAAAGGCTGGTCGTCCTGCCTGCCCCTTCTGAGCTCCCAGGGAGCTAAGCCAAAATCAAGACCAATGGGCTCCTGTAACACTGTGAGGGGCTCAGAACAGCCCCAATAAAGCCCTTGAACACTTAAAAAAAAAAAAAAAAAGATTTATGGGTATTCTGTAAAAGAGCAAGAATTTTATACATTGTAACTTCTCTTGTTAATGTTTAGGGAGCCCAAAAATACTATGGAAATTTCCTTTGTTTATAATGCTCGTTTGCAAGAGAATCATGGAAACTTTAGGTAGGCTGAAAGGCCTGCGATTTTCCTGGGAAGATTTTAGCATTGAGGGAGGAACAAGAGCCTAACTTGTTTCCCATTGTAACCCAGATGTTTCTTGTTGCTTCCATTCTCTGGAATCCAGGCAAATTAGACTTAAACTTTACATAACTATATTTAGTAGCCCCAGACCATCCCCAAATCCCCAGACTTCACTTCCTCGTAAAGTTCCACCTTTTAATTCAATTATCATGGTCATGGTCATGATTGAAGCATGATTCTCCCTGTTGCTGGTCACCCCTGCAAGTATAGCCCAGTCACATATTTTGACTTTTTTTCTCGTGGGTTATAGCCTCTATAGAAAGCCCACCATTTTGCACCTTATCAGATAGAGCTAAAAATGGGGTTTCTCAGTTAAATTCTTGGTCACCTGGTGTTTAGAAGGCATTAAATCCTATAGTCCTGAACATATCATGCATCGTTTTCCTGATCTGGCTTAACGGGGGCAGAGGATTTATATCAGACATTAAACTGTGTTTTTGTATTTTGATGGAAACATAGTTGTTACTCACATACTTTATCAAGTCTCCAAATGATGTCCTAAATGGTATGGACATGAAATCATTGACTCTGAATTGATCTAAAACACATATGTTCTTGGACATAGACACATGTTTGTGGTCTGCGGTGTTGAAAGTTTGAGAAAGCTTTTGGTGCAGCCAGGAACCCAATGCGGGAGAACTTGGGTTATGTTACTGTGGAGCAGTGAGCAATTGTTTGCTTAACCTCAGGCTGCATAGGCTGAACTGACCAACCGTCTTATCCCTCAGCCCGAGAGAAGTTAATATCGGCAACCAAAGTTCAGGACTTCTCTGATGTGGTGGATAGCAGAGATCACCAAGTGTTGGGCTTGCCTCGGCTCGTACATCAGAAGTCCTTTACTGCTTGCCAGTTGTGACTGTTAACTGGAGAGGAAATGACTTTACAGAGATCAACTGTTGGAACGTGGACCTACCTGGGTAGTCTGATCGAGAATATAGGATACAATGTGGAGGAGACTGCATGATAGTCTAAAGTGGACCATGGACTTTGCATCTAGGCCATCAGCTCAAATCTTAGTTCTGTCAATATCTGTGTCACTTTGCACAAATTATTTACCTTCTTTATGCTTCTCTGTTTTTAAACAACAGTGAGTATTTCACATGGTTATTATGAAGATTAAATAAGCTCACATAGGTAAATTACTCAGGACATTTGCCTGGCATGTTTTAAGCCTTAAATAAGCATTTTCTTCTATTATTTAAGAGAATGCACGATGTATCTTTTCATTTTTCCACTTTTCTATTACAGGAGAGAGCACATTGTTCAAACTTACCATTTCACAATAATTTAAGCATCCGTTTATGTTTTTGTAACAGATTTTTTTTTTAAGTCAAGGAAACTGTCACATTTAATATAATTTCTTGACATCTCAAAGTGTTCTTTTATTAGGAAATCATAAACTGTTATAAAGTTTTTAACCAAGATGGCAGCTTCTATTAGGCACAAATAACTTTTGCAGGTGATGGTGAAGCTGAGAGAAAAGGAAATGCAGACTGTCTCAATATTGTAAATTTTAAATTTAGTCAGCTACCAAATGTCTTTTTCCTAGACCCTGGAATCTGTGCTGACTGAGCCCATCTGGGAACACAAACCAACCAGATGGCCATTGTGAACTGTTGGGGAGACCCCGCGGCAGTGAAAGTTAGTTTCAGAAAAGAAAGCTCTTTGGGATACAATGAATACAGGCCTAATTTATATTTGAGGGCTTTAGATGGAGATTAAGGCCAACAGTGGCATGATATTAAACCACAGTTGGGAGGGTTTTTTGTTTTTATGCCAGTGAAGCTGAATTATAAGTTTGGGGAGCTTTGCAAGTGTGAAAAGAGATGCCATAAAAGGAAAGGGAAGCTGAATAATTGTATGGCTGTGCAAGTTACAAACAGTATGTAAAAGGATTGAGGTTAAAGAGCCTCATCAAAGCAATGCCCTCTTCAATCGATTTTTGTGACAAGGATTATGACTTTAGGAGAGGTATAACCAGCAGGGGATAAAGGAGTGGCATTCCCCCTTCTTTTAATGCCAAAAGTACTTGAACAATTGATAACAAGGGATTAGAAACTGAAAATATCTTGTGGCCTTGCTCTATTCAGACTAGTGTCAAGGTTGAAAGGACATGGTTCATGAATTTGAGAAGCATTAGTGCACTACTTATGGGGAATCCACAGACCTCATGTGTCTAGAGGCTCAGCAAATACCATGATGATAAAAATTAGTTCTGGCCTAAGTTAATCAGTAAGTCAGATACAGATACTCATCTGGCCTTTCAGACATGATCTTAATCCTCCCTTCATCTTTTCTTTATTAGATGGCATATATTAGATTTAGTTATTTCATTGAAGATCCTTTTCCTGTGGGAGTTGGTTTATAAACACTGATGAGGAATTCTGGAACAATAAACTGAAGCTCAGTCAACACCAGCCTAAATGAAAAATGCAATTAATGTTTATCATATTTTTTCCATGCTTGGTGACTCTAATTTATAGTAAACCACATTTTGCAATTCACAGTTGTCTTAGACAGTTTGCGACTGACTCTATCATGACTATTAATTAATTATCCATTCATTAAGTAACAGCAATGTGTTGGGGACCCATAGGTGGCAGGCCCAAGGGAATGCAAAGATGAATACTCTTCCTCCCTTCAGGCATCTCACTGTTTGGTAGTTTGGAAAGAAATATTAGAAATTATACAAAGTGCTAAATGCAATGATAGAGATACACTCAGGACATTAAGCTACCAGCAAACCCTCTAATATAAATAGGGTTACAGAGAGACAGATAGTGAAGTTGGCAGATAGGACAAATGGAAAACATCACAGTGTATGAAAGCTTGTCTGAGATTTCTGGACTAGTGACATACATTTGAGAACGAGCCATGTGGGTGTGTGAAATTCTGATGAATGGCCTAGAGTAAGTTAGGATGTACTATATTGTTCTAGGATGTAGAAGGCTTTGAATCATCTTTGGTCCTGTTGCATTAGTTATCGTGAGCTGTATGACAAGTTACTCCCAATCTTAGCAGCTTAAAACATTATTATCCCACATACTTTGTGTGGCTCAGGAATCCAAAAGTGGTTTAGCTCAGTAGTTCTGACCCAGGGTATCTCAAGATCTTGCAGACAAGTCCCTTGGGCCTATACCCATCTAAGGCTTTTGTGGTAGAGGGTCCATTTTCAAGAAAGTACATCAGCAAGCTATTGACTGCAGTCTGCACTCCCTGAACATTCTTAAACCATGGAAACCAGCTCCCACAAAGCAACTGATCTGATCAAGAGAATGAGCCAGAGAGAGTATCTTCCCCAAGCTAGAAGCTTCAGTCTTTGGGAACACGTTAACATTTTTGCCACATTTTATTCAAAAGTTTGTTTCTGAAACCAGCCAACACTAAAGTGGAGGGGAATGAAATATTGTAGAAATATTTTTAAAACTTCCAAATTTATGTAATAACAAGAAATCCTAGATAGACAAAAAAATATCATGCTTTTCTTTAAACCGTAAGAACCTCTCAACTATAAGAAGCAAACTGAGGGTTGTGGAGGGGAGAGGGATGGGAGAATACGGTAACTGGGAGATAGGCATTAGGGAGGGCACTTGATGTAATGAGCACTTAGAATTATATGCAACTGATGAATCACTGAACTTTTCCTCTGAAACTAATAATACACTATATGCTAATTAATTGAATTTAAATACAAGAAAAAAAGAAGAAAAATAAAGGCATTGGAGAGCTGTGGATGCATTGAAATCTGAAGAAACTAAGTTCCAAAGGGATAGTGAATTTATTCTATTTATTGATCTTGAAAGAACAAGAATTTATAAAAAAAAAAAATCCGCTGTTTCTAAAAACATTGAGGGCCAAAGGATGTTTCTATGCCTGGAGTAAGTTGATAAAGTTGGGTAAGGATGGTGGGGACATTTTTTTTTAAATTACTTTCTCATTTTTTTTTTTAACTGATCATCATAGACAGCCTTCATTATCTCTCTTCAACAAATTAACACAGTTCAGGAGTATCCACATAATTCCAGGCCCTTATTTTTATAATTTTCCTAGTTTCTTTCAAGTATTAGATATGATATAGAAACAAGTGGGGCCCCTCTACCAGTATGCATACAAATTTATAGCCAGTGAAATTTATAACCATTGTACAATCACAGGATGTCAGGGGCTATCCACATTCTGCAGGTTACCAGTGTTAAGGATCTCATTGCTAGAGTGGCCATCATCTGAGATGGGCATCGTAACCAGGGGCTCAGACTGCTCAGAGATGAGGGTCACTCCACCAAAAATTCTCAGACCAAGGGAGGTATTAGCTGAAGGAAGGGGACTTAGGCACAGATAGAGAATGGGGATAACTGAGTACCGTATGGCTTCAAGGTCAACTACAACAACAGAGCTTAAAGAAGCTACCCCCAATGGAGCAAAATTACTACCAGAAGCAGGTGGCTGTCAGTGACCCAAGGAATGGGCTAGAGTCGATACTCTTCCCAGTCAAAGCCACTCAGCTGTCTGTCTGGTCTGTCGCTAGAAATGTTGATTGCTGATGGTTCAGGGATGTATCTTTCATAAGAATTTCACTTGGTTGCTGAGTTGCTGAGAACAGCTCTACCTGATGTTGCACTCCTACCCAGAAAGAGATTCTCAGCTAAAAACTGGCCAAAGCAGGCATACAAAGCCCTGGCCATGTAGCTTTGATTGGAGACAACTCTTACTCTAGCTCAGTATGAGATCAGCTGATATACTGGTTGCAACCGCATTGTGGGTCAGCTTCTCCCTCTTTCTAATGCACTTTCCTTACTTCCTTAAAGGCGGATCTCCCAGATCTCTTAAAGGCACAAACTGTGCCTCCGAATCTGTTTCCAGGGGTCTCAGTCTACGATGTACTATTGGAGGAAAAAAGGAGGGAATATATTATTAACTTGAAAATATATATACATTTTCAAAGGCACTGGTAATTCAGACCTTTGCCATCTGTTAGGTTGTCACTTGGAGAAATCTGATTGACTCAAGTGACATTCATTATCTGCATACTTTCCTTAGTCATTACTTCATTTAAATGAGAGATATATACAGTTACTATAAAGTGTATAATTGTAATTATAATAGAGTGTAATTGTAATAAAGTGTAATTGGGTATAGTTTTTTTTTGTTTAAAAATAATAACCCCATGTTAGTTATGTTCTAGATCCAAGTATCTTTTCCAAATGCTGCCCAGCTGCCATGCAGTGATCACAGGTGCATTGCTAGATGCTTTGCAGTGAATTCACAGGATAAGCATAAAGAATCAACAGCCTTTCATAGACTTATAGACCAGACCATTTTGCAGTCGCTGTTTAGCAGCTGGACATGCATAAATTCCAGATTTTTCCTCTAGCTTTGAGTCATTCATTCATGAAGGTGCTTGTTAGTGACTCTTCTCTGATTCTTCAACTTCTTTCTTTGGATCTTATCTTCCAGGATCCTTCCACAATTGTTTATTATCTAATTTTATAATAAATTACTTTCTTAAAAATAGTTACAATGGTTTTACTTCCTTGATTGATTCCCTTGACCAGTTCAAATGTCCTGAAATTGCATTATAATTTATCCAGTGTTCTTTTTCTTCTTTCTAAAACGGTATCTATGTAATTTGGGTCTTTATAATCCCTTTTAGTATCTTTCTCAACTTCAGGAATTTTGTTAGATATTTTACTTGAATTATTTCTTCCTAATCAATTTTTTCATTTGTTTACTGTTTTTGGTTCTATTTGGACTCTATCAAAAAGGATGTTGGCATCTGTACTCTTATCTTTTTGTTAGTTTTCCATTTATATTCTTCCATTTTTTAATCTTATATTGATAGCTTATGCTGCTGTTCCTAGTGAAGTGTTGCATATTGATTTATTCTTCAGGTATATCCATTGTCATACTCAACCTGCCTTTCAAATTATTTATTTTACATATATTATATTTGATTCTGAATACATCTCGTAGGTTTTTTTAAAAAGATTTTATTTATTTATTTGACAGACGGAGATCAGAAGCAGGCAGAGAGAGAGGAGGAAGCAGCCTCCCTGCTGAGCAAAGATCCCAATGTGGGGCTCAATCCCAGGACCCTGGACCCACAACCTGAGCTGAAGGCAGAGGCTTTAACCCACTGAGCCACCCAGGTGCCCCTAGTAGGTTCTTCTTTAAGACATTTTGTTCTTGATTTTATTTTCAAGATTCTCCATTATTTGTCTGATGATAATAGGCTTATTTTAAATACTTGTTCTCTCTGGACCTTTATTCTTCTTTGGTTTATAATAATCAGTTTGTTGCTTTTCCCCTTAGGGTGTCAAGAGCTATAATAGTGTTTCCTTTGTGTGATAAATCTAAACGAATCATAATCAAGAAACATTCAACATATTATTAAGATGGGCAGGGGGTGGGGGGATAAAGAGAAAGATACCTATTATCACCAGGACTATCAAAGTAGTAGTGGAGTCTGAAGTCTGTGGTTAATGCATTAAGATACAAAGCATGTGAAGAAGTACAATGAATATCTCTAGTAGACAAATAAGCAAACTGTTATTATAGATGATATGATCACAAAAAATTTAGTAATGTATTCTTTTTTATAAATATAAAATTCAACAAAATTGACTACAATATAACCTATATGAGCTAAGCATTCCTCTACACTAGCCAAAACTAACTAAAAAATATAATAAAGTTGTATGAGCAATAAAAATACGTAAAAGACCCAGGACTTTACTTAATGAAAAGAACAAGAATTTATAAAAAAAAAAAAAATCCGCTGTTTTAAAAGACATGCAGGAATATTTGAAATAAAAAAAGAAATGTAACTTGTTCATGGAGAGAGTGACTTAAGAGTTTATTTAGGAAGGTCATGGACATACACTATTAGAGCCATGTGGTACAAGTATGATACAAAGTTTATTGGAGGAAAATGTACAGCAGCATAGTTCAGAGCTTGCGCAAAACCCTCATGATTCTACAGAGTCAGTGGGGTATATAGTTAGTCTGTGTACACCGTGGCCAATGATCCCATAGAGAGTCGCCTGCCGTGGCCAATAAGTTGGATGTGCAATTGAGTGCACTCCAAGGGCAAGAACGAGCTCTGTCCCTAAACCTTATTACATATCTACAGTCTATCCTAACAAGGATAGGGAATACCTAGCTTTTCTAAATAACAAGAACTATATTCAAAGGATTTTCTAGTCAAGGAGCAACCCTGAGGACTATGCACATGGAAGGCCAAGGTCTGTAGACAAGGGTCGTGGGAAGAGCCTTGCCTGCCAAGAATACTGACATCAGCCGAAGGCTCTGCCAGTTCTCTGATAAGCTAGTGATAGAGGGCACAAACGGATTCTTCAAGGCCAGCTAGAATTGTCTCTCATCATTAACATCGTAAAAATGTTTATTCTTCCAATTTTAATCTACAAAAACCAATATGCAATTCCAAATAAAATTCCAGCAGTTTATTTTGAGAGACTTATTATAATTTTTATCTATTACAACCTATTTTTTTTTTCTTAAAGAGAGGGAGCCTGCATCTTAAATGATATGAAGATATACTATACAAATGCATAGCAATAAAAATAATGTGGTACTGAGGCAGCCATAAGCATGCAGACCATTGGAACAGATTAGAGCAGGGTTTGTCAACCTCATTATTATTTATATTTTGAGCCAAATTGTTGGTGGGATGGGGCTAGTGCTGTTGTGTGCATTGTAAGATGTTTAGGCTTCTACTTAACAGATTCCACTAGGACCCCGTCACACCCCACCCAGCCTACCCTGGTCTTGACAAGCAAAATATTCTTCATATGTTTCCAAATGTTCTCTGGGAAGTGAAATTGCCTCTAATTGAGAACTACTAGACTAGATTCCTCAAAAATAAAGCTGTGTATTATGAGATACCCTGTTTTCGATGAAATTGGCCATATAAACCAACTGGGGTGGGGAAGATTGATAAATGGCATTAAGAAAACTGGCTCACATATAGAGTAAAATAAGGCAGGATACTTTGGTGTATCACCAAAAGATGTCTGAGTCCTAATCCACAGAACCTATGAATATTACCTTTGAGTCAAAGGATGCTTTGCATACCTTCAGGATTTTGAGATGAGGAGACTAATTTGGATTATTCAATGGGTCTGATGTAATAGAAAGTGTCCTTATAAAAGAAAAGATGATGTGAAAATGGAAGCAGAGAAACTTAAGATGTTATGTTACTGGCTTTATTGGTGGAGAAAGGGACCATGAACTAAAGAATGTAAGAAATGCAACTCTAGAAACTGAAAAGGCAAGGAAATGAATTCTCCTCTAAAGCCTCCAGTATGAACACAGCTTTGCTGGCATCTTGATTTTTGCCCAGTGAAACCCATTTCAGAGTTCTGTTCTTCAAACCTCTAAGAGCATAAGTCTATATTATTTTACGTCTTTAAGTTAGTGATAGTTTGTTATAATAGCAATAAAAACTAATATAGGCCTCTACCTCTAACTGTATACAATGATGAATGTTAAGAGGATTAAAACATATACATAAATCAATAAATGGAATGAAGCTAACAACAGAAATATTTGGAAACTAACTCTTTGCATTTGGGTTGGGAGAGGAGTTTTTAACCAAGATCTCTAAAGCATAAATCCTCAGGCAAAAATCAAGCTCATTTAACCACATCTAAAATTTAATCCAATGGACAAGTGGGAGAGGAACTATTTACAAAATCTGGACAGATTCTAGAGAAAGAGTTTTAACTATGAAGCTGCTTAAAGTGGTGATAACAGTTGAGATCAGCAGGAAGGTGACCAAAACACATAAAAGGAAATCTGGCTACTGGGACGACAGGGGAGGGCTTCAACTTGGAAGTCTATAAACTTGGGAGTCTATAAGGCTATACACACATTCAAAGACAAGGCTACGTGTGTGTCCAAGAAAAGACAAAAGGCCTTTGATCTCCCATCTTCAGTGGATCTTGAAACTCTGTGCAAGGAGAGAGTAAATGTTGAAGCAGAATTTTGACTGCCAGGGGGATCACTGAAAATGTGCCACATCACACAAATACAGTCCCATGGTGAAATGCTTCAGGACATTTAAGGAAATCTCTGTTTAGTCACTGGCTGACCACTAAAATAATATAGTGGAGACTTCAGTGGCTACTTGTGACAAAAAGTACATAGTTGACAAAATTTGTTCAAGTCCGTCACTAACTAGACAAACAGCAGCATCAACAACAACAAATGATAACTGTAGCACATTGAGGGAGAGTGGAATCTGAATTCCTCATTATATTATTTAAAGTTTCTAGACTTCAGCGGTGCCTGGGTGGCTCAGGATTAAAGCCTCTGCCTTCAGCTCAGGTCATGATCCCAGAATCCTGGGATCTAGCCCTGCATCTGGTTCTCTGCTCAGCGGGGAGCCTGCTTCCTTCTCTGTCTGCCTCTCCACCTACTTGTGATCTCTGTCAAATAAATAAATAAAATCTTAAAAAAAAAAAGTATTTAGATTTCAATAAAAACATATCACAGGAGTTGCAAGAAACAAGAACGTGCAGGCATATGCTGGAGGAAAGAAAATGCAGGTAGTAGAATAGAATTGTCCTTGAGGAAGTCCAGAGATTGGTATTACCGGAAAAAACTCTCTTATCAACTATTCCTAATACATTAAAAAACTAAAGAAAACCATGCCTAAAGAACTAAGGGAATGCATGAGAGCGATGTCTTACCAAATAGAGAATATCAGTCAAGAGATAGAAATTGTTAAAAAAAATTGTTAAAAAGTAAGTGGAAGTTCTATAATAACTGAAATGAAAATTTCACTAGAGACCTCAACAGCAGATTTGAGCTGGCAGAAGGAAGAAGCAGAACCTTCAAGATAGGTCGGTGGAGATTATTTAGTCTGAGGAACAGAGAGAAAAAAGAATGAAGAAAAATAGAGCCTCAGAGATGTGAGACAGTGGCTTGAGCTACTGTGTTCCTCTACCCAAGGTCAGTGCTCCTCTTGGGAGGTGGTCTTCAACATGGTCATCTTTTTTCAGGTTTTAGCAACCACTCTCTGCACTTAAGCTTTTAAACCTAGGGATTGTAGATCTCTCTGCTTTTAACCCTGGACTATTAAAATAACCTTTGTGGTTCCCCTAAATCCTATTCACACCTTAAAAAAAAAGTCCATTTGTAAATATTCACTCTCAAATTGTCTTATATGAGTGATAATCATACACATGTTTATTAAAGCAGACAGATGGAGAACACCTACTTGTCTGTCATCAGGGGAATAACTATGTAAAAATGGTGATATAGACCATGGAATATTATTCCATTGCTAAAAGGAATGGCTAAGATATATTTATAGCAACATCCTATACCTTACAAACAGTACTGAATGAAAAAAGAAACAACATAAACCCATAGTTTTATGTACATTTAAATGCCACAGAATTCTATTGTGTTTTCAAAGATACAAAGATATTCAGTGACAGGTACTATAGTGGGCAGCCATTGAGAAAAGAGGGGGACAGGAGTGATATCAGGAATGAAGGAAGAATAAAATAATATATGTGAATATCTTTCACGGACAACTAGACTTTGTCATGAGCTGAGCTGTTTGACTAATTGAGCCATGCTTAGATGTCCAGCAAAAAGGCAAGTACAGACAAATAAAATTAGGGGTCTGGGTTAAGTGATTGACAAAATCTCTTTTGGTTTTGAAGTTTTTTATATATAATGTAATTATGAATTTAAGCTTTCTTAAGATGAAATAAGGCAACCCCAATTTAAATGGCATATTAATGATTATTTTGCCTGTGATGTGCACACTGAACACAGACATGGAGAATTTAGCCCAATGGAAGTTACGATTTTGACCAGATAAGAGGATGAGGGATAAGGTCATGGGTAAAATAGGGCCTGTGGATGGGTTGAGTGTCAGAACTGTTGATGGGTAGAGTAGAACTTTGGGATATGGTAATTAGGAGACTTTGAGGGGGCGAAATGAGGATATAGATAGAGCCTATATGAGCTGACACTTTGAGGTGACACTTCAAAGAAGGGGGCGTAGCACTTCTTTGCTTGTTAATTGACTGTATGTTTTCAGAAAGCTACGTCATATTGTTCTTGACACTGACATGGGTTATTGTATTAGGTCACATCAAATTGTCCCTGAAATAAAATAATGATACTAAAATGACACATTTTTGTCTTTGAATAATCCAAATTAACAGAAATGATGCAAGCCACTGATCACTGATGGGAAGGATTAAAAAAAAAAAAGTAGGTTTGATTGGTGAAGGAGAGGTCTTTGTGGAGGTGGTAAGGAAAGAAAAACACCAGTTGTCATTCTGTTCAGGAAGGAGAGATGACTATTTATTTTGATTAACATTTCATATGCCTGTCAGGCAAACCCAAATAATTTACATGTGGGCGAATGTGGGCTGTGTAAGATTTATTTGGGGTGATAAGTGTGGGAAGGAGATTTGGCAGAAAGATTCTAAAGATAGAGAACAGATAATTTTTAAAAGAAAACTGTTTTTCTTATGACATTGATTTAACTAATAAGAGTAGATATTGTTTAATCCAGCTGTTTCTTCATTTGGGGATATAGCATTTTTTATGGGAATGATGATGTAACTTTATTACACACTAACTTAAAAGCAGTTGTGTATTCTTAGTGGGTTGGTTTCAGTAGGCATGTTCCAAGAAAATGGCAGCCCACAAATAGCATTAGAATATCTTTCTTTGTGAATGACTTTGGAAAAGGAATCTATGTATATAATTGCTTACGTTATATGATCTGAGATTAAATGAAATAAGCTACGTTTATTCTATGGAACAAAAGGAGCCAGCTGGATTCCTGTGATGCTAGCCCTTAAACAGAGACAATCTCTACCAGGTCCAGTTAATCTCTCTTTCCATTGATGGAATATTCTCAGAGGTAATTCTAAGCATTGAATAGCAATTCAAAATAGGCTCATTCTGGACAGAAGGAATCTTTATTCACAGAAAAGGTAAAGGGGTAAAGAGAAATGTGCTCTCTTACACTGAGAAAATACTTTGGAGTTCATTCGTGCCAGACAGTTACATAATTGGCAGTCAAAAGCACTGTTAAGGTTTTCAAGACCCAGAAGTCAGAGTCTTTGGTATTACATCTGTTTCACATGTATGCTCAAGCCCCCAAATCACAATAGTGGAGATTACTGTTGTTTTATTTTCCCAGCCAGTTGTTACTCGTGCTCAACTGTGCAAGAAGCATGCCTCTCCACTGACGTAAGTTTTTAGGCGAAACAGAAAACCAGGTGGGGGGAATGTTGTGATTCTGCAAGCTCTCAGAATCGTGCAACGTCCCCCTTATCTCTGAGCAGGGAAGCGTTTTCTAAAGTGAGGCGAACATTCACCAGATTTCTGTGTTACTTTGAAGTGCTTGTCTTTCCTAGCAGTTCTGACTGGTCTTCTGGGGGAAGTGGAATTCTCTAAGCTGGGTGCCTTACGGAGCAAGGAGAGTGGCTGGTGGACAGCTGGCTCAACAGAGTAGACGCTGAAGCCAGGGACAATCTCTCCTTGAAAAGTTTGAGTGCTCCATAGGTTGTAATGAAAGCAACACAAGCCCTTGCTGACTGACTTTTCTGCTTCCCTGAAGAATTAGCTCGTGTGAAAAGCAGGAGGGGCACTAACTTGTTGTGGTATTATAGACTGCCATTAGGAATCCCGCCCTGGCTGATGCCCAACTTGTTCTTTTGAATATTCATTGCTCATCACCCGGAGGAACAGGGGCATTGAGTTATCACTGAACTGTGCATGTAACCAATAAAAAAAATCCCCAAAGCTGCTTGTGTTCTACGTAAGGATAACAGAGTATTTACTTGGAGTTCTTTCACATTCTCAGGTTTGAATAATACAAAGTCTGTATACTTTTCATAATCTAATATTTTATAAATTGGACTTCCAAGTAGATGGTGTAGCATGAATAAAGAGATGTAGCATGAATAAAAATTAGGAGTCCAAATTACTGGGCGTGTGTGACGGGATGGGGGAATTCTCCTCTAAAATGTGGCTGGTTACCAGAATATAGATCTCTTTATCACTTGTCCTTGACATTTTAGAACAGAACTAAGAGAAGCAATGTTGTAACTGGAGTAGACAGCATATTTGGGTGTGACGACTGGAGGGCACTTTTGTCTGTTACTAGCTACGGAAATCCTGGTCAACCATAGGTCAGATTGTGCCACTCCTCTGCTTAAAACCCTCCGATAGCTTTCCACATCACTCAGAGTGTCAGTTGTTGAAGGTTCTTCCCTGCAATGCCCAAGTGATCTACTCCGATGTCCCCTACTCTTCCCCACCTGCAGCTCACCTGACTGACCTCTTGTATCACACACCACTTTGCTCATTCCCTTCCAGACACCCGGGTTTCTTTCTTGTTCCTCTAACAGACGAAATGGACGTCTCCCACAGGGTCTCTGCACTTGTGACACACCTAGAAGACGTTTCACCCAGAAAGGACTTCTTGGTTTGCTTTCTCATTTCCTTCAAGCCTTTTTTTTTTTTTTTTCACCTATACCACCATTTCAGTGCTATTTCTCTAGCCATCTTGTCTCAATTGCTTCCCTCACCCTGAGGTATCTTGTCTCTCCCTTATACAGTACTTTTTCACCAGCAGAATATATATTTAAAATATTGGTTATTGTCAATCTTCCCATTAGAATGTAATCTTCATGAAGGAAGCTATTCTAATCTTTTGTGTTCATTACTCTGTCTCAGGCAACTGGAACAATGTCCAGAGCACAGTCATCACTCCATAAATACTTGTTCAAAAATAAATAGCTGACATTTATTCATGTTTCTGCTCTGCTCTGCACTCTTTTAACTGTTTTTTTACACGTATCATTTATTATTTGCAAGAACACAATAAAAGCAGTGGTTCTGCTTCCCTTCATTTTACTGAAGGGAAAACCAAAGCAGATTTCGAAATCAGGATTATATCATTCAAAAGCAGTGAAGTAGGATATAAACTCTGATAACCTGAATCTTACAAATCAAACTCTTAACACTATTTCACTCTGTTAACCACAATAGTACCTAGCTGAAACCTATATTTTATTAAGACTTTTGGGGAGGATAGAAATGTGTTTTCCTAAGGTTAATTTTTAAAAGATTCTCATAATCATGTTTCAAGCAAAATTTATATAGGGTATGAATACTTACAAATGGCATTTACTATTTGCTCCAACAGCAGAATACATAAACACTTTATAACCCTCTATAACACTGCAGATACCATAAAACCAATGAAATCAATATTTTTGGGGTGATAGGAAACAGTACATCTGAACCACAACACTACATATATCTCTTAGTTTTATTTGTAGACATTAGTTACAGAAACTGTATTTATAAATTCATTATTTTTTATTTAAAAAAAAAGTAATGACTTTTTAAGACATTGTTATAAATATGTTCTTCTTGTAGTCCTTTCAGAATTCAGGTAAGAAAATTAAAGGTCACAGTGACCCTTTAGCCCAAATAACTTGTGAGCAGTAAAACTAAGAGCAGGATAGTCACATGATAATTACACATATTGTTTGTTCACTGAAGAAGTATCTATTGCCTCCTATAAACTGAAGTTAGTTGTTTCTATTTGTTTATCTTGCAAATAAGAAATGCATAAAATGGTTTAGAGAAAGAAGAAAATATACATGTATATTGTTTAAAATACACATAGCCATCTCTTAGATTATTCTCCCATGTCTATAAGTTATTGTTATTTTTCTTTACACAGGCAAATGGAATGTTCACCTTTGCACAGTGGGCAGAATAAAGCCATAAATGTTTCTGATTTGCTTATAGTGGATGTAAATGAAATAAACTAAATTCTAAACTTTTCCCCCTAAAGCTTTCAATAAACATACAAGGAGAGCTTCAATAGATGTTTAAAACTTTTTATATTCAAGATTAAAATTGTGAAATCGGTTAAACCTCACCTTTGCCACCCCACCAAATGATATGACATAGAATAATATACACTTGATCTCGTCATGTTTTGTGTTCAGAACGGATTACTTTAGAGGATACTGAAACGGATATATTTTTCAAATGAGATCATGCCCCTCATTGTAAGACAGCATGTAAGACAGCATGAACATTATTCCAACTTTCTCTGTGTTTCCAATGCAAGCCCAACATGGTTGGTGAGGAGGAGATGAAAATTACCAGAATAAGAAGGAAGTAAGGGAAAAGGAAGGTAAAAAGAGAAGGAGAGGAAAAAGTGGCTTTCCTTTTTTTCTTTTTTTTTTCCCATTTTCCCAAGAAAATTTGCCCTTTTAAGAGCTTTCACTTCACATTTCAGGCAGGTGACTTTGGAATATGCTGGCCCTATTAGAGCAGCCACTAGCTACAGGAAAGTATTTCTGCTGCAGGAACCAGAGGAATGTGGGTTCAGGGATACAGTTCTCCAAACAGAATAAATGAGATTCTTTTTATTGTATGATCACAAGGCGTTTTCTTAGCGAGACAAAAAGAATTGCCATCTTAATATTTGAGAAAATGCGTACTGTTGACGTAATTCATTTCGTCTGTAACTCTCGAGCATCTGTCTGATGGGATGCAGTACATTGAGTTCATTACCCGGCAGATGGGCAGGACTACTAATGCTCTATTTGACTCTTCATTTTCCCGCTTGTATTTCTGAAACGGGGGAAGCTAAGGACTGCATCATAGTCCTAGCACCCTACTTTCCCTTCTCAAACACCTGCCCCCTTTCCTGCGTCCGCAGGTTGACCTGGTGCTAATTTCTCCGCAGACGGTGCTGCTGGTCCTTCGGATGGACAGCTTCTTGCCGTCTGCTCCGTGATCAGACCTCTCTGTTACTGTCTCACTCTTCCCAGATCCCATCTTGACTTGGTTCCTGACTTCTGTAAACTCCATGGATATGCGTTGGCGAGATGTTAATTTAGGCAACACGGCTTGCAATCTGTAGAGCAACAAGAACAGCTGGTGCTGCTGCTGTTTAGTTTTTCTTGGCAGATGGACACGGAGGGAATTACGAACGGGGAAATGGGCCCCAGACTTGGCTGCTATCTCCTGCAGAAACGTTACATTCACCGGCTCTGCTTCTCCTAGACCACTCAAGCACCAGGGTTTTGTATTTTAAGTCATTCCCCTTACATTCACGGTCCAGAGCTTCCTGTATGGACCGTTCTACGCTTCGTATTCAGTAGCCCTCTGACGGCCCACTTGACCACGAGGAGAGGCAGATTTCAGTATACTTAAGTGGCTTGAAGTTTACATCAAATATATGTTATTCCCCATCCCTAATAATTTTAGGTCAATACTTAACTGTGTTACTATTTGTGTATTAATTTAAGCTTCAGTGAGTGTCTTAGTCTTCTAGTTTGTCAGAACAAAATACCATGGATTGGGTGGCTTCAATGATAGACATGGAGTCTTACAGTTCTAGAGTCAGAGAGGTCCTTATATCAAGGTGCTAGTCAATTCCACTCCTGGTGAAGGCCTTTGTTCTGGCTTGCAGATGGACAACTTCTTGGTCTATCCTCACATGACAGAGAAAGAGCAAGTTCTGGTGTCTCTGTTCTTATGAGGCACTAATATCAACATGGGGGCTCCACCCTCATGACCTCATTTAAACTTAATTGCCCCCAAAGACCCCACCTCCTAAACCATCACATTGGAGGTTAGTGCTTCCACATGTGGATTTTAGGGGGGATGCATACATTCTGTCCATAACAGTAAGTTAACAATCTACGTACCTTAAGTTAAATGGAGAAATTAACGTGGTTTGAACCATCAGCACCATCATGATATTCGAACATTTTCATCACCCCCAAAACTTCCTGTGCCCCTTTGCAGTGAATCCCTATTTCCCACTCCTAGCCAGCCTTTGGCAACTACTATGCTTTCTGCCACTATAGTTTTCCTTTTTAGAATACCATTTAAATAGAATCATGTAGTGTGTAGATTATCTTTAGTGCTTGGCTCCTTTAATTTAGCTTCATGATTTAAAATCCATCCATGTTCTAGTGTATATCATTAGTTTCTTCTTTTTTTCCCCCAAGTTTATGCATTCTCCAGCTGATGGACATAGGAGTTCTTTCCAGTTTTTATCTATATGAATAAACGTCCTATAAATATTGGTGTACAAGTCTTCTTGGAAACATAAACTCATTTTCTAGGGTGATGATGAGAAGTGGAATCAGTGGGTTGTATGAGCATAGATTTAATTTGATTAGAAAATATCACCTACATTAGAAAATATACCCTACATTTCATGTTGTATACCATTTTGAATTTCCTCTAGCAATATATGAGTTCTGGTTGGTCTATATCCTCACTAGCACTTTTCAGTTTTTAAAAACTTTAACCATTCTAGGCGCACCTTGGTGGCTCAGTTGGTTAAATGTCTGACTCTTGATTTTGGCTCAAGTCATGGTCTCGGGTTCAAGGAATCCAAGCCCTATATTGAGCCCCACCTGGAGCTGCATGCTTAATGGGAAGTCTACCTGAGGATTCTCTCCCTCTCCCTTGCTCCTCCTCCCACTCATGTTCTCTCTGTCTCTACAGTAAATAAATAATTTTTTTAAAAAATTTTTAAACATCCTAGTATGATGTTTTATTATGAATTTCCATATTGACTAATGATATTGAAGATCTTTTCATGAGATAATTTGTTATTTATATATCCTTATTTAGTGAATTTTCTATTCAGATATTTTATCCATATCTTATTTGAGTAATTTGTCTTATTGTTGTAAGAGGTCATTGTATTTCTGGTATATCAGTCCTTTATTAGACATATGCTATGCAAGTATTTTTTTCCCAGTCTGTGGCTTGTCTTTTCATTTTTTCTTAACAATATCTTTGAAAGGGGAAAAAAACCCTTTACTTTTGGATATTTTATCAATATTTTGTTTTATGGTAGTGCCTTTTGTGTCCTGCTTAATGCATCTTTGCTAACCCAAGGTCACATAAATTTTGTTGCTTTCACTTAGAAATTTTATAGTTTTAAGTCTTCATTTAGGTTTATTATTCATCAACTTCTAGTTAAATTTTGTATGGCATGTGGTAAGGTTTGAGGTTCTTTACTTGCATTGGGATATTCAAATGTTCTAGCACCATTTGGTGAATCTTGTCCCTGTTATCCTAAGATGCCCCAAAGCAGAAATCTCCTAAGTAAGGCTCTAATAGATCCTAGATATAGTTTATATGATATAGTTTTAATTTAATATAATTCTATTTCTCCAAACAAAATATAAGTTGACATTTTACTTTTATGACTTCTCATTTAGAATAATCACAAACACAAACCACAAATAAAATAGTTATTTTAAATCTCTGAATTGTTATTTTAGAAAACATGATCAACATATTTTCTTACTGTGTTTTTGTATTGATTTCTCTCCAAATTTTAGAGATAAGCATATTGTGAATTCAAAAGTAGCTTCTGTAAAGCGCCTTTTCATTGCAGGGCTTCAACTAATAATTTTCCATGAATACTTATTAGAATATAAATTTCTACTTTTCAAATGATATAATTGCCAGCTCTTTCAGAATAGAAATACTTATAGTCTTTATCCAAATGGAAGCAATGCTATTAGTAAATTACTTTGGTTGCTCAATTAAGTTACTATAGAAAATAATGACAGGAAGGTCTATGTTTTCCATAACCATGAAATGGATCCATCATTTATTTGCATGGTTTGCATTTATAGCTTGTTATTGTAATGAAAGTCTTTTCACTTTGTTTCAATAATAGATTATTTATAGATTAAATTGATACATTAAGCCTTCTGCCTTTCTGTTACAGGACTCTAAATCGATTTGTCACCATTTTAAAGTGGATAAACTCCATGCGTATGCCACAATAATCAGATGACCTATTCTTGAACACTGTAGGATGACCTGACAAGAGATATCACAGCTGAACACACAAATTTAGTTCTGTTCTTTAAATAACCAAAGGGTGTGACAGACCTGGGGAGCTCATTTAGGTCTTTCTTATGTGATAGAGATGTAATCTACCCTAAATCTATTTTTAATTCTGCCTTATGCAGCCTCACAGCAAGATTTCACACATGCAAATGAGAGTTTGTTTAAAAAAAAAACAAAAAACAAGACTCCTGAAAAAAATCTGTTAGTTTAAGTGGTGCTGAGATGTGAGAGCCAATTTTGCATTTTAATGCCTAATTAACCAAATAATTACTCTAAACTTATGCCAAATTTTCCTTTGCATTAAGATATGTGATCTAAATGGGGGCGCTTGGGTGGCTCAGTGGGTTGAAGCCTCTGCCTTTTGGCTCGGGTCATGATCTCGGGGTCCTGGGATCGAGCCCCGCGTCGGGCTCTCTGCTCGGCGGGGAGTCTGCTTCCTCCTCTCTCTCTGCCTGCCTCTCTGCCTACTTGTGATTTCTGTCAAATAAATAAAATTAATAAAAAAAAAGATATGTGATCTAAATGGTTAAAACATACACAATTAAACTATTGGGACTTCACTAAAATAAGAAGCTTTTGCACAGTGAAGGGAACCATCAAAACAAAAAAGATAATCTACTGAATAGGAGAAGATATTTGCAAATGTTTTATCTGATAAGGGGTTGATACCCAAAATATAAAAAGAACTGATACAACTCAACACCAGACCCCACAAATAATTAGATTAAAAAATGGGCAGAGGACCTGAATAGCCATTTTTTCAAAGAAGACAAACCAATGCCCAATAGATGAATGAAAAGATGTTCAACATCTTAATCATCAGGAAAATGCAAATCAAAATCACAATGAGGTACCACCTTATATCTGTTGGAATAGCTAAAATAAAATAGAAAAAAATAAATCTCAAGTGTTGGCGAGGATGTGGAGAAAATGGAATACCCTTGTGCTGTTGGTGGAAATGCAAATTGGTGCACCACTGTGGAAAAGAGTAGAGGGGTTCCATAAAAAACTGAAAATAGAATTATCATATGATTGCATAATTCCACTACTAAGTATTTACCCCCTCAATGGAAACATTAATTTGAAAAGATAAATGCGCTCCTTGTTTACCGCAGTACTGTTTACAATAGTCAATATATGGAAGTGACCCTAGTATCCATCCATAGATGAATGAATAAAGAAGTGGTACATATATACAATGGGATATTATTCAGCCATCAAAAGCAATGAAAACCCACCATTTGAAACAATATGGATAGAACTAGAGGGTATAATGCTAAGTGAAATGTCAGAGAAAAACAAATACCATATGATTCACCCAGACGTGGAATTTAAGAAACAAAACAAATGAGCAAACAAAGGGGAAAAAAAGACAAAAGAACCCCTCTGAAAATAGACTCTTAACTATAGAGAACACACTGATGATTGACAGAAGTGAAGTAGGAGAGGGGATGGGTGAGATAGATAACAGGAATTAAGAATACACTTATCATGAATAACACTGAGTAATGTGTAGAATTGATGAATTATTATATTGTGCGCTTGAAATTAATATAACACTATGTTAGTTACACTTCAATTAGAAAAACCACACATGGTACTTAAACAGTGCCTAATACATAGTAAGTATTCAATAAATGTTATTATTATTGCTATCATCGGTGAAGGGAGGAAGAAACCCACAAATTTATGTTTTAGGATTGCCCAGTAAAGAGAAGTTAGTTACCTGGTACTTGGAATAGTTTGGAGAGTATCAACATTAACTATTAAATGGGAATTTTAACCAGTTGCAACTATGAAAATGAAAGATAGCCAAGAGTACAAAACCAACATTATTTAGATGAAGCTGCAGAATCAGATCATTGCATAATTATTCTTAATACAATGTTTACACTTAATTCTGCATATTTAAAAAGCCATTTGGCCGCAATAGCAAATCTGTAGATAATGCAGATCTTTTATCATATTCTCATTTAAATTAGTTGAAATAGTATCCAGTACTATTTCTTTTCTTCTTTTTTTTTTTTCTCTTCTTATTGTATAAAAATACCTCTTTATTTTTGGGGAGTCTGTTTCCTGCTTCAGTGAATTTCTTCCCTGAATTGGATACATTAACAAGGAATGGTAAGTGGTCAATCAGGATAGCATATTTTCTCTGGCAACAGTCATAGATTCAACATTTGGCATGTCAATTTCATTTTCTCTAAAATACGTGCAATATAAGCCTTTCTCCTACTTCAGTAGGTTACAATGATCATTTGCTATTTCTAGTGAGGTGGGGCTTGCTGTGTTATGTCCTTTTGAGATGGTTAATAGACATTGTCTTAAATAACAGGAAGATAAATTATTCTACTGAAACAGTGAAAATGACTGACGACTGTGTATTTCAAGCACAAATAGAGTGAGGATTTCAGACACTCTGTGGAACATGTACCTAAGGAGAATGTGTACCTTGATATGTTAGCCCAAAGCTGTAGTATTAGGCTTAACCTTCTATTCTAGTCACTGCTTTTGGGAACTTAATGCCCCTCACAATATCATTTTTCTGGTCCAAGTACACCCCTATCAGAATTCTCGTCTTATGCTAAGCACTTTTTCATTTTGTTTTGTTTTCCTTTTCAAGCCCCTACTCCATCACTGATCAAACAAAAGAACTGGTGCTAAGTTTTAGCCCATGGAAACTCTAATATGCTATGTTGGAGCATCTTAGGGGGTGTGTGTGTATGTGTGTGTGTGTGTGTGTGTGTGTGTGTGTGTGTATAGCTATCTGGAAGGTGAATACCTTTGAATACCTTTAAAAATTGAAGTAGTAGGATCTAATCTATGTCTTAGCTCAATAAATCTGGAAGCAGCATGGAAATGGAATAGAAAGTGCACACATTGGAGGGCTAGTGACAAGGAGACAAGAAAGGACAAAAGTCAAGGTTATGTTGAAGTATAGAAATGAAATGTTTAAAATGCTTAGTGGGCATGAACCCAGATTTGTTGATGTTGTAATGTTGAGTTTTTATTTTCTACATTGCTTAATAACCTATGATTATTATAGCAGAAAAAACAAAATGGTGACTTTGGTTTTATAATTTGCATAGTTGGTTTTATGTACTTTTGCTAGTTTCTGTTTTTTACAGTTACATAATATAAATATATCTTGAAGTTGGAAAACATGGGTTTTGCAATGAAGAACTAATAAAACGTGGTTGCTGACTGGAAGTAGGTCAAGAGTGAAGGGAGAGAAATATTAAAGATCTCCATGAAATTTCTAGTGGAACGGGTCTAGAAGTCAGTGGAATGGTGTAGAGATTAATAGACTGAAGAAATAGATTTATAGAGCTTCTAATTTTAATAACCTCTTGTGTATGTTAGCTTTCTAAATGTTAGTTTCTTGTTTAAAATGAATGTGATGAGCCAGAACTCTAAATCCTTTCAAGTCCTACTATTCTGCATCTCTATATGATTGCTAAATATCACAGCTTGGTCTGCTATTTTCCTGGACTCTATATCTTCACTGGATTGCTACATTTCTTACAGTTTTTTTTTCCCTTTTTGTGGTATAATTGACAGATAAAATTGTATATACTTAAACTGTACTATGTAATAGTTTTTAAAATCTTTTTTTATTATGTTCAAGTAGCCAACATATAGTACATCATTAGTTTTTGATGTAGTGTTCAATGATTCATTAGTTGTATATAACACCCAGAGTTCTTCACAACACATGCCCTCCTTAATGCCATCACCTGGTCAAGGTAACTATTTGATATACATATACTTTGTGACATAATTGCCACAACCAGGTTAATTAGTACATTCATCACCTTGCATAGTTATCTATTTTTTGTGTGTGTGGTAAAAATGTTTAAGGTCTACTCTTTTAGTAAATTTCAAGTATACAATTCATGTTATTAACTATAGTCATCATGCTGTACAATAGATCCCCATAACTTACTCATCTTGTAACTGAAGGCCTGCACCAGTTGAAGAGCATCTCCGTACTTGCCCCACCAACTCATTGTGATCACCATTCTACTGTGAACCACAATGAGATATCACCTCATGCCTGTGATAATGGCATTTATCAAAAAGAAAAGAAATAACAAGTGTTGGTGATGAAGTGGAGAACAGGGACTCCTTATGAACTATTGGTAGAAACGTAAGTTGGTGCAACCACTATGAAAAACAGTATGGAGGTTCCTGAAAAAAATATAAATAGAACTACCATACAAACCTTCATTCCCACTTCCTTTTATATATATGAAGGAAACAAAATCAGTATCTTAAAGTGATATCTGTACCTCTGTGTTCATCGCAGCATTATTTAAAATAGCCAAGATATAGAAACAACCTAAATATTTGTCATTGGGAGAACAGAAAATGTATATGTGGTGTGTTTATATATCTAACTGGATATTATTTCACTATGTGAAAGAGAGAAATCCTGCTTGCTATTTGTTACAACAATATTGGGTGAAACTACAGGACATTATGCTAAGTGAAGTAAACCAGAGAGAGAAAGACAAATACCAAATAATATAACTTACAAGTGGCATCTTTAAAAAAAATATGCTTATACGTACTCTGGAGGATGGCAAATAACATAAGGCATTATGCTTGTTTGTATACCTATACACGTTATGTGCCTTTTTGGAGGGGGATCTTTGGGATTCTACAAGGCCTTAGTAATTAAAAAAAGAAATATTTTTCTCTTATTTCTCTAGAACTTTTGTGATTGGATCTGCCGACTTTCATATCAGACAAGTCAAATATCTGACAGCAAGTGGAACAACAGGTCATTAATAATTTCTTCATGATTTTTGTGAGTTTTGCTTTATTACAACCCTTATTTTGGCTGATAGGTAATCAGTACATTTCCCCCTTTATGTCATTTGTTGCTACACTGGTTGGAGTGATGTATTACTGTTACATTTTTTAATTTTGAAAAATTTACAAAAAAATGGAAAATTACAAATGCTAAAATGGTATTATTGACTTTCTAGAAATAATAATTGCTAATATTATGTCATAGTTTTCATATTCCTTCTAGTTTTTCAAAGAAATTGAGCTTTAAATAAACATGAAGTCTCTAATTCTTTATTTTTTAGAAGATTTTATTAATTTATTTGATAGAGAGAGAGAGTGTGTGACCAAGCACAAGCCAGGGAAGCAGTTGCAAAGTTTGATCCCAGAACCTTGGGACATGACCTGAGCCAAAGGCAGACACTTAACCAACTGAGCCACTCAGGTGCTTTTCTAATATTTCTTCTGTGAATGCTATACTTTCCTTCTCTTTCTAGTGGTAACCCACTCTAATATATTTACACACAGAGAAACTCCAAGTTTAAATGTATTCCCTCAAACCACAAAGGTAATGAGTGACAATACAAGTTTCAGAGCACAGACTTCTAGATTCTTGATATACTGTTCCATCTGCAAGACCAGTGATTTAATTATTGGCTGAATTAAAAATAAAATCATATCAGTGGATATGATAATTCTATGATTTTTAAAATTAAATAAAACCATATAACACTTTTGGTTTTAGTTTAGATTTAGAAAATAACAAAAGGTTTACCCTAACAACCAAAACAATACAGATAACTTACAGAATCTAGTTTTATAAACCCACCAGAGATCTGAGTATTCAAAGAAACACAAAAGGAACTAAACTCCAAAAATGTGGTATGCTTAACAAGAGAAAACTACAGTACTTTTATCTCTGGTAGAATGACAAGAGGAAGAGGCATCTGCTGTAGGAAAAAATGGAAATACTGGAATGAAGACAACATCAGAAATGAAAAATTCTGGGCACCACCTGGATGACTTAGTTGGTTAAGCATCTGCTTTGGGTCAAGTCATGATCTCAGGGTTCTGGGATCAAACCTCGCATCTGGCTTCCCGCTCATGGGGGGAGTCCATTTCTCCTTCTCCCTCTGCCCCTTTCCCCCAGCTCCTGCTCATACTCACTGTCAAATGAATAAATAAAATCTTAAAAAAATAGAAATGAAAAATTCGTCAAACAGACTTAGCAGGAGCATGGAAACAGCAGAGAAAAGGATAAGAAAACTTAAAAACAAGTTGATAGTATACATCCACAATGAAACAAAAAGAAAAAAAAAAGATTAAAATGAGATTTGTTTACAAATGAACTCTCAGGAAGAGAGCAGAGGGAGAAAGGGGAAGAAAGAATATTTGAAGCTATGAAGACCAAGAATTTCCCAAAATTGAAGAACTCTTTTAACTACACTACCAGAAAGCTTAGTGACCTCTAAACAAGATAACAGGATTTTAGAAAATACATTATGAGAGTCACAGTTCCTTTTCTAAACTCTGAAGTCATAATTGACTAAATTAAAAAAACATAGTAGCCCAAAGTCGATTGATTAAAAAAGAAATTGGAGGTGAAATCTTTGAATAAAGACAGTAGGAATTTCAAAGGCAACCAGCAATGAATGCTTTGCCTGAAAAGATATAGAAGTGACAAATTATTATCTAAAGAGAGAGGAAAATAAACACTATTAGAATTTGCATTTAAGTGAACTAGTAGTCTGCATTCTAATGTGAGTGAAAATGAAACTCCTTAACAAATTTTGAATAAAATTTGTTTATCTCAGGAGGTATGAGTTTCCTGTCACTGGAAGTGATGAAGAGTTGGTTAATGACCAATTGGAATAGAATTCAAGCCTCAGAGATATTGTTAAACCAAATGATTGTTGTGATCTTATTCTCATTTTAACATTCTTTGGTTACAGAAAAAGAGGACAAAAGAAGCTAATTAGCTAAATGTATGACTCAATATACTGTATCCTTTCACTTTTAACCTTTTAAGAAAATTAATAGAAAAAAACATTTTCTCTTTAATTTTTCACCAGATAATTTAAGATAACGTAACTACCTGTAAAATCATGAGGTGCAATACTTCTAGCTACAGAAATGTTTGTTAGACTTACAATTTAAGGAGAGATACAGTTATGTCTATTTAACTTGTTATGTAAAATCTATCTTGAAATGATTTAAATTATAAAGGAATTTATTTACATCATTTAAAAGTTTCAGAAATAACATGTCTAAATATGATCTGATTAAGTCTCTGGCCTACATGTGTTTTAATTGTATCTTCAAATTGGTATCTTTCAGGGTGTCAGACTGATGGCACATTCACAAATCACATCATTAGGAGAAGATGGGCATCAGGTTCCAGAGTTTTCTTCATTATTACCAATTTTAGTGATGATTGGGCTAATCTTCAACTAATTTCAGTGGCGAAGAAAATGTTACACACTAACTGAATTTGTCTTAGATTGCCAACCATTTGCTGTATGGGTTGCAGTGACAATGGTTGTAGTAAGGAATGTGACATTAACCCAAAGGATGTGAACCTCTCAAGGTCCCACCCAACCCCCCCCACCTTCACAGTAGCTACATGATGAAGAATGTTTAGAGATTGTTGAGATTACCCCAATGTCCATTACTGAAGAAATACTCTAAAAAGTTTGAAATACATAGAAAAAAATGATGTTAGGACCTCAACTGCAAGGTTATAAAAGATACTAAGACTCAGAACTAGAAATTGTCAGTTTCACAAATAGAGTTGCCAACCTCCATATAATTTTTGCATTCACAAAACTTTTATTTTCAATGATAGAGGTAATTGAAAGATTTATTGAGTGTTGGAGAACAGAGATTACAAAGTCCATTGTGCCTTCAAAATAAATTGTAAAGTTACCAAAGACTCAGTCCAACATTCACATACCTCAGAAAAAAATAGACTCAAATGTCTATCTACTGTTACCTATGGCTATAATGCCTGTCAAATGAGCTACTAAAGAAAAAAATAACAACACAACAGCCATGTTTTTTTGACCAAGAATAATCCTCGGATAAAACTCTATTAATCCTTAAAGATAGATATCTTCTTTAGGATTTCTGTCACTGCAGACCATGAGTTTAATCTAAAATGAATGATTTTAACTGACACATGCTTTCAGTACCATTGGTCTTTTCCACATATCTTGAAGAAATGACTACCATCGGTTCTCACTCTATCTTTTTGAGTCTCACACAAATTGCTACCAAACGACAAAAGAGAAATACAGGAATTCAATCATCTCAGTATTGAATATGTTTTCTATATAAATTGGCTTTGGAGAATGAGTTATTGTGCTCAATTCCAGTAATAGCACAGAAAACTTAACTTTCATTATCAAATGGCAGAAGCCATAAATTGTGTCCTGTGATGAAAAAGTTATTAGAGGAGATTTCAATTTTTCTTTTCAACATATATCTGTGTTAGTCTAATGGTTTGAGATTTAGAAACCTGTAGTTGTATCATTTCAGAGTATTATTTTCTCTTTCCCAAATATTTTAAGTTATTTAAATGACTATATATATATTTCATGTTTTACATGAAAAAAGGTGATACAGGAAAGGCAAGGAAGCTCTAGATTAGATTTTAGCTCTAGCATTTAGTGTCAGATAAAATTGAATAATCACTTAAGTTATCATGGCACCTGAGCTTTCTTGTGTGTGAAATGGGGCAATTCTGTGTATGCATAGTGTTGTAAGCATCCATGATATCAATCATAAATTGTAGTGTTTAGTCAACATGTTAATTCTACTGCATATAACTTATAAGGTTATATAAGAGCATTAGAAAGAAAGATTATAAATGAGAGTATTATGAAGATAATTTTTATTTTAATAACATTACCTTACAACTATTCTGGTATTCATTCAATGGTATTCACTACAAGACAGGAGCGTTTCTGTCTCAAACCTGCAGTTATACAAATTCTATATGGCTTTTTAAGAGATTTCATTTATTTATGTATTTGAGAGAGAGAGAGAGAGAGAGAACATAAGCCCTCAGAGGGACAGAGGGAGAGGGAGAAGCAGACTTTCCTCTCAACAGGGAGCCTGATGTGGGCTTGTTCCTAGGACTCTGAGACACCCAGGGTGTCCTATATATGATTTTTGATTTAAATAGCCTGCAATTGGAGAGAGAAAAGCTTCCATATTGACTTTTCTAATTTTTAAAAAATATTTTATTTATTTATTTGACAGACAGAGATGACAAGTAGGCAGAGAGGTAGGCAGAGAGAGAGGAGGAAGCAGTCTTCGACCAGGTGCCCCGACTTTTCTAATTTTTAAGAAAACAAAATTTGAAAGGTGCCTGGGTGGCTCAGTTGGTTAAGCTTCTGCCTTTGGCTCAGGTCATGATCTCAAGGTCCTGGGATTGAGCCCCATATTGGTCTCCCTGTTCAGCAGGGAGTCTGCTTCTCCATTTCCCTCTGCCTCTCTGGCTGTTTGTGCTCTCTCTCTCTCTCAAATAAATAAATAAAATCTTAAAAAAAACAAAATTTGGAAACCTCAGATCATATATTTATATCATAAACAAAAGAATGAAGATAAATGAATGAAAAATATTTGTATCATACATATACTTAGTTATACTTCCATATTAAAAGAAGGATAACAATGATTTCTGGGCTCTGGGGAGAGGTTTAGAGAAGATTGAGAAAGGAAAGCAGAATTTAACCATTAATATGGAGCTCCCTTCCCTGTCAATCTCATTTCCCAAAGTCAATTAATCTGTCTTAGTTTAATTTTCAGCCCTAGCCAGGGACTCCAAGAGGGTCAAGGGAAACTTTTTTTGTTCCCTACAATAAGACTCTACAAAGTGAACTCTCCTTCCTCAAAGTCACGCTAGTAAGATTCTAAAGCTTAGATTACTCCCCAGAAAAGGAAAATGGAAAGGGAGAAAACGCTGGATTTGACTGGCTATCCATAAAGAGGCTTTTATACATACAGGAAGTGAACATATTTCTTATCTAGATTGTTGCCTCCTGTTGAAAGACATGAGCACTTGAGAATTATGATGGATTTAGTAAGAGGAAAATGAAGTTCTACTTTTGAATATCTGAGTTGTTTAAACTACTGTTTTGACAAATTTTAAGGCTGCTAAATACAGTTTTTGTATTTATCAAACTGTATTTGTTAAATGATTATTTTTTGTTTTAATAAGTGAAAGTGTATATAGTTAACACTTATAGTTTCTGATCAACCATAAAGTAACTGGAATTTTTGTCAGCCTATAATGTGTCAATCTATAAAGCTCAAAAATAGTAAAAATAACAATTCATTTTGTTGAATTTGCTAGCCACTGTCATTTATTATTCTGGGTTGAACAATATGAAATTGCTGATGTTTGGCTACTTTTGAGCTACAAAAATGGCAAGTTCATGTGATAGACCTTAATACCTTCCAGAATATCTAGACCTTTGGGAACTCCAGGTTGGAAATGTGTAGAATACATGATAAACAACAGTTGATAAGATTTACAGAAAGATGTATTTAGCAAGAAACTTGTTTATGATGAACATAAAATTGAACATAATTTTTTGAAGATCATTAAATCTGCAATACATATATTCATGTTCCTCAAAATTGAATCCAATTTTCCAGTGTGGTCTGCTCAATAAAGTACACAAAAAGAAATTTTCCTGATATTGATACTTTGATTAAAAGAGACTATTGAATTATTTTGAAAAGTATTACTTTAGCAATACTCTTGATTGATTAAACCATTCTCGTTATTTTTCTACTACCTCTTATCTATATAAATGTTGAAATCAATGTTCAAGTAAGTCTTAAACTTGGTGTATGTATGTATCCTGAACAATAAGTATTAGACTCATCAACTGGAAATGAGTGCTTATTATGCAAATATGGTGGAATTTTAGGAAGTACATTCATGAAAGTGACAATTCAGGTAAAGGGAGGATATTTTGGGTGGGTGGGCCAGCCCTATCTTCTTATATCATACTGTACAGTTCTGGTTTTTTGAGTTTAATTCCAAATTCAAATGATTAAATTTTACATGAGAAAAAAAAAAGTTTGCCTTTCTGAGGTATATAAGAAAGTAAATTGTTGCGATCATTTATTTCTTATCCTGTGTTTACTTACAAAGCTATAGTAGAGCAAATGATAAGAAAGGTTATCATCACAAATATAAACGTATACTTATGGACAGCAATTTGGAAAAACATTGCTTTAATGGAGATTTTTGAAGTATATGGGAATTTAGCAGCTGAAAATTATTTTTTCTTTCTCTTTTTCTTGAGTACCTTTTGCATAGGCCTCTTTTACCCACATAGAAGTCAAAAACAAAATCCCTTTTGGAGACATCACAGCATTGAGCTGTAAGGTAACTCTCCTCCATGTGAGGAAGCTTCAGAAACCTCAAGGTTAAATCTGGAAAAGGGAATTGCATTCCATATATTCTTTCCATCTGTGATGTGCTGAGGACAAAAATGCATATGATCAATCTTGAAAACATTCCAGGAAAGTCATTGGTGATGCAGTATTCATGATCTGTTGACATCTAAGATGAATTTGAGATGCCACAGTGATTTTCAATACGAAAGTTATTAATATCCATCTACTGGGATAGTGTAATATTTATATCTATATCATTCTCATCTCTGTTTCTATGCAAGAGACCTTTCATTTCTCTTGCTTACAAAATATTCCTAAATACAGCAACACGATTCTGTTAATAATCCAAAGAAACAACTTTCCATGTTCACTCAAAACCACAATACCTCAACATTTAATTATTTAAAAATAATAAAAAATGACATCAACATTTTCCCTTAATCTACAGGTACATGTTGCTGAGATTTGAAAGACTGATTCATTGGACTTGTAACTCCCCCCAAAATCCGGTTGTTTAAAACATTGTATTAGTTTGGTCTTGATGTGAGTTTTTATGGGAACTATGTTTGCCATGTGAAACAAAATTATTAAAGTTTTCTCATGGAAAAACATCTTCCTTAAATTATTGTGGATTCTATTTACTATGGGTTTTGTCACAGACAAGATTATCACATGTAAAAAAATATGAATGTTTTAAATGCTAATGTCAGAAGTGGTGAACTAGAGAGAAACAAAACAAGCCCAAGTGATTTCTTTCCAACTCATGGTAAAGGCCAGAGTCTAAGAACGACACAAAGAAAATGATGTTCAACATTTTTTTAGATTGCGTTCCTATTTTGAATATATGGAGTTCTCTCTCATTTAATCCTAAGCATACATGCCATGACCTTGTCTTATTGTTTCCGTGAAGAATGAAGGGGAAGGCCTTCTTGTGGGGCATAGTGACCAAAAAGAGGATAGCCAGTATCAACTGTTGTAATCCATAGTAAGAGGTGATGAGGACAGTGACTGTAATTCCCCAGGGGAATCATGAAAAATCTTGGAATTCTGAAATGTCCCTTAGTATGGGGGACATGGACTTGATTTATTTAACTTAGATATTTATGAAAATGAGCCCAGAAGAATAGTAGATTTAGGGGAAAACAGATAAAAATGTATTTCTCCTTCATAATTCTACTTTAAATTGATCTTCCTTTCAGAAGATGAGAAATAGAGATTTATAAATAGTATAACTAGGAGAGTAAAATTTTGTATTTCTAAGAGAGGTCTTGAAACTTGTTAGCTATCTATACTGTCTGTGAAATTAAAGTGATAATTAAAGGAGAGTGTCTATGTTCATTAGGTAGTTTCAGCTAACATGTGTACATAGTTTACGATAACAGCAAACAGCTTTGCCTCCTAAAACAGTATCCCACAGGTTAGATAGAAACTGTAAACATACTACATTTGCTCTGTACAGTGTTTTAAAAATTTTTTAAAAATTAGTTTCCAATATTTAAGAACTGGGATATTTCAC
This sequence comes from Lontra canadensis, assembly GCF_010015895.1. Classification (NCBI taxonomy): domain Eukaryota; kingdom Metazoa; phylum Chordata; class Mammalia; order Carnivora; family Mustelidae; genus Lontra; species Lontra canadensis. Next base: position 5,808,355 of record NW_022631074.1, on the reverse strand, counting down.
AGAATAATCTGAAATGTTGACCTTTTCCTGAAAAATGGTAAACACTAACAAAGGGGGTTCAAATTCAGAGAGCAAGAGTAGCAGGGGCTGATAATCGAGTCCACAGACTCCTCTGGGTGGGGTGTAGAAGCTCTAGTTCCCTGTAGCTCACTCATGGTGTCCCCGTTTGCCTCCTCTGTAGCCCCTGTAGACATTTGAATTATTTAGAAGAGACTTCTCTCTGTTTAGCTTACCATCTTGAAACAGACTATTTTGATTATATAAGTGGGTTCTCTTTCCCCTTATTCCCCTGGCTTATTAGGTTCTGGAAAATGGCTGAGTAGCCAAGAACGATACACACAGAGACAACAAAAATGTCTTTTATAAGAAATCACAAATTTTCAAGTTGAAGGAGCAGATGGGGAGCAGGGAAAGGAGGATGAAGTTCTAGAAGACAAGTAGAAGCAATAAGGATAAGCATTCTTTGGAGGAGAGAGTAATTGGGAGTTTAAATGAAGGGTGCCTAATAGTAAGTTTCAAGGTAGTTTCTGTCCTTCACTAGTGACATAATTCTGTTTCATCCTAACCCTTGTATAAGATTCCTATTCCCATGGCTTTGGATTGTTGGACATTGGGAAGTGAAGCGAATGGAATGTTGCACCAGCATCCCCTTGACTGAGGAATAAGTAGGCCCTCAGGAGGACAAATAGAGAATTTAGCAGAGGAAGAACTGAAGATGATGAGGAATTGCTCTCGCCTCACTTGTACTGTGTAGTGGGGGAGAAACTGGGCTCTCTGTATGTCCTGAAATGGAGAACCTAGCTGGTTTTCCTTAAATGTGATCTGATGGGACACCTGAGTGGCTTAGTCAGTTAAGGGTCCGACTCTTGGTTTCTGCTGAGGTTGTGATCTCAGGATCATGAGATGGAGCCCCTTGCTCAGTGGGAGTATGCTTGTCCCTTTTCCTCTCCCTCTGCCTCTCCCTCTGCTCATGTGGTTTCTCTCTCTTCAAAAAAAAATATGTATGTATATGTATATATATATATATATACATATATATATATATATATAACCTTTACAAAAATATGATGTGATTCCTGAAAACCAGAGGGAACACTGATGTCCAAGAATCTGACAAAGGCATTACAATAGTTAAAATATTCTGTTACGACCTAAAATGTGAGGGGCTTCTTTAATGTAAGACTTTGTTTGAAGAGTTGTTATTTCCCAAATCTTGACATTAAGCAATTTGTCAAAAATAATTTCTTTCAGTAGAGATGGTAAACGAAAGCAGCAAGAATTTTATCAGAATACTTTAAGTGCATAATAGAGTAGACTCACATCTAATAAGAAAGTTAGATTCTAAAGTAAGGACATAATACAAAAGTCACATACGCTTAAAATTATCCTTGAAAAATTCCTTCACTGTCATTAAATCACCAGGGTGGGATTCTTTGCCTTGAATCTGTAGCCTCATAACCTGGGGAAAAGGGCAACAAATAAAATAGTATTTTCCCACATCCTCCACCCACATCTGCCTTTCAGAGTACAGACACACAGGATGAAAAACTGAATGTGTATAAATGCTATTCCATGGTGTTACCAAATACGTGGATTTTGAGAAATCTATGGCAGTATGATGTTTGGTACACTTTTTAAAGTGCCCTCAAGTGTTGACTTTTTTTTTTTTTAATCACACTGTTTCTAAAATTTAAATGAAAGAACAATGTTGTAAGGCCATTAATAAATATGGTTTACTTTACAGTCTCATTGTTTTGGGTAACTGTGAATGTCTCTTGAAGGGACCCGCTGTGTTGCATCTAAATGCGGAACAGCAAATGTTGTGTTCCTTAATGCAATGGTTATCCTTCCTACGTGGGATGTGTTAATGTGTATACAACAGCCTGATGAAACATACTATATGGTCTCAATTTTCTTTTCAAGCTTGCTTTTAAAGAAGACTGAAACCATCAAACAGAATTAATCAACCCAGATCCTGTCTACATATCACTACATGTCTCTTCAGAGTTTGTGAGATACCAGTAATTCTCTTGCCTTTAAAACCACACAAGGCAGCTGCTTTCCCACACTTTTTAACAGTGGTGAGCAAAAGATGCAGGAAAGGCCTGTAGCTGGAAAAGTTTTATGGCTTGAAAAACATTAAGATTGACCTGATTTTAAGACCTGTAACTTCCTTCTACATTCTATTCTCACATATGCTCACATTTCTCTTCTTATAATTCATCTGTACTTCTTATCTGTGGCCTTGTTGATGCTAAGTAAATCATATAAATATCTAGGATTTAACTAAAACATTATTGTTTTCTTTAGGATCCTGAAACAAAACTTCATAAAGAATTTATAAATGTTTTGAATAGAGCTAAAATCAACACATCTGTTCTTTGTTTAGTGACAACTTTTAAGGTGTGGTTGGGGACAGGATTCATCCATCTTTGGGTTCATTCCACTTAGCCAAGCTGGAGCTTACATACGAATGTGCCTGTGTTTCTATAAAACTGATGTCATGTCAGGATGATTCTGGGAAAAAGTTTTTTGTTTTCTTTTCTTCTTCCCAGATTGTATTTTACTACAGCTGCTCTAACCTTAAAGGATTTGTCTGGAGTGAGTGCATTTTGGTTGAAAGGAAAGACTGGGATAGACTTAACCCCAAATAAACTTAATTCGTTAAAAAATTTTTTTCTCCAGGGTACAATTAATCCAAATTTAGATTGGGCTTATACTGCAGCTGAATGCTATACAGAAAGGCAATCTAAATAAAGGGATGATTTGCACTTATCAAACTAATATTTGCCAGGGTATTTTTCACGACTTCTGAAACCTGCAGTATATGAAACCTGACAATTCAAAGTGTGGCCCCAACTGGTATCTCAGTGGATCGACCAGGTTGCTTTTGTTCATCTGGAAGATTCATGGAATATGTGCAAACAGCCACGATAGCTTAGCCACCAGCTTTGCCACCTGCTCACTGAGTACTTGCAATTCTGTATCGCTGTAAAAATATCTTGTCAGTGATTATATTTGCATTTTAGACCAGAAAGCATAAAATACAGATGTGCGCTGCTTATTATTTTGACCATCTCCAAATAAGGAATTTAGACAAAGGGGAACTTATAAACCGTGGTGCAGATGAAGTTACTTGAGCTACAAAGAAGCTACACTAAAATATATTTACATCTATCTATATAATTACTTGATCAGAAATAGAAGCAAGAACTATAATCTATTCTCTTTACATTTAACTCCAAATGGGAGTTAAATAGTATAAAAAGTATAAAATTATAAAAAGTATAAAATGGTGATAATCAGTGTTTTCAGACCATTAGCTATCTATACTGTCATGTGTAATTCAAGTAGTAGGGCTCCCACTTAAAAAGTTATATTCACCAGTACTTTTTGGACTCTAGTCATAATCGTGGGCATTACAATACATGACTTTTATTGCATCTCAGGACCACATATATTATGTAGCCATTCTGCTGTTAATTTTGATAATACTTTTTTCTTAGTCACAAGGAGGAGACGGTAAACTAAAAATAGTCACTGGCTGATCGTCAAGTAAAACAAGCCAAAATGCATGGTCTTCCTAGGCAATGGGTTATGTCAGCCAGCGAATGTACTCACTGGGAAAGGATTTCTCAGCCCAATGTTTGTTTCCAATCTATTCTGAAAATCTTGGCTATTATATGAGTACTAGACTGGTATGAGAAGCATGGTATGGAGCTGACATATCAGCCTTAGAGGGCTCACAGTTCCCTACTGAGGTGTTCATTTGAAATTTAGTTATGTCTGATTTCACTCTCGCCTACTGAACTCATCGTTTTCTAGGAAGTTTCACTTGTCTTCTTTTTCCTTCCATCCTCTCCCCACCTCATTTTCTCTCTCTCTCTCTCTCTCTCTCTTTCTCTCACACTTACACACATACCACTCCCATAGGACTATATGACATATGCACACAGAGTTCCTCCTACATTATAAAAATATCCTTTCAAATTATTTCACCATTGTTACAGAGTTTATCTTTCAAATCGGAATGGGTGAATTTATGATGGTGAGGAGAATATTTATGTTAAAACCATTAAAATGAATATGTTGCAAACAGACATTTCTTTGGGCAACAGGAAATGAACCAGATTGTGATTGGGTTTGAAGTTTTTATCATTTCCAGGGATAAGGAGACTCTTGGATGAGTAGAAACTGATTTGACTGTAGGTTTTCTTGTCAATTCCTTACATCTGTGAGTTATGAAGCTTTATTCTGACAGCAGAAAATTAACTCACTCTGCTGTCTTGATTGCTTTCCCACAGTGCTCCCTCCATGGCTCTGTACCAGCAATTGTTGTAGCAGGAGAGTGAGAGTGGGTTTGCTTCACGGTGGGTTGGCCCCATTCCCTGTGAGGGTAAGGAATCTGAGATGGAGAAGGCTCGCCAGGAGGGAAATTTTTCTTATTACTTCAGTAGTCAATAGCAAAATTTTAGGTAGAGAGTTTTTTCCATGTAGAGATGTGGTGGGATTTTTTTTTTTTGCTTTATCAAGCATAAGAGGGAAAGACTAAGCAGTTTTATGTCCATTTCCTTGCTAATTAAAGTGTAGGGTAAAATAATTTCCCCCTTATAGAGGCCAGTGGTAACATCTAATGCAGGAGGGTTTTGGCCCAAAGCCCAGTACAAGATGTAGTGCAGAAATACTTTCCAGCACTGGGGGCATTTGATGGTCACTAAACAAACACTGGAACACTATCTTGTTTTCAAATTGAAATGCCTGAGAAAGTAGGATTTTCTAACCCTGAATAATGTGACATTATTTATACACTCAGGAAGATTACAAGGGGCTCAAACTCACCAGGAGCTGTCAATGAAGAAACGTCTATGAGGAGAAAAAAGACAGACTGTGAGTAATGATTTTCACACTCTTTATGATTTCTTGAAAGCTTGATTGCTTTGATAAATTTGACATCAATTTATAGGGGCCATGCATGGGATAAGTAAGTAAACAGGATTTTAGTTTCCTTTGAAAGCTTTATAATGTAAAGTATCACTCCTTGGGTCCCTTTCATTTGCTGTTGGACATGAAGAGTGTTGATTTGGGGCAGAGCAAAAAGGGACTGATTATTGATATAAGAAAATTCATTGAGTACAGATCAATGCTTCTAATATACATACATATTTTCCTATCCAGTTTCCTCTGTTGGAGGGTAGGTGGGTCAAGGAAAGGCCCTTTCTAAGAATCTGGGCACATAATCTGAAGAAATTAGTTCTAAGCACATAACCTCTTAAAAATATCATGTTATCCTAACATTTTATAAAAATTTTTCATTCTTCTCAGCTGGCTTTAAATTAAAGATGTAAAACTTACTATAAAAAATAAAAACCACCTTTTTACTTGTTTAATTGAGTCACTTATTTCAATTATTCATTCACTTGCTATGTGTATGTATATGCATGCTTGCCCATATAAACAAGCAGGTATATTTATTTATAATCTCTGGTCTTTAACAAAAATACATTTTTTTCATGTGGGAAAGTTTGATTTTGTCATTTTACACAGATTTTATTTTAAAAGCAATGTCAAGCTATTAAGAAAGTTATGCCATCAGACACATGCTAAATGGAAAATGAGTTAAATGTGGTTAAGGGTGGAAACAAGCATATCGGTTAGGAGGTTATTGCTGAAATCTAAGTAAGAGAAGGAGGAGCCTGAACTAAAGTGGCATAGTCCAGATGGAGAGAAATGAGCAAATTATATTTTCAAAATGAAGTCGGTTTGACTTGCTGGTGAGCAGGATGTGGGATGTGAAGGAAAGAGCAAAGTCATAGATGACTCCTTGGATTTTGTTCTAAGTAACTGCATAGGTAGAGGTGCCATTTACTGAGATGGAAGACAAGAAAGAAATGGCTTTTGTTTTGGGAAAAAAAAAATGACCTTGGTTTTGTTATGTTAAATTTGTGTATCTATTTTGTTTTAATTATAATCATTAAGCAGCAGCTAGATTTTTAATTCTGGACCTCAGTGCAGAGAAAGGGACCTAAGATGAATTTACATTTACATTTGCATTTTATTTAAAGTCCAGGTAGTGGGTGAGGTATGTGTAAATGGAGAAGAGAAAGAACATAAGACCAAGCTCTTGACCACTATGATATTTAGGTTGGGGAAAAAGAGTCTGCAAACAAGGCTGAGAAAGAGTAGTCAACGTGCCAGGAAATAAGCCAGGAGAGGGTGGTTTCCCAGAAGCCAAGAGACATAATATTTTGAAGAAACAACTTAACAACCAACCGTGAGAATACTATTTGATTAAGAATGAATCATTTGAGAAATGTGAGGGTGTAAAAAGCATTTATCTGATCTTGCAATATGGCACTCATTGTTAACCAAGGCAGACTGTTGGCACGGTAGGGATTTCAGCCCGTCTGGGGGTGGGTTCAAGAGGGTGTGGGAGAAGAGAAAATATACTAAACATAGCCAACAGGTTTAGAAAAAAAGAAGAGCAGACAAAGGAGGTGGTAAAGGAAAATGAAATATATGACCAAAGGAGGGATTGCTCAGATGAGAGTTAATTCAGCCTGTTTGTCTGCTAATGGGCATGATCCAGTAGAGCACAGGAGATGATGATGCAGGCAGGAGGGGGAGATTTCAAGAAAGAAGTCACCGGGTAGGTGAGTAATTGGTGTTGAGAGCATGGAGGAATTCTTGTCTATTCATTTCCATTTTCTCAGCTAATTAAAAAGTGAGATTATCACTAAAGGGAGAAAGCAGGGTGGTTGGAGTTTTGAGAGAGGTGTGAAATAGTCTGATCAGGAAAAGGGAAATTGAATTGATCAGAAAAAGGGAAATTGAATAAATAGAAAAAAGCATTAATGGTAAGGCTGTTGGGTATGATAATAGATCTTGGCACTAGAAAATTCAACGGTCATGGTTTCAAAGATTTTAAGATGTATTAGAGGATATTTGTCATTTTGCAAAGGCACGAATTTGAGTCACAGGTCAAAAAATGAGAGTGTTCAACTTTGGTAGTAAATAAGCTTCCATAATAATTCTTTTGAGAGATTCTTAAAGAAAAGCTAGCAAGAAAAGAGAACTTTTTTCCTCTCATACTATGCCTAAAAAGCAAGCATTAGCATTTAGGTCAAAAGTGAAGCAAATATTAAGGAGTCTAAAAGGGTCAAAATTCTCATCCAGATAGCAGGAATTTTACATACATTGGAGAGTGAAATGTCTGTTTTAGTGAAGACTTGGTCCAATGATATGAACAAGCATACCCCACTGTCGTGGAAACAAGATAAAATATGACTGGAATGTTCTAGTAAATTCTCAAACCATACACATGAGGATATTCCCAGGAAACATGTGGCTTGACTGAAATGTGTTTTGAGAGAAAACCAAGAGCCTGGACAAATATTTCTAGTTAGCAGATTCACAAAGGTCTTGGAATGTGTCCTTCACTACATCCAGGATTTACTTCACCCTCTGATGCACAGTTTTCATACCTCTCCTGCTTCTGGGTATATTATGGGCTTGCAGATGCTGGTGATGATCACTAAGTTTGCCTCTCATTACCATTCTGAACAAGAAGAAAAATAAATGTTTTATTTTTACATTATTGATTGTATTTAAACGTAACAACCAGCATTTTTTCATATTTTCCTTTAAAATCACTTTCAAATTTATGTCATATGATCCTCTAATCAACCCTATTAAGTAAACATTCTTTTTCTTATTATTAATGAAGTTTGAAGATATTCGATGATATAATTTTTGCTCATATACCTGGGGAGGAAACAAAGAGCACCTGTAGCCTTCTAAAATAATAATGACCTTAAATCCTGCATTTTTTATTATGCTTTTGCTAACCAGGAGGTTTCTCAGATAAGTTTTGTGCTTAATTGCAATATTTTTCCCATTTAAAACTTTATTTTGTGTGTGTGGCAAAATTAAGATGTGTAATTCAGGAAATCTTCAGAAACAATAAGTTATAAATAAAATAAGCTCTGAGAGAGACACCTAGATGTCATCCAGTTTAAACTCCACTTTTACATATTAGAAAAGGGAGTCCCAGAAAAATTAAGAGACCTGCTTAAGGTTGTTCAACTTGTTAATAGGATTACAGCTGGGAATATATTTCTGGACAACTATCTCCATGTGTTTTCCATTGTGTTGCACAGTCTACAGAAATTTAACTACAAAACCACCAAGTTTGAGAGCTGAAAAGGACCCTAGAGATTGAGCTTCAACCCTCTCATTTTATGAAAGAGGAAATACAGATCCAGAAAATTTAATTGTTGTTACAAAGTTATATAGTGAGTGTAATAGGAAGTTAGTATGGGATGGTGCCTGCCTCAGGTTTCAACCGAGGTACCATAAAGAAAGGTATCAGATAGCGGGGAGTGTAGGCAGTCATCTCTGTCCCCATATGCTGATTTTTAAAGGAAGTAGTACAGAAAAAAGGACTCTCTCAACCCTCTGCAAGAACAAGGACATAAAAAGATATCAGAGGCAGTACAAAAAGGAAAAGCTTGGTAAGGAAAAATTTCTTTGGAGAAAGCTCATATTTTGCTTTGAGGCCTCACTTTGGAGGAAATTTTAGGGACTGCTAATTTCTAAGCCCAAGACTAGTGAGGAGGACTTTGAGAGAACAACTTGATATGTGCCTCTGTCTTTGGTGGTAGAGTCAGAAGAGCATCACCTTGGGATTGCTTGAACTCCCAGAGTGTGCATAGAGCTTGCCACCATTTCTTATGAACCAGGGTGGACAATGAAAAGCCAAACATCCAGGGCACCTGGGTGGGCTCAGTCAGTTAAACCTTGGACTTTTGATTTTGGGTCAGGAGATTGAGCCCTGTGTGGGGTTCCGCACTCAGCACAGAGTCTGCTTGAGATTCTCTTTCTCTGTCTCCTTCTGCCCTTTCCCCCTCCCCCATTTTCACTGTCTCTCTCTCTCTGGGGGAAAAAAAAAAAAAAAAAAGGTTGGTAGAGCCCACTTGAGATTATATGAATTTTGGGTCCTGTCTCACGGTGCCACCTCAAGGAGCAAGGAAACCTCAGCAGAAAGAGAAAGATCACTGTGGAATGCCCAGCAGCTGAGGTTGCAGCAGCAATCCATCACCAGGATAGAGGTTCATTCCTCAGGTGAAGGAGTCCTCAGGAAATCGGAGTCCAGAGAGACACTCTGCAGAGATCAAGAATTGACTTTTATCATCTCTCAACGCCAAAGAGGAGAGTCAATGTTATGGCATCAGTCCAAGTAAGAACCATCTAAGACTCTTCATTCACTTCAACTAGTGAGTGAGAGAAGATCTTGATCAGGACAAGTGGAGGACAGAGTGACTACGCTGGGCTTCCAGCCTGAAACAAATCTGGGACGGGAAGAGGAGAAGACTTGGTGATAGACCATGTTCAGACTTCTTCAATGGACCTTCTACATACAGATTTGAGACTTTTTTTTTTTTTTTACCTACAGAGATTGTAAAATGTTGTGTTATCTAGGAGTGAGTGGGAACAAAAGCCATGTGAGCTATCCGAGTTTTCATCAGGGGTAGGGAAGGTTACAGTCAGAGGGAATTGGGACAGAAGCTGTATTTTTGTTCACAGTTCCTGGGTCAATACATTCCACGAGCCGTTACAGGAATCATCACACAGTCTCATCTAGGACTTCTTTCACGGAATTCTGCTGTCTTTAATGAAAATTGTGAGAGAACTGAGAGAAGAACACATTTATTTAGTTTTTATGTCTATTTGCCGTAGAAAATTAAGAAAATATTCATATCTTCAAAGTTAAAAGAAAATCTCAGTGTGTAGTAGATTTCCAGTCCTGTCTAGTGAATAAATGAATGAATGAATGAATGAAATAAAGCACTGCCACCCGAGAGAGGCACAAGACGGGGAGTCCTGACCACCAGACAAGCAGGAACAGCTGCAAACGGTAATGCCAATGAGAAGAAAGCGGATGTTTGGGGCACCGAGGAAAGAAAAACACAAACATTTCTCTGTGTGCCAAGACTGGCCACCCGGCCCATCCTGCTTGTATTTAGGACACCAGCTGTTCAATGTAAACATGGGTCAGCTGAGTTAGTTTACTTAGGGCAAGTTATATACACAAGGCTCTCAATCAGGAAGAGAACACATGGAGCTTGCTGGCTTGTCTTGAAGGCCGTGGAGCTTGCAATAAATCTTGTTCTTCCCACCTCAGGAGGATCCACAGGGCAGTGGAAGCCTTGCCTTATTCCCAACACAACGGACGCCAGCATATGCTCTAAATCGTCATCCCTGACTTACGATCCCCTCCCAGGAACTGTGGCCACCAGCAGGACTTCTTGCAGACTGAGGGTTCCATTACAGCCTTCCTGCCAACTAGCAGGACTGAAGGGTTGAAATGAGTGACTCTTAGCAAAAGGCCCAGTGTTACCAGCCTGCGCAATCTCACCCATGCGAGGAAGAATCTGGTGATAAATGCAGGCTCTCATTTTTAGGCTCTAGTCAGTCTCCTGAGGACAATGGCAACGTTAATGCTACCCGCTCAGAGTCACACCATAGTGTCTCTTGATGGTCAAAATGGACAGAAGTATATAGAAAAGATATGGCAAGGAATCATTAAGAAGACAGTTGGCCATATTGTTGGAATTTCTGTAGGGGTATTAGAAAGGGAAACTTTTCTTTATAAACTTATAGATTAGCCATAGGATGTTTGATATTATAATACAAGATCTGAAGTCTGAAGAACAAAGAAGAGACTAAGGAATAGTTACGTTTCAAAGGATTATTTTTGGATTTTGGTGAAAACTCTCTAATCATATGCACTGTCTTATGAAATTAGTATTTTGGATTTTCCTTGATCACTTTGGTCACTCCGTGTTTCAGGTATGCTCTTAGTTCATCTACCCTTGGGCATCCAGTGCCCCTACACTTCAAGCTATTTCAGATACCATAAAACATATATGATTAAAAAAAAGTATGGAAATCCGTAGTGCTATTTAAAAAATGTTCTTGAGGTGCCTGAGTGGCTCAGTCAGTTAGGCGGCTGCCTTCGACTTAGGTCATGATCCCAAGAGTCTTGGGATCAAGTCCCATGTCGGGCTCCCTGCTCAGCGGAGAGCCTGCTTCTCCCAATCTCTCTGCCTGCCACTCTGGCTACTTGTGATCTCTCTCAATCTCTCTGTCAAATAAATAAATAAAATCTTAAAAAAAAATGTTCTCTATTTCCTGATGCAGTAGCTTGCAAAAAATGGACACAATTCCGTACCTATTCCTGTATCTAGGGCCTTGACAATGGGACTTTATAGTAACCATTTTCAAATCTAAACTGACCATGGGGCTTTGACCAATAGAATGCAAAGTAAGTAAAGTTGTTCTGACCTGGGACTCAGAGGTCTCCTCACCATCTTTGAACTTTATGATTAGGGTAGCCTGTTGAGGGATGAGAGACTTATAGTCGTTTCTGTCACCTTGGCCAAAAACATACCAACTGCCGTATGGCCAAGGAAGTCTACCGTAAATTAACCAGCTAACTGAAGAAGCATAAGTGTGCCCAGTGGAGATCAACTAGCTACCCACCTGACCCACAGAACTGTAAGCCAAGAAAAAGAAGGGGGAGGAGTTACTGTTTTAAACTACTAAGTGCTGGATGGTTTATTATATAGCAATGATTAATTGATGTGCCTATTTTTGTCATTTACAGAAGTCTCTTCTTTTTCTCATCTTTATAAGTCCACAGGCTGCGGCTGGAAAACTTTAAAACTGTTTGAAGGCTTACAGTTGGAAAAGAATACAGCTAATGGTAGGGTCTGTATCCATCTGTCATTGCTCTGATTCACCATAACTTGGGGAAAACTTTGCTTCATAAATATTATTATTTTCATAAATATAAGAGAGAAAAGAAAGAGTAAAAAAGATCCCTTGTTCCACTACTTTCTGGCTGTAATATTACTGGCCATGGGGGTCAAGTGTGTGAGCTTACCATCCAAACTGACTTGGGGTCATGGGCCTTGAGGGTAGTACTCATGTCTTTTCCCACATTGTCTTATACATAACCCTTCGCTGTATTAACACACAGTAATGACTCAAATACAATCAAACGAAATGAAATAGAACTCATTTGAACCCCTAACTGTCACGGGTAGTATACAGTGCCTTTCTCCTCCAGCAGTTGCATTCAGGCTTCACACATACCACACAGCTTTCTGAATAGGCTTGAAATACTTAGCAATGCCTTAGACATTTGGTCAGTGCAAAATCCATCAGCTGTCATGGAATATTCAATCTAAATTTAGGAAAATCTCAAAGACCCAAGAGAATTATTTTCAGGTATTCTGAATAGACCTCACATGCGGGGGTCCTGGAAAGTCCTGGACTGAAGAAGAAATCTCCCAGCTACTGTCTAAATTCTTAAGTCCTAAATGCATAAATTAAAATTCTTAGGGTACAGACTATGATCTGAGAACTGATTACTCACCAGGACTTTTTACATAAACTCAATATCCTAGAGAGTAGACAACTTTTCCAGGCTTACACATAAGAGCTACCCCAACTGTAAAGCTATAGTATAATAATGTCTCTTTTTAGGAAGTTGCCCACAAGATGCCCTCTGCAGAGACCTCTGCTCACGTCCTCGTTCAGACTGCCCACTCCATTGTTCTTCAGCCATCTTGACCACTTTCTTCCGTTTCCTGCTTTTGTGCCCCAACATCTTATTCTTCCGGCCTGACCTTTATTTCTCCTAGATGTTTTCCAGGTGGCTGGCTTTCAAGTTTTAAAACTCAGCTCAAGTACATCCTCTTTTCTAAAGTCCTTCCCAACTGCCTCCTGCATGCTCTTCTCTAAGTAGACTTCTTTATTTCATCACACTTTCTTCTGTGAGTGTGTGTGCGTGTGCAAACAATATTTCCTTGTTGTCTTTATGGGGCAGTTTTGCCAGATTTTATCACCAGATTTTCACCTCTTTAAAGGCAGGAACCATCATTCATCTAATGTTTTTTACGTGGAATTTCCGGCTTAGTGACTGACATATATTGTTATTCAGTGAGTGTTTACTAAAAAATGTGTAAATGAATATTCTTATTGTCTCACATTCTCCTTTTTAAAAGAAATGCTTAGGAAATTATTTTAAACATATGATTTTTCCAGTGTGGTAGGTTTAAATGAGTATTATTTCATAATGGTTTGTTACTTAATATCTCCATAGTGAAAGGACAGACTTTCATGAGCAGCAGTATTTTATAGTATCTAAGGGAAATATATTTTCTTTTTTAGTCAGAGGTTTGTGCTTTGAGCCAATAATAAGACAGAAGATCATTTACATTGCTGACTCATTCTTTATTCACTTAGAATTATTATTAATGGAATGAAATTCTATATATAAGCAATTGTGAGCAATACTCAAGAAATGCATATACTCATGCATACATACAAAACCAATAAGTAGTCATAAATAATAATGCATAAAATTTATTTAAAAAGCCCTTTGAATCAGGAAAAAAAAACATATGGATTATATTAGTAAGTGACTAAATCACTGTGATTTAAATTATCTTCATTTTAGTTTTTTTAAAGGCAAAAAATAAGGGTAATAATATACAATTCTACTTTTCCTGAGCTTGTAGATTAAAATGAGGAAAAACATGTAGAGTAAGCATTTTGATCACTTTAGGAAAATGGCAAACAACATGTTCAGAAGAGGTATATGTAGCCATCATGATATAAATAATATATTTAAACTATTTTAACTTGGAAATATATGTGTGATGAGTTGAGCTGACATGATGTTAATATGTCAGGATATCTCAAAGCCTCTCATGACTATGATCCATGTTATACAAACTAATTCATTCTCGCTTGTTGGCAAACTTAAAGAATATGCCAGTATCTTCAATTGAGAGTAAAGAAAATTGCCCAAATACATTAGGAATAAAAGCCTGCTCATGAAAAAAAAAAAAAAGAAAATTCTTGCGTCTAAATTATTTAGGTTGGTTTTCAGCATTGATCAGGTTTCCTAAGTATTTTTCAACTCCTCCTCCCTTTATATTAATACATAAATCAACATATAAGATTGGCCAAAGGAAAGTACTGCGGGTAGAATAAAGAGCAGGACGACAAGGAGAAGCCATGTTATTCTTTCCCTCTTTCCCAGTTTTCAGACACTTTTCTGCAATATCTATATTACAGGTTTGCCTCACTATCCAAAAGCAAAGTTTTCCCATGAAAACCTTTATAAACTGAAATGGCATAAAGAAGCACTTACTGCTAAATTGTTTTAGGATTTCCAGGCCTAGAGCCCCCAAATAACCTCTGTTAGGGTTTTCCAAAACCTTGAGACACATCTTGCTAATAAATGTACAAAGTAAGTCGAGACAAAGCACAGTCACTCACAGACACAATTCAAAGCTATGGCAGCTTGATGTTGAGATGCTGAGTATGCTTCTTCAGGAAGGAGCTTGGAGGTGCCCCTCTTCCTGGTGTGGGTGCGATCTGCCTCTATAAGGCTACTGAAAAACAGTGAATGCTCCTTTAGCTTTTCACCTTTTTTTTTTTCCCCCATAAAAGCAAAAATCCTCTTCAGATTTCTTTGGTTTTCAAAGACAGGTACTAATGTAGATCTTTTGTAAAAGCAAGTGGCACAAAGTAAACTTTAAAAAACACAAGGGATACCTATACTTCTGTGACTCTCTTTGGACCAATGTAGTGGCACCCTTTGAAGTTCCTCTACCCAGTACATGGATCAGTGGGTTTGCAATCACCAGCGAGAGTTGTTTGTTTGTCTTTCTCTGGGATCAGACAAAAAATGAAACGGTCTCTCCTCTTGCCCAGCGAGAGTGTTTCACCATTCTATAACCTGGCAATGATTCTACCTGCATTTGACTTTTCTGCCATAAATTTTAAGACATAAAACCAGCTTATTGCTGAATTCTTACATGATAAGGGATATTCCCTTACAGTTTCAATACCTAAGGAATATAGCCTTTTCTCTATGAATTGAGGTAAAGGAAACAAACACCTCATTGATCCTATCACAGCAGTACACCCCTGAATTTTAAATATAGAAGTACAAAAAAGAGAATTATTACCACTCAAAAAGGGTTAAGATACTTTGAGGTTAAAAAATAATAAAGTAATGTTAGAAATGATTACAATTAAAAGAACAGCATAATGGTATATTTTAGTCGACAACTCTGTTGGCCTTTTTAATTATATGGGCCCTACAAAGGAAGAAGAAAGATACTGTCATCAGATTCTCTAAGAGCCTCCATTCACCATAACTATGAAATAAGAAAATCCATTAAGTTTTGAAGAAGGTTAACTTTTGAGAAAGTTGATTATAATAAGATGAGACATTCAGGGGAAATCACTAACAATTTCTGGCTTTTGTCACATACACAACAAATTGCATGTACATCAGTTCAATTGCATTTCAACAGAATTTAATTTAAATGTCTGTTATGTCGTTTTAAAAAAGAGCATTTCTTATTTAATTACTAAAATTCCACAAACTCTTGAATGCTATCTTTTTAATATATCCAAAGGATACTCAATCGCATGAGGATATTTTGTCATGTGATGACCTTCCCGTGAAAATAAGGATCATTTCAACAATGAAAATCTTCTCAATCTCTTTACATGTTTCTCCCTCAGGTCTTGCAGGAGTTTGGGTGGTCCTTTCAGGCACCCTTCTTTCTTAGGATAACATTTTCAGAAGATGAAAAATGTGCTCCAGATCTACTTAAGCATTAAATATTTTGCATTGTCACTTAATCGGCAACGCAGAAATACTAGTAATTATCTGAAGATCATCTCAAATTCAGTGCCACTAAATACTTGTCAATAGGGCAACATAAAGAAATATTATTCATGCTGTGCTGCCTGATGCCTATTAAACATCTTATCTCTAGACTACATTGTCCTGTATGGTAGCCACGAGCCACATTTGAGTGTTGACATGTGGCAAGTCCAAACAGAAATGTATTGTAGGTCTTAAATACCCGATTTTTGAAGACTTGGTACCAACAACAAAATGTAAAATGGCTCATCAATAATTTTTATATCTACTACAAGTTGAAATGAGAATATTTTGGTTGGATTAGGTTGAATCAAACTTTAAAATTATTCTCGTCTTTTTAAAAAATGTGGCTACTATAAAATTTAAAATGACATAGGTAGCTCACATTTGTGACTTACCTTATATTTCTGTGGATATCACTATTCTACAACAGATTCTTTAGTCTCAAGCACCTTCTAAAAGCAAATAACAGTATGCATACCTAATGGGTTCATGTGCCTGTTAATTCTGTCTATGAACTACAGGTTAAAATTTCATGCTCCCGATAATTTACAATCTACTTGTCTATTAAATAAATACCAAATGCCATACTTGCACTAATTTTGTCTGTTAACTCATCACCTAAACTTTGCTTTTGTGAACTGCATTTGGAGGTAATAACCATAGGCATTGATTTCAGAATGATATAAGAAAATAGCCCAAGTTCCTTATATTGTATTTAGCAAGGGTGTTGTTAAGATGGTGGTCATTGTATAATGAGGCTCCAGAGACATACTACATTTCATATTACAGATGCATTCCTGAAAAGTTGTGGGCAAAGAGTCTTATAAATTTAAGTATGTTTTCACTTGACAAGCTCATATTTAAAAGTAACCTCTAATAAATCTTTTAATAAATTAAATGATAAAATTAATTACTTTGTTGCTCACTATTTGACCAAGACCTTCATTTAACCTCTAGAAGAAAACAAGGATAATCCCCAAATACCTGAAATACAGCATGCCCTTTGAAAAAAGAGTAAACCTTGATTAATTTCTCCTTTAAATTCCTTTCTGATGACTCACAGCTTCTCCAGGTCTGTTGAAGCTAGAATGCTGAAACAAGTAAACAAACAGAGTCCTCAGATTTCAATGGTTTCCATTTCTTTATTCACAGAAGTAGCAGATTGTATTCATGATCTTTGAAGTCCCTCTTATCTCTAATTTTCTGTGACATTTTCTTCTAAATCCAGATGTTTAATGTATTGAATATCCTAAAGCAGAATATATAATATTTAATATGGTTTGTGATTCAAGACTAAACTATAATCATAAGTGTTGTTTGCTCCAACACAATAATTATGTAATCCTCTTCACATTTGAAGAGCATTTGGCTTTAAATTTTATTTATTTTGAACAATGACACTTGCAAAATATCCGTAGAGTTGGTAAAAGCTACTCAAGGTTGAAAAGTGGGGAATCTGGAACAACTGATTAAAAGCTTTCTATTTTTTCCATTTACATTTTTTTGTTATTTCTTATTTTCTTATTTCTTTTCCTTTCCCTTTTTATCAATTCTGAATTTATCAAAGGAATTGACTTAAAATGCTAGAGATACAGAAGCTTTCTCTATTCTAGAGTATTTGTTGCTTTCAAAAGAAGACTGAGTAAAATGCTTTTCAACAGAAGAATGCTCATTATAAAAATTGTCCTTTAAAGCTTTTTAAACATTCTCTTTCTGGATAAAATACGAATAGCACCGAGTTCTCTGTAATGGAGCAAAGAGAATACACTGACTTTTTTCTTTTTTACATTTTTATTTGGTCCAGTTAGTTAACTTACAGTGTAATATTAGATTTGGTACTAGAATTTTGTGATTAACCATTTACATGCAACACCCAGTGCTCATCACAAGTGCCTCTTTAATCCCTGTCACTCATTTAGTCCATCCCCACCCACATCCCCTCCACCTATCTTCAGTTAGTTATCTATAGTTAAGAGTCTCTTTTATGATTTGTCTCTATCTCTTTTTCGCCCTCGAAGTTCATCTATTTCATTTCTTATATTCCACATATGAGTGAAATTGTATGGTACACACTGATAATTAACAATATCTTTTGTTTGTCTCAAATCATGAGATATTTGCTTATAGTCTCGTTTGCCTTAGTTCATATATGTAGTGACCTCTGGAATTGCTGGGAGGGTGGGGGTGGTGACAGCAATTCTTCTAATTTCACAAGTACCTCAAGGTTTGCCTGGCTATGCTGAGACTGTCCCTGAATGCTTTGTGGACTATGGATTTCACCATAGATTTGCATGCCGGGTGCAGGGACAATGATTTCTTTTTATTGGGAAACTTGCTTGGGAACACTTCCCAGAGCCAATTATGAAACACAGGTGTACTCCTTTACAATTTAACTGTTGAAAAGATAAATAATTCTTAACGTCTAACAGGTGCTAAACATTTTTTCAGTTGTTTGTTAATTGGAGAAAGTGAGTTTAACATAAGGAGATTTGCCAGCATATTTGAGAGTTTACAACCGTAGTTGAAAATAGTCTGATTATGAATGCTGAGGGGAGAAGACATCATAAGTCCAGAATCAAGGAAGCATTAGCCTAGTAGAAGCATCAGTTGTGATGGGCCACGAGAAGCCATCTCAAAACTCTTAAACTATAGCTGGCTTCTGGCCTTGGCCAAGAAGTCTCATTTTAAATACGGTTCACATTAGCAATGGATTTCAACCTGTCCTCTAACCTGAAAGGATCGTCTAATTCCTGGCAAGAATCAGGCAAAATGTATGATACTTCTGCACAGACAACAGATCAGTGAGATTTTGCTGCCATTGTGATGAAAAAGAAATAGCAACGGTTCCCTGGTTGCAGACTCCAAGAGGCAATGCAGAAATACCAGTCTGTGGTTTTACTTGGCATTCCAGTGCAGTGAAAGTGATCTCACTTGCATATTTGGGAAGCCAAGTCACACTGCTTTTACTGATATTAATTGGCAAACGATATGGTGAATGACCTAGGGATTCAATGTAGTTTTGCATCAATTATTGCATAAATCATACAGCTGTTACATATTGCATTTCTTCCAGGGAAGAAAGTAAAAATTAGCTAGGGAAAGAAAAAAAGGAAGAAGAAACAATGTTGTGTAGCAATGTTTTTCCCTGATGACTTCTGAAATGTATTTGTTTCAAAGAGTTCTTGAAACCACCCCAAGATGATTTTCTTCTTAGAAATACCGAAGATGATGATCTAAAAACAGTTTCAGAATGTAGTTCCTTGATCCCTCCTTCCTCCCAACATCCCAATATCTTTCTTATATAAAACCTTCTGGTTTGGGGAAGAACACTGGAATATGTCAACAATAAAGAACAATTCTTGTCATAACTAATAGGTTGTATAGAGGCAGGATGGAATTTTTCCTTCCTGAGCCTGCCCATCCTGAAACTAATCTCGGTGATTGAAGTGGATTGAAGTTGTAAGAAGTGCAGTATATGAAAATGGCAAACAGCCCGCATATTATGCCTTTAGGGAATGCTCAGGTATGCTTTCTTCCACTGGATTCTATTCCCAATACTAAGTCTTCAAATTTTATGAGGAGATAATTCTTCTTCCCATTTGGGAACATTAACAATATAATGAGGTATATAGATTTTATTGGCATCGATTCATGGCTGTTTATACCCCAGAAAATCATGCTTTAAAAAACATACCTGAGTTACAATCAAACTGATTGTCAGCAGCAATCGTTCAATGTTAAAATATTTACCAGAAATGTGAGGGATCTGTGATGTCACTATGCAGATGGCTTTATCTTCAATGAGGTCAAAGATTTTTTTTTTTAAAGATTTTATTTATTTATTTGACAGACAGAGATCACAAGTAGGCAGAGAGGCAGGCAGAGAGAGAGAGGAGGAAGCAGTCTCCCTGCGGAGCAGAGAGCCCGATGCGGGGCTCAATCCCAGGGCCCCAGGATCATGACCCGAGCCGAAGGCAGAGGCTTTAACCCACTGAGCCACACAGGCACCCCTGAGGTCAAAGATTTTTGTGTACCACTTTACTCATAAGAAGGACTTTGCAAGTAAATATAAAGTAGTATGCATTTGGATTTGAAGTGTCCATTTCACAATATAAGGTTTTCAAAGTAAATATGCATCGTAAATACACATTTACTAGCATGAATAGTCATCTAAATCATAGTAATGTGGTCAAAATTTACTTTTGGAAAATTAAAAGAATGAAAAGCATCATATTTAACAATTAATAATAAAGTTCTTAATGTTACACTCTGAAGCAAAAGCTTCTATTAAACTTCAGTATTATGGTAGGTTTCTCAAGAAAAACCTTATAGGCTTTAGGTAAAACAATTACTAAAATTAGCATGAAAGTTTGATCAAAAATCATATTTAATTTTTTGTGAGAGAATCATTTATTTTGACCCATTGCTGTATTGACACAATTTATTATATTATGAAAATAATGATTCTCTTTATCTTGCTATTATATCTACTTCTATCTGTCTCTGTCAATTTACTCTTGTGTTCCCACCTGGTGGCTACATTCCCATTTTCTTGTGATACTCATTTCATTTTGGAGTCTGTGGTCATCCAGAGGCTAAACTTACAATGATTGGCTGATTGGAAGAAATATTTCACACTCTTCCTTATGATGATATTGTATTGGACTATAGTGTTGCATAGAATATTGTGAAAATAAAATAGATTTGCCTTGTTTTGATCATCTAAAGCTCCTCTGTTCAATTTGGTAGCCTTTAGCCATGTGTGGCTATTTACATTTAAATTATTAAGGTAAAATCAACAATTCATTTCCTCAGCCATACTAGCTATATCTAAAGTGCTGAATAGCCACATGTAGTTAGTAGCTACCATATTGGTCAACCTAAAGCATTTCCAGCTTGCAAAAATTTCTGCTGGAGAGCATGGATACTTTATGTGTGTAAATAAATGTGTATGTCTTCTGCAGCCTCTTTTGGACATATCTAATAAAACTTTATATTATTTTCATAAGCAGAAGAGAGTAATGACTCTACCTCTCCGGAGAAACTCTTTAATAACAAACCCAGAAGGCCTAAATATGAAAGGTACAGCAACAAACTATAATCACATTCTCCTAGGAGACTAATAAATTTCTCTGTTACCTTTATCTTCTTTACTTTCCACTATCTTCCTTCCCTCCTCTATCCCTAACTGTTTAATAACCCAAGTTTATGTAATTTGGTCATTTACTTTTTTTTTTAGTTCTTTTAAACAAATAGAACAATTAAAAGAACATCTCTATCAGGGATTTTCTAAACTCCTTTCTTGACTCAACATTTAGGCTGCATCTCCATGGACAAAACTGACCTCCCAACAGAAAACAAAGTTTGCATATTATAAGGCGGTTGGAATTCTAATGGCAGATGTATAGTCTAAGCTATTTTTAATACTTTAATTATTTAATTTATTAACATATCAATTTATTATGTTTCACTATGTTTTAGGAACAGTTCTGGGAAACTAGAACAACGAACATCCTCTCTTCATAGAAGTTATGTTGTATTGCATATGTATTTGTGTATTGGAGGAGATGAAGGTTACACTGGAGTGGAGTGAATATGAACTTACAGATTCCCTTTGGGACTAAAGCCTTAAATGGTTTATAATAAAAAATCCTTAGTGATGCAAGTTTGTATTTCTTCTTTATTTTACATAAAAAGCAATGAAATAACTCTTATTAAAATAGTAAGAGGAAGCATGTAGGTTCACAATAACCATACATATTTTTATCAAAATGTACATTTACTTTGTACAAAATGTACATACAAATAATAAATTTAAATTTGAGGCAAATAAGGTATTGGAAATAAAGTATATGCAATTGTAACATCTTTGAATGGTGACAGATGGTAACTAGACATTGTGGTGACTATATCTAGTTATATGAATACTGAATTCCTATGTTATATAGTAGAAAGTAATAAAGCATCGTATTTCAATTATTCTTCAAAAACAGAGAAAACATCTATACACTTACATGCTGGTTGTCTGTGTGTATGTATTATAAATTTTAAAATTTATAAAATTCTAAAATTGTTACATACTATAAATCTTACCATAAAAAATTCTAAATCTCATTACCAGAGTGGATCATACACAAATGGAGATTCTAACTTTTCCCACAGAGTTGCTTATTAGCCCAGAATGTGATTGGGATGAGGCCCTTTGCCTACAAATTTAGCTTTCATGTAACTCCTAGTATTTATATCATAATGTGTTTTGTTCTACATTTATAATGTAACTTTTGCTTTGGGTCAATTTGAGTTAAAAAAAAAAAAAACAACACCTTAAATCTGGTTTAAAAAACCTTAAAAAAAACACTCCACACATTTATTTGGTATGTCCTACATGTCTATGTTATTTTAGATAAGAAGATAAGTTTTTCATTTTATATTCAACAATAATAAAAACAATAAATTTAGTGCTTTAAATAGGACATTAGAAGAAAAAAGTTTCCCTGTTTTGATTTGCTTTTTTACATTTTTGCTTTTGAAATAATAAAATGTCAATATTCTTTTTCTTTTGATAAAATAAGCCATGTTTTTAGCTTTCTTGTATCATGCACATGTACCTTTAACATTTTAAGTTTGCTTGAACACTTACAGCCATTGGCCTTCTTCGTATTAATTGCCACCTCCATCATTATTAGATTTTCTTTTATCTTTCATTCCATTTGGATTATTTTAAAGTCCTTCTCCCTCAGATCCCTGCTCTCTCCTTCAGTTCTCATAATTTACCATCATCTTTTTAGTATCCAATCAACTGTTGAATTTTGACAGAAGTATCTTTCTCATATACCCTTTGAATGCATCATTTCCTAACTTAAAAATTATTTCTTTACACTGGGTGCTTAATACTAAGATTATCATAAATTTTTTCCTTTAGTTTTTAATGTGGTTAATTACACTGATTGATTTATGAAAATTGAACCAATCTTGCTCTCTTATAATTAACCTCACTTGATTTGGGTCTTTTATTTTTTTTTTAATGAATTGTTGGGTTTGTTTTGTTAGTGTTTTCCTAAGATTTTTGCCTCTAGGTTTTTAATTGATATTGTTGTTAATTGATTTTCTTTTAACGTGTTTGTCAGGTTCTGTTTGCCTCATAAAACAAGTTGGGAAGTATTCCTGCCTCTTAGATTTTCCAAAAGAGTTTATATAAGAAGTTTGTGTAAAATCAACGTTATTTCCTCCTTAGATGTTTGATAGAATATACTAGTTAAGCCATGTGGTTTGATTTCTTTCAGTGAAGATTTTTAATTATTTATGGTAAGTTTCTTTCTTGAGGATTTGACCATTTCATCTACAATGTTGAATTTATTGTATAAAATATTTTATAATATTCCCTCTTTAATGTCTTTAAGATTTGTAATGATGTCACTTTCATTGTTCTTGATAGTGGCAATTTGTGCATTTTCTTCTTTTTTTTGAATAATCTATCTAGTGGTTTATCAATTAAATTAATATTTTCAAAAAACCAATTTTTGATTTGTTGATTTTTCTCTCTAACTGGTTTCCAATTTTATTCTTTTCCTGGTTGTGTTGGTTTGTTTTTGTTTGTTTGTTTGTTTTTACCTTTCTTTTACTTACTTTGAATTTGATTTGCTCTTCTTTTTTTTACTAGCCTCTTAAGGTAGAAGATTAGACCCTCTATTTAAACACTTTTTTCTTTCCTAATATAGAATTTTAAATTATGATTTTTTTCCTCTCCCATCGTTTTCGATATGTTGTGTTTATATTGTCATTCAGTTCAAAGTATTTTCTAATATCCTGTATGAATTCTTCTTTCACCCTTGGATTATTTAGAAGTATGTTGCTTGATCCAAATATTTGAAGATTTTAATATTGTTGTTGAATTCTAATTTAATTTTGTTGTATTTCTTCAGATGTTTAGTAAATTTTTAAATATACCCTACACATTGTAAATGATAAATTGAAGAGTTTTGTCTCTATTTTATTCATGGTATGAGATCTCTCCAGGCAATTATTGGCTAAATCTTGTTAGAGGCAGCCAGCCAAGTGTACCTTCTCCCATTAATTACACACCCACCACTTTCTAATTCTTTCTCTCAGGTTTACTTAACTCATTTATGCTCCCAATTTTGTTCCTGTAAGGCTTTTTCTTAAAAACACTGGCACTTCCCAGGCAGCCCTTCACACAGTGTCATTTTTTGAACTCCTTCTTTCATGATTTTAGAGTCAAAATACTGAGTTCTTGACTTTGACATACAATTCCAAATTCTTCTCTCTCTATATATATATGTATACTGGTCTTACAAACTATTTAGTATTCCTTTTATTCATAGTCCATTATTCTCCATAGAGATCAGACACAAATATCTCCTAAAATTACCACTGAGTTTTTTTTCCCCTTAATATTTCTGTTCTAGACAGGAATTCTGTCTATTCTAAACAAAATTTTTATTGCCCTAAAGCAGAATATTATTTCTATCCACGTCTCAACCATTGACTTCTCAAGAATCCAGTCAAAACTCTGCTTAAAGGCAGCTTTCTTTACGTGTATGATTAAGTAGTAACCAGTCCTATAGCACTTCTGTGACTTTCCTACTGAATCCAGGGTCCTCACAAGAAGTTCATGAACAAGGGACAGGAGGAGTTACACCCTCTAATGTAACCTTCCAGAAATCTTGAAAAATAATTCTCTTGAGAGCATGAGAAACACAAAAAGAGGAAGTATCACCTTTCTTTATTAAGTATCACAGAAATGTGTCCAACTAAGCCACTTTTAGATTTAATAAGGAGTGTAGTTTTATATACTCTTTGCTCTGTATTACCCTACTTTTCTTTTTTGACATCTGTCTCATCCACTTTAAAATTATTATTATTATTATTATTTTTGTCACATCATAGGTCGCTTTAATCATTCTCCTATCCCGGAAGTATTTTTTCTGGAAGCTGTATAAATAAATACATTTACTTAAACTCTTTCGACATCAGATATCACATTCCCTTTGTGATAGGGAGAGTAATTCCTATTTCATAGGACTTTTATGAAGATTAAATGAGAAAACACAAGGAAAACATCCAGAAAAGTGTTTAGGCTGTAGTAGCTATTTAATACATATCAACTTTCTCCCCTGACCCATTTAATTTTTTTCTTTTTGTCATATGGGCTCCATATTGGAGGACTCAGTGATGCTAGTGAAACATCTAATTACCCAAAGTCTATGATTTTAAACTGGCTTCATTTATTTAATCATTTTTTTCTTAAGCCCTTAAAAATACCATGACATTTTTTTCTTTCTAACAAGTTCTTTTACTTTACTCAGAGGTCCCTGAGGAAAAACACTTAGGGAAGCTGATTTTTTTTTTTTATAAATTTACAAATTCAATGTTTCATTCTTTTGCTGCCATTTTCCAACCTGTCAAACACATCTGTTTTGCTTTTGCCTCAGTGGGTTCTCTGCAGGAGCCTACTTCTTGACATGATTATCCCAGCAATCTCATTTTTAGCTCCTATACTGGCAGCTACCTCCTAAAATGCTTTAAGATATTTTACAGATTTTTCTGTTAGTGACTCTTGAGAGACTACTTTAGGGGTTAAGATTCCTGAATTAAATCATCTGCTCAAGTGTCTTTCTAATTTCTCTGTTCAGTCTTGTTCTTAAATGAATAATTTATGTTCTGTGGTTCCTGTGTAAAGGAAGGTACAAACTTGCTTCTCTCTTTAGGGGAGAACTCTGAGCAATCCTAACTCTTGGAAACTTAGCTGATGGTGCCCTGAGCTCCAATGCATTAGCAAATGTGTTGAGGCCAGAGGGTGCCTTTGAGACAGTGAGGAGATGTCAGAGTCCCTTTGGGTCTGAGAATTCCACAAAAGACAGCATTCTCTATCTAATGAGACATTTTCCTCCAGAAACCAAGAATTTCTGACTCACCATTGTTTTACCACCTGCAAGCCTCACCTTCCTCAATGCATTTTCCTAGATGACATATGACCCCCCCCACTTCAGAACAGCTTTATCACATTTTCTTCTCCACCACTGTAATGCCATTCAGTTCAGAGGCCATGATTCACTTTGACAATCCCACTAAGTTATAAATTTCCTATAGTTTGGGACTTTCCCTTTGAACCCATCCTTTTTGGGGACAGAATCAGCAAACCCATCTTCTGTGTCATTTACGTATATTGCACACACGTCTGTTCTCTTTTTATAGCTTTGATCTAGCACTTCATGTTTAGATTCTGTCATAGTTAAGATTCTCATCATGACATAATTGGATGTGTATAATTTCTTCCTCTTTCCCCCACCTCTTATCTTTTCCTTTCACCAATTCATCTTCTGCACTGTCACCAGCATGCCTTTTTAAAAACACGTAGCTGATTACATTATTCTCCTTTTAAAAATTGTTGAGTAGGTCCCTGCTCCTGGTAAGGGAAGATCTGCTCCTTGATGTGCCGTTAAGGGTTCTTTGCAATCTGACTCTTATCTCCCTTTTTGACTTTTCCCTACTTTACTTACTTACAAAAATGCATCTACAGTCCAGTCTTCCTTCAAAAATCATAATGCAATTTCATATTCTGTGATTTACATGTTGTGCAATCTCTCTCTCTGGAATGCCACGTTGTTTTCAGTCTCCTGATTCTACCTTTAAAATCAGTTCGAATATTAACCCTCCTAACATCCCATCCACATCCACTCTCTCACCATGTTCTCACCATGTTCTCACTGTGTTCCTGAAGGGTTTTTTTTTTTTTTAATTGTTAAATGAGAGATTTTTTTTGAATTGTTAATTAAGAGATTGCACAACTTGTACTTATATTTCTCTTTAACTTGGACAAAGTTGTCTTGGAAAAAGGTCTTTAAAAGATGGCATATTTTTGTCCCCCACTACATAGCCCATATTCTGTCTGCTACATAGCAAATATTTGCTAAATGAATGATTGGAGAAAAGAGTGTAATCGAAAGCCAATGAGAATATACTATATTGGTATGTGAAGTTCTATTTTAGAAACAGATTAAAAACAGAATAAAACTGGTCTCTGGGGAAAAACAAGATCAGAAGTGTTAGGAAGGTGGAAAAATACCATCTGGAGGGACTGTGCAGGAAACTAGGGAGAATAAGAAGAAATAAAATAGAGGGAAGTTTACAGCTCTGTATAGGTGTGACTAGCCACACTGAAGCCTTTAGAATTGAAGTCTTGCCTCTCCCACTAGTACGTATCTCCACGAATATGGAGTTCTTGTAGCCAGCTAGTTGGCCAGGGCTCTTTTGGCATTCTTAGGTAATTGATATTAAAGATATTAAGTCCTCAATAAAGGCACAGGTTTCCTCTAGTAGTACCATGTTTGAGTTGGACAAAGGTCTGAGTATTCAAATAAGCTGTTACTTAAATGACTTTGCCTGACACAAGAGGGTAAAGTGTGCAAAGATTGAGGAAAAAACAGTTAACAAAAGTCCCACTTGCTTAAAAGGCAGGAGAGAAAATAAAGAAGAAAAGAGAACAGTACACATTTGCAGTGGGAAAAGAGTACTGAACAAAAAATCAGGAGCCCTGAGCTGCATATTGAATTTGCCAATCTCTAGTTATGTTTTTTTTAAAAAAAAAAAAATCATTTAATCTCTTCAATTCTCTGTAAAATTAAGACATCAATACGCACTTACCAGGTGGTTATAAAGATTAAACTACTTTATGAGTGTAAAAAAAATCTGCATATGTTAACATACTATATCAATTTAAGTTTTTTTCACAATTTTGCCCACAGAAGTCCATTCTTCTTTTTTTTAAAAGTTGAAAAAAAATACACTTTAAATGTACAATGGTATAAAATAAATATACTCAGATCCCTCTTGCTTTGGATAACTTTGTATTTATCGACACAGCAACACAATTTTATTCATGATACTAAAATAAAGTGAGAGAAGGCTTAGTTCTTTCCTCTAGTTTAGGAATTACTTTAATTTCTCTTTGGTTTCATGCTTTCCCACAGGCAGTTTAGAATGTCACATACGCTTAGTATGGACACGTTGTACAGTGAAATTGTGCAAAACGTTCATGACAATCCTCATCTGAGACATAAACACTTCTTGTTTCCTGCTCATGTTTTCAATAAAGCCACATTATTTCAAGCAAAATTACTCAGAATATGACTAAACGCATGCTCTGCAAAGCAACATATAACAGAGTCATTTCCTTTCATTGCATGAAAGGGAAAAAAAATGTATCCTAAGAGTTTCTTTATTTAACTGACAGTCTTTGGACTCGAGGTAATTAAGTTACCATTGAACTCATATCTACCAATGTTTAGGATCTGTCCCAAACTCTCTTTGCTAACAGATCTTCCTGCCCTTTTTTTTTTTTTCATTTAATATGTCCGAGGTGCCTACTTTTTTTTCCAATAAAGATTTTTTTCTCAGTCTTTCTCACAACTTCTCATTTTTCTTGTCTCCTCCATTGAGGGAAAGAAGACCAAAGCAGGAAGTTGCTTTGGCAAATCCTACTCAGGCCAGGAAAAACAATTGTCTTCAAATTAATTGAGTAATATCCTAAGCTTGACTATTCTTTCCTCTTGTGGTCCCCAGTGTACAAAGAAATCTGAAAACATTCATCACCTCTTTGGACAGGTTTATACCTATTCACAGAGGAATCAATTTCTTAATGTATCAACAAGAAAGATATATTCTTTCATATCTGTTTTAATATATATATTACTTAGAAGGTTAATTTTTTGAGTTTTTTTTTATTTTTAAGTAATCTCTATACCTAACATAGGGCTTGAACTTCAAACCCCGAGATCAAGAGTTGCATGCTTTACTGACAGAACCCACCAGGTACCCTCAGAAGTTTAATTTTTAAGATATTTATTTATTATCATGAAATTCATGAGTAATATAGGCATTCTTTAAAGGTCAATAGCTTCAGGTGCCTGGATGGGTACATCACACTTATTAACTAATAACATTTTAAATTCTTTCTGGACAGGGATCATTTTTATCCTTCTGGATATCCCAAAGTTTTAAGCATTCATAATAGAAGTCTGATAAATATACATTGAATTAAGTTTATCTTATCTCCTAACTCAAGAGAAAGATATGAATCACAGAAATAATATTTACTTTCGGTAAGTGAATGCAATGACCAAGGGGAAGAAAGATCAAGAACATTAGCCTATAATTGTCCAGTTTAAAGTGTAATTGATAGGTGGTTCCCTAGACCAAAGGTTAATAAGGTAATATTATTGCAGCAAACAGTTCAATAATGCATTCCTACTCCCCTTCCTCCTTTTCTTCTTGGTGTTTTGATAGAATCAAAGGTAGAAGTACCACAACAGCTGCAGTTTTGACTTACAGAATTTGTTCGTATATTGCTATATAATCCAGACGTACCAAGACAACAAAGTCTCTGCCATCTCCAGTATGTTCGAAGTATAACTGAAAGTAGTATTTAGTTGTTTAATAATACCTTGGTTTTATATTTTTGTTTTTGCTTTAGTCTTTATTATGACTTTATTTTTATTGACCAAATTATCACTGTTATCCATGAAGTGACAATCTTTTGGGAAGACAATGATGATTATCCTTGTTCTGGTGCCTTTTGGAGTTATGTCATTGCCATACATTTCAGCCAGTAGCACATTATATGATTAATATCATAGCAATACACAGCCTATACCACTACACTTGAGTTATGTAACTTTTCTTGAAAGTTTTAAACAGATGGCAAGGTATTGTGACGAAACACTCTTTAATTGAATACACAGAAAAAAATGCCTCCTTGGGTAAATGAAGCATGTTATGCAGTTAGGTTTCAGTGTGATTTCACTGCAGTCCAGCCAGAAGAAGGACATGCAGCTATGTGAATCGTGCGTACTGACATTCCAATCCTTTGTGCATAGTTACGAATCCCCACCCCCTTCACACCACAGCTGGTGCTTGTTTCCAACACTGAGTTTTAAATAATTCAGTGAAATTCTTGAGAAATAAGGAATGTTTTGCATAATTTTGAAGCTTGATTACTATTTGCACCAAATGTTGCTGATCAGCAAGATTGCTTCAATGGGAATTGTGCAGATTCCCTTTGAATTGAAATTCAAAACAAATTCATTATCCTAAAAGCTTGAAAAGAGAAGAATTATCCCAATATCGTTTTGGGTTTAATATAGGAAAATTATGAAGGTAGATCACAATGCGATGAGAGTATGAGGCCTATTTGGTGGGCTTTGCTTCTGAACCATTAAAAAAAATAACTCCCTTGTGGCAGTTATATTAAAATTTACCATTTATTTTTCTTATGATCATTTGTGGGACTTTCTCTCATTAGTCCATCCTTTATTATTAATAATAAAGATTCCATTATTATTGGAGAAATATGAAGCACCCCATTTGAATGTTATCTGTATAAAATTTTATTTGTAATCAAATAGAATCCAATTCTTTAAAGAACATGAAAGGAAATAAAGCACAAGATTCATGAGCAATACAGAGGAGTACTTGGAAATGATTATATTTTATATAATATCAAGTGGAAATAATTATATTTCCAATGGCAATGTATGGATAATGATTGCATTTTGGAGTATACTGGCCAAAATGGCACTCAGGTCCAGAAATAAAAGGAAAATAGAGCAAAGAAGTCAAGGGAAGAAATATCTCTAGACATCTTCCTTACACAACATTAGAACTGGAGGATGGACTAACTCTAAGGCTTATGCTGTGACTAACTCTATGGCTTATGCAAAGGGTCCAAGAAGACTGGGAATGGGTTTGAGGATGGTGGCAAAGAAATTTCTAGATTCAATTAGTTCCATGTATAGACATTATTAAGCCATTATTAATGGCATTCATGAATAAGGGCAGATTTTCTGAGTCTGTTTTCTGTCTCTCAGATGAATATGCTAATTTTGGCCATCAAGCCATGCAGGATCAGTAAATTTCCAGTCTGAGAAATTCTGAACTACTGGTTACCCTCACACTAGCTGGAAAAGTCATGTCATCACATATGAAAAAAAAAAAAATCTATGCTATATAAAGTGGTAATTATACTGTTACTCAGAAAGTACAGTCAAGAAGGTCTAGATATCTGGGGGTTTTCAAGTCTTGAAATTCTTGACACACTGTATTTATGCAATCTTCCTTTTGAGACATCTGAAAGACATTTTATGCTACCTTCCGTTATCTATACCTACTCTTCAATACCTAGAAATTCCCTATTTATTGCTATATAGGGACTTTCAGAAAAGACAAGTGGATGGTATGCATGCCACCTTTTTTGTCAGCATGTAATTTTTAGGTTATCCCACATGAATTTGCTAGTCTGTATAAATTCACATAAAAGGAGGAAAAATCTTTGTTTTATTCAATTGTTAATCTCAAGTAATAGCTGAGCAGAGTAGCCATTCAATAACTATTTGTTAAATAGGAAAATAAAGGAATGGGGGCATTTGAGTGGCCCAGTGAGTTAAGCATCTGACTCTTGATTTCAGCTCTGGTCATGATCTCAGGATGGTGAGATCGAGCCCCATATCAGGCTCCTGGCTCAGTGCAGAACCTATTTGTCCCTCTCCCTCCCACCTCATACTCTTGTTTTTTGACTCTCGAATAAATAAATAAATAAATAAATAAATAAGTAAACAGAATCTTAAAAAAAAAAAAGAAAAGAAAGAAATGGAACTGGCATTTAATCTCTAGAATATTCAAATATCTCTAATAAAACATGTTATCCCATGATAAGCTGACTTTGGCTTTTTATGACAACATAGAAGATGATTTTCTGTTAAGGTAGCAGTCCTTTGGTCACTGTGTTGCTATATAGATAATCAACATCTGGGAACTCCATCTTATGAATGAATTCTTATACAAAGAATTAAAGAAGTGGTAACTGGCAAAATTTTAATGTGACTAATATACAGATGACACATTAAGCAGAAGGAAACAGAAGATGATTCAGATTTTCTCCAAATGATAAAATGTATGTTTTTTATTCCCTTTTATAATTTAGATTGTCAAAGAGGGAGAATGCTGTTGTCCACATTTGCATCTTTAATATGTGCTTTACAGGAAAAAAATGAGCTTGTTGTTTTCCCTTCCTATCCCGGGAAATCACATATTTATTGGCAGACACTATAGAAGATACCTTGTCTGAATAAACTTTTTCTGCATTTGGGGCTGAATTATATTAATATTTTATTTGGGGCTACTTTTCATACCATTTGGGATAACTGACTGACTATAAAGACTTCAGATATTGAAGTTGGATTCAGAGATTGCCACTCTGTGTTTTAGGAATATTCATTAACTTACCTAGTTGCTTCTGGAAAGAAATCAGTGTGGTCATTGTTGATTCGTCCCCATCATGAGTCCCCTGAAATAATTTCTGTGATTTAATAAATGCATGTTTAGTAGGAATAATTATTACCTAGTAAACAGTAAAGACTAGAAAGCAATTAGAACAGTCCAGGATTCCTATAGATCCTTCAGCTTCTTAGGAAGCACATACAAAATAAGTAATGAACTAATTTCCTATCAGCCCTATACTGTGGCAACAGGTGCTGGGATACCAGAATTTATGACAAATCCTCATTTCACCTTTGGTGCCAGGTATTGTAGCTATGGTTGTATTAAAAATGAAAACAAATGACAAAAAAAAAAAAAGAAATGAAAAGATTATTTGCAGAAGGCATTTCGTTTAGGATTCCATAATGGTGGCCCTACTTAAGTGATAGCAAACCTTATTTCTTTTCTTTTTGAGATTTATTTGCTTATTTTAGAGAGAGACAGAGTGAGTACACGAGTGGGAGGGGCAGAGGAAGAGAAAGAGAATCTCAGGAAGACTCCACACTGAGTGCCAAGCCTGACACAGGGCTTGATCTCATGACCCTGAAATCAGGGCCCTAACATCATGACCTGAGTTGAAACCAAAATTCAGAACTTAACCAACTGTGCCACTCGGTCACCCTGGAAAATCTTATTTCTATCTACTTGTTTCAAATAACATCTGAAAGTAAATGCTGCGTGTGAGAAGCCCAGACAAATGAATATAAATTAAAATGCATTGGAAAAATCAACTAGTAATAGTAATAACAATATTTATTTCTTAATTTGTCATAAAAATGCATTACACATATTATGCATATACAAACCAGCACGTTAATAATTTTCTGTTTAATTTGTAGTCTGAGTTTGGGTTGAACCATGAAGCAATCTAGGGAAGAAAAGAGCAATAGATTCTAATGCTGTGACTGTCCTGAACCATGTTTTTAACTTAGAACAAATATCAAATTACACGAATTCAATGTTTTTATTTATAAGATTTGGGAAATAACACCTGTATCAAATTAGAATATAAATGAACTGAGACAGGTGGAGGTTTTGAAAATGCATATGCAATCAGGAATGCTATAGATTATAAAAATGATGAAAAGGAGGGGAAAGTAGGAGAAGTAGGAAATAGGAAATAGGAAAGTAGGAGTAGAAATTCTGGGAAAGCATAGTCCAAGGTACCAAGGTTTCTATTTTCTTCAGAACATCGAGACCTTGAAGTTAACCATCATAGTTTTTAGGAAATCTTTGGAATTTCCTTTATAAAAGAAGGTCTAAAGCTTTGAATTCAGTGTCTTGTATAGTTTAAGTTTTAAATGTCTTGACTTTACGAAAAAAGCCAAGGTGATTCAGATCACCCTATGAAGAAAATAAAGTTTTCAGGAATTGAAAAGAATATAGTTTCTTAAAATAATCAAGAATCAAATCCCAAGTCATTAACATGAGTTTTAATAATCCAATTGCATTTTATTATCAAGGAAAGTCAATATTGTATAATCATAATATTTCAATCAGTAGAAGAAGCAAAATTACCCTAAATGATAATCTCATTAGTTCCTATGAGGAAGTCAATAAAAGAGAAGCTCTTCTTGAACATATATCCAGCTTCCTGATCCTGATTGTCCAATTAAGAAACTTGCATCGTTAATTCAAGTCAAGTGATCGATACACTTTTCAAATGCAACGCAGATAATCAACTGTAGCAGATTCTTGCATTTATTAAAACTACAATGTCAAAATACGCCAATATTTGCACGAGTGATTAGAAGAGCTTGTTAGGTCAGATTTCTTTGTAAGTTTTGTTCTTAATGTATTTCATTGCTGTTTGTCTCCTCAACCCATCTAGGGACAAATAAAACTGGTTGAAGTGCATTTGTTGAGAGAGAAAAACGCCATACAGAAGTTTCGTTGAGCTTTCACTCACTAGATTGCTTTGAGCATTCAGGTACTTTTACCTTATATGGGTGAAAGCATGCACCTATATGAGCAAAGTATTAAAAATGAAATTCTGTAAGTTGTTTCCTGATGTAGAGGACTGAAAAATATGCAGACTCTGACTACACATACTTTGAAGTCCAGAAGCAGTCATGCTCTCAGTGTCATAGTTTGGTGGCCAACCTGGCACCACAAAGCATGGGCATCATCCTGATGCTGGTTCCTTTCGTGGTTAATAGTTGCCATTAGACAATTGAGAATACATGTGTTTTTGTTGATGGCTGGAAGGAGAGAGGAGAAACTCCACCACAGACATGGACTACCACCCTTTCCTTCAGTCTGATGGCCATTTGGAATCACAAGTCTACTCCTGCATTAATAACAGTCACAGAGGAATTTCATGCACAGATTAACTGAAAATCTACCTTAAGAATAGGGTTGGGATCACCCTTGTGAGATGGGCAACTTCCATCTCCTTCAAAAGAACTTGTTGCCACTTTTCTATATTCACCATTTCGTTTGTTCCAATGTCATGCTCCTTTAGGTGACACCAAGACAATAACTCCAGTGCATTTTTGCTGTGTTTAGATGTCAGGACTCCTTAATGGGCAACATCAGAGACTCCTCATTTTATGATATAGATTCTTATGATGGCAGGACACAACACTGATGCCAGGAGAGATGAAAGGCAGAACTCTGTTTTTTGCAGTTCTAAAATAGAAGTGGCTGTCAAGCAGGACCATATGGATGATTGCCCCCAGGGACAGGAGAGCAGCAAGTTGGAGCTGTAAGGAGTAGCGTAAGCATGGCAAGTGGAGTGGGATAGGTAGATTTCCAGGATCCCCACGGATTGGCTAATTTGCATAATTTTGTGGGCTTTGGGGCTAGCCCCAGTTTCATGGTTCCTGGTCCTGGTTGTATTAGGGAAGATGCATAGTGTGTAGAAGCCAGTTTGTGAAAGCTCAATAATGGAAAGGGTCTGAATATAGACTTAGGTGCTCAGGAAGGGTCACTGACAACCGTCTGGCCAACACCTCAAACTGGGCCAAGACCACTTTGGGAAAACAACAACAACAAAAAAAACCTGTATTGTACCCTTCTGGCCAGTCTTCCCTCCTTTCCGCTGTCCTTTCACATGCCGTTATGGGGGTCTGGAGGATCTCTGTGTTGTACTGATGGTTCTGTTCTATCTTAAATTTTTCTGTCTCAATGGTAAAAATGAGGTGTATATTTTCCGTGTACAAAACACACACACACAAAGAAACAAAAAAATGTGGTGACCACTTGGTCAACTGAAAATTTTTCTGAGAGAACTCTATGAGTTTTCTTAGGTTCCAACAGATGATAACTATTTCTGTTTGAATCCAGTAATCTTTAAAGTTTTTCCAAAAATAAACACGACTTAAACTTTCTTTTGCTTTGCAATATACTGAATGTCTGGTGATTTTATTTCTTAAAAGAAAAACAACCTGTTTGCATGTTATTAATTAGTGACATCTTGGTTATTCATATGTACTCATAAGACATGCCATGTTTTCAAAATGCTTTAGTTACTTTGCATTAATCTATTTAGCAAACTTGTTAGATAGTGTCAGTGTTTTCCTTTTTTCAGTCACATGACATAATTACAACTGGAAATTTAGGTACATGGGCAAAATAAAATATTTGATTTGCAAAGACTAGAAATTCAAGTTCTGTTTTTATTTTATTTTAAAAAGAAGTTGCCCAGCAATCAGACAACAAAAAGAAATAAAACGTATTCAAATTGGCAAAGAAGAAGTCAAACTCTCTCTCTTCACAGACGACATGATACTTTACATGGAAAACCCAAAGACTCCACCCCCAAACTACTAGAACTCATACAGCAATTCAGCAATGTGGCAGGATAAAAAAATCAATGTACAGAAATTAGTTGCTTTCTTATACACTAACAGTGAAAATATAGAAAGGGAAATTAGAGAATTGATTCCATTTACTATAGCACCAAGAACCATAAGATACCTGGGAATAAACCTCACCAAAGAGGTAAAGGATCTGTATTCAAGGAACTACAGAACACTCATGAAAGAAATTGAAGAAGACACAAAAAGATGGAAGGCCATTCTGTGCTCATGGATTGGAAGAATAAAATGTCTATACTGCCTAGAGCAATATGTACTTTCAATGACATCCCGATCAAAACTCCACCAACATTTTTCAAAGTGCTGGAATGAAAAATCCTAAAATTTGTATGGAACCAGAAAAGACCCCAAATTGCTAAGGAAATATTGAAAAAGAAAAACAAAACTGGGGGCATCAATTTCCTGATTTTAAGCTTTACTACAAAGCTGTGATCACCAAGACAGCATGGTACTGGCACAAAAACAGACACATAGACCAGTGGAACAGAGTAGAGAGCCCACATATGGACCCACAACTCTATGGTCAAATAATCTTCGACAAAGCAAGAAATAATATACAGTGAAAAAAAGACCATCTCTTCAATAAATGGTGCTGGGAAAATTGGACAGCTATGTATAGAAGAATGAAGCTTGATCATTCTCTTACCCCACATGCAAAGATAAACTCGAAATGGATAAAAGACCTCAACATGAGGCAGGAATCTATCAAAATCCTAGAGAAGAACATAGGCAGTAACCTCTTCGATATTGGCCACAGCAACCTCTTTCGAGACATGTCTCCAGAGGCAAAGGAAACAAAAGCAAAAATGAACTTTTGGGACTTCATCAAGATTAAATGCTTCTGCACAGCAGAGGAAACAGTCAAAAAACAGAGAGGCAACCCACAGAATGGGAGAAGATATTTGTAAATGACACTACAGACAAAGGGCTGATATCCAAGATCTATAAAGAACTCCTCAAACTCAACACACACAAAACAGATAATCATGTCAAAAAATGGGCAGAAGACATGAACAGAAACTTCTCCAAAGAAGACATACAAATGGCTAACAAACACATGAAAAAAATGTTCCTCATCATTAGCCATCAGGGAGATTCAAGTCAAAACCACATTGAGATACCACCTTACACCAGTTAGAATGGCCATAATCAACAAGACAGGAAACAACAAGTGTTGGAGTGGATTTGAAGAAAGGGGAACCCTCTTACACTGTTGGTTGGAATGCAAGTTGGTGCAGCCACTTTGGAAAACAGTGTGGAGGTTCCTTAAGAAATTAAAAATAGAGCTACCCTATGACCCTACAAATACACTAGTGGTTATTTACCCCAAAGATACAGATGTAGTGAAAAGAGGGGTCATATGTTCCCCAATGTTCATGGCAGCAATGGTCACAGTTGCCAAACTGAGGAAAGAGCGAAGATGCCCTTCAACAGATGAATGGATAAGGAAGATATGGTTCATATATACAATGGAGTATTATGCCTTCTTCAGAAAGGATGAATACCCAACTTTTGTATCAACATGGATGAGAATGGAGGAGATTATGCTGAGTGAAGTAAGTCAAGCAGAGAGACTCAATTATCATATGGTTTCACTTACTTGTGGAGCATAAGGAATAACATGGAGGACATTGGGAGAAGGAGAAGAGAAGGGTGTTATGGGAAATCAGAGGAGGAGACAAACCATGAGAGACTGTGAACTCTGAGAAGCAAACTGAGGATTTTGGAGAGGAGGCAGGTGGGGGATTGGGTGAGCCTAGTGGTGGGTATTAAGGAGGGCACCTATTGTATGGAGCACTGGGTATGGAGCATAAACAATGAATCTTGGAACACTGAAAAAATAAAAATAAAGTAAAAAAATAAAGTTGCTGCTGTTTGTTCTTACTGTTTCAGTTTTACTAATGTATTTAAATGTGGACTATGACAGAGGCACTCAACATGCTTTTTTCCTGGAGCAGCTGAAGGAAAGTTTGCACATGTGTGTCTGTGTGTTTATGTGTATGTTATATGTACTAGCAGTATTCCTCAATGTTTGGTTATTGCTTCTACTTTCAATTTCTCTGGTCATCAGAAGCCACCTAAAGAGTTTGAAATATATTAAAGGAAATTTAAAAAAAACAATGGAATCTACTAAATGAAGTAAAATAAAGCCACCCATTTACAGAAGAAATTAGTAAATTAAAATTTCTTTTTAATGATCTGTGTTAAAGAAGATAGTATTGAGACATAGAAAAACTTCTCCTTGGAGGTGGACACACTCTTTCAGACAGTGGAAAACAGACAAGCTGTCCTTCTCAGAACATTTCAAGGTCATATGTCAGAGGGAACCATTGGGTCTGGTGGAGGCTAGATTCATCTGGCTGCTTTCATTAGGTTTGGAGTAATAGGAGTATTTTGGATAATGCAATGTACTTTTCCAAGGTCATAATTCTCCTAGATTCTCACCCTAAAATTCTACATTTATTTTAAGGTCATTAGAATTTTACTAATCAACTAGGAAGAAGTTATGTAACTTTTCTTGTTTACATTTTCCAGTTCTTTCAACTCAGACTTTGTGTAATTTCAGATATATGAATTCTACCAATCTACAAAATTCTTAAATATATAACTAAAATTTTAACTATTCATTTACAAAATGTTTAAGTTCAGGTACATATGTGAATACAGATATGACATCCACAAAAACCCCAAACATAAAAACAAAAACATACATATGTAATGCTCTGAAAAACAGGTACTAAATTTCTACATCATCTTTTATATAAAATTATATATTTATAATATTTGTTTTGTTTGTTTTTGTGGATGCATGTTAACATTTGTCTTAGATACTAAATGGCTAGTGGGAAAATATATTTGAAATGAGTGGGGATTAGTTTAAACAATATGATTTGAGGACAATTTTATTTTATTTTAAGATTTTATTTATTTGACAGAGAAAGCACAAGCAGGAAGAGTGGGAGGCAGAGGGAGAGGGAGAAACAGGCTCCTGCTGAGCAGAGAGCCAGACGTGGGGCTCGATCCCAGGACCCCAGGACCATGATCGGAGCTGAAGGCTGATACTTAACCACCTGAGCCACCTAGGCGTCCCTTGAGGGCAAATTTTAAAACAGCATACTATATTTTATACACACAGCTAGTTTTCCTTAATATCCATGCAATATAAATCATATTATTTTTAAAAAGCACACATTAATTTTATTTTTGAGAAATATATAGAAATTGAAAAAGTACCTAAAGATAATTACCTGAAGCTACCATGTGTTTCTCCTTTGTGGGACACTTGATAGCATGAGGGTCTTTAAAATTAAATATTCTCACAAAAATTTACCATACGAAAATGGACATTGAAATGTAATTTCAGAGAGAGAAAACTTATAACTTGGTTTCATTCCTTAGTTAAAACTGTAGTTTGAATAAAATAAGACTTGGTTAAATAAAATCTCTATGGGAAATTACTGCAGGCAAGTACAGAGAGCTCTATACATAAAACATTTGTGAAATAAGCCATTATTGGAGTGACATTACACAGTCATTGCAAATGGTTGCTATTCAAAGTGATGGGGCATTTGGTGGATACATGCAGAGTCTTAATTTTACATAGGAGGATGGGTTTATATGGGATGGGCAAGTGAAGGGAAGATATTAGATAATAGATATTGTCAAATAGAAGTAGAAAAGATTGTGTCCCTAGTTAATTCAATCATACCCTTACACTCAAATAAGCAAGCAAACTAAATTAAAATAACCAACAAAAATGTAATCGCATTGGTTATTCCATTGTTATTTTCCAAGTACAAAAATCACACACTTCTCCTTATAAAACAGTGGAAATAATTTTCACTAGTAGTACCAAAATAAAGTTAAATTCACTAAAAAGAATCAAATTGTAGAAAATGCTAAAATATATCTTTATATCTTTTACAGACTCCCCCCCCACCCGAACCCATTTATATAGGTAAAGTTTAATCAGGAAGATTTCCATGGCTGACTTTGGATATCCTTTAAGTCCTTTATCAAATGTGAAACATTTTAAATGTATTTCTTTCATCAACTGCCTGATCTTTGCCCTTAAAGTCTTATAGACTCCCCAATTTACTGAAATTTTTTTCTTCCCAAATGAAGTCATTTATACCAAGGGGTTAAAAAATGCTCAGAAATCAAGTTAGATTCCTGTTTAATATGCTGCTGTAAACTGTTGTACTATGCAAGGACTAGCAGACAATAAATGTTCCCTTTACAAACATTAGTTCAAGGCACTGCTAATGAGTTCACCTCTATTATCTTTCAGACTGCAGCTCTATTAGCAGTGTTGTAATACCAAAGATAATTAGTGCAGGCTTGTCAGCTTGCTTTTTGCTAACATTATGGCCTTTATTTTGTACTATATTTTTTAAGGATCCCTCTGGGAGACTGTGGATCACTTTGCTGGCCAAGCGGAAGCTATTCATCCTAATCTTACAAAAGCACAGTTTAATTAAGAAGTATTCTGCCATTTATTGTGTACTCTAGACTATAATTTTGATGTTGGTCTATAAATGTTAAGATTTGTCAGATTCGATTTCTCCACTCTAATTTCCTATCAGAGAAAATGTGATACCAGGCATAGATCCAGTTTTCCTTTTCTATTAGCATTTATATTGACAGAACTAATGATTTTATTATCATCTTTGGCTTGTTGCTAAATAGCAGACATCATATCCCTCCTTGTGGATGGTTACATATATTGTAAACCCATTGTCTCAAGGGAGATTATTACTTATTCTATTAGGTTTATTTTAAGGTGGCCAAGTTAAGTGGTAGGAAAAGCAGTCAGAAGAGTGTTTGAAAAAAGTTCATATTCCCAAATAAGAAGAAAAAGTGATACTTTTTCTCTATGAATAATATATCCAAATGGATAGCCAATGAAAACTCTGTCTCCCCATTGGTTGAATCTGATGGTTGTAATCCCTGATACTGCTGTTGAAATGAAATATTTGAGAAAGTGGAGATTCTATATATTTTTACACCCAAACAATAGTCTAATGGGACTTGAAAGCCCCATTGGATTTGAAACAAAATTAAGAATATCAAGAGCTGGGGTGCTTGGGCGGCTCAGTGGGTTAAGCCTCTGCCTTCAGCTCAGGTCATGATCTCAGGGTCTTGTGATCGAGCCCCTCATCGGGCTCTCTGCTCAGCAGGGAGCCTGTTTCCCTCTCTCTCTCTTTCTGCCTGCATCTGCCTACCTGTGATCTCTCTCTGTGTGTCAAATAAATAAATAAAATCTTAAAAAAAAAAGAATATCAAAAGCTGGTTCACTTTGCGTGTATTTCTCACCTTTTGGAACTAAAATTCCTCCATAACTAATGATCTCTGATTTAGCGATAGTTTACGTGTTAATTTATTTTCTAAATATTCAGGTTGGAGTGAGCTTTAAGTCCCTATTCATGAATAACTTACTCATTACTTAAGTGCAAATGAGTTAGTTTTACAATTTTATGAGAAAAAAAAAAAAGCCATGATGTGACACTCCTGTTTAATGTATTCCTTTTCTTTGCAGGTTACTACCATGAACCTCTTCCTGGTATTCTCCTTAATATTTAATAGGAACATCAGTGTTGTCAAAGTTTACAATAGTCATACATTTGCAACTTTTACATGAAGATAAAGCCAGGAAATTTTATCATAAAATTTTATTTTCCTTTATATCTAACTCATTGACAAGTATATTTAAATATATTTCTCCACCATTTGCAGTAATGTAAAATTTAAAAGAAAAGGGGATTAGCTTCTTTGTGCTCAGTACAAGAATAATCACATTCTTGCCACAAGTAAAGTGAAATGGGGATATATCCATGTAATGTAATTAAGTATATTTAGTATCCAAATACTGTCTATATGCAAATTTCATGTCAACATTTTCTAAATTGTATTCACCCTTTGAGACAAGTATGACTAACATTATGAGTTCAGGGTGGTGAACCAAATCAGTCACTCCAGAGATTTTTAAATTAATTTCTAGAAGCATTGAGAAACAGAGTCCCTCTGTCTATCCCTGTTCATATCCATCGATTGCCATTTAAAATCAAAATAATAGAATATAGTAGGCAGAAATAAACATAACAGGAAAAAGATTGACTGGGGAGGAAGAGAGAGACAGAGAGAGAAAAAGAGAGAGAGAGAGAGAGAATATTATATATCTGGCC
Source organism: Lontra canadensis (assembly GCF_010015895.1). Lineage (NCBI taxonomy): Eukaryota > Metazoa > Chordata > Mammalia > Carnivora > Mustelidae > Lontra > Lontra canadensis. The sequence continues at coordinate 5,766,257 of NW_022631074.1, read as the reverse complement.
CACTTAAGCCAAAAGGAAAACAGTAATTTAAATGTTTCAAATTGTCCTTTGCATACAGATATGTAGGTTAAGGACTCATGACTAGGATTACAAAGATTCAGACTCTACTTCTGGTTCTTCTTTCGATGTACTGACTATTCTGAAAAAAGCAAAACAAACAAACAAACAAACAAAAACAAAAAACCGAAAAAACAGTGTAATAGGAAAGCTTGAAGTTCAGCACAGCCAACCTATGCACCTTTAACCTCTTTGGAATCCATTTTTCTTACCTACAAAGCAGTAAAAATAACAGTACACAATATTATGGGACATTCAAACATGAAATTACAGTATAAACTACAATGTGCTTCACATAGGTATTGGTGGTAATATTGTCATTGAATTAAATAAATGTATATAGGTACCATTCTCATGTTTAAGGCATTATATCTCTAAAACTTGCTTACCATTCACTGATACCCACACAATTATCTTCCATTCAGCGGAGATGAAAACATGGTATACTGATTTGGTCTTTGATTCTACCTGAGAGCACTGTATCTTGGAAAGATGTCAGCCAGCTTGGAATATTTTGCTGAATAGTCATTGAAATTAGATGGTCTTTTTTTTTTTTTTTTTTAGACATTGTATAAGTAAAAGATGATAGCATTATTACAGTAGTATAAAGAAAATTGTATAATGAAAAAATAATCCTACATATTCTAGGACAACTTTTATTTGTGTTGTAATGGCTGAGTGGAGCTAACAGAAATCCTGGCTTTACCTCTTGGTCGCTGGAGATGAGAAAGAACCATTTAGATAGCACATAATGCATTTAGGCAGTGGTACTGAAGTCACTTAGGAGGGAAATTAATCTTATCCATAGAAGTCAAGAGTAGGTACTATGGACTAAAAGTAAGAAGGTCTCTATCCAGACCTCTAAGCTTCCATCCATAGGAGTCAAGGAAAGCCTCCAGACATGATTTCCCCTGTTAACCTTACAAATAAAACTGTCAGTTATTTTACCAGCAAAAATGCAAGAAGAGCAGAGAACTGCAACTCAGAACAAGCAAGCTAAACCAAACCCATGGGCACGTCCAGAAAACAGATAAAAGGAACATGCTCTTTTATAAAGCAAAGTAGAGAGTGCAGAGAGCTTTTATGAGCAAAAGGTTCCTTGGAATGAACTGAGAATCTGAAGTAGAGTCGGTTTTCATTGGTTGAGCTGTGACAATCTCTCCTTGGCTCTGGTACTGCTGGGGGAGGAGAAAACTTCTCTTCCTCCTGCTGAGGGAATAAATCCGTAGATAAAATAGGTAGCATCAATTAGCAAGATACTCCTTATCGTATTGGATCACGAGCAGTGTAGGGCATAAGAGTGCCCCTGTTGACCTCCTGACTCCATTTTAAATAAGTTTTCCTTTATTAATTTTTACAACTCGTCTCTAGTGACTCTGTTTCTTCCTACAAGAATGGAGAGGAGGCCCCTTGGCCTCTATTAATCTCAGATTTTTTTTCTCTACGTATCATGGCCTCACCTCCACTTGTTGTCTTCAGGTTACTAGAAATAATACGAACATATCTCTATCCTGATCACACAAGTAGGCATGAGAGCCTAGATTCCCAAGCCATCCTATTCTTCTAGGACTTCTATCTTCCGGTGGCTCAAAGTCACCAAGACTCTGCACATTTGCAATTCTCTCTCAGATCCCCCACCCCGCCACTTCTGAAAGCCTTCCACTGAGTCTTCTGGAATACGTAGTACTAGAAAAAGAAAATCCCCTCTATCGTCAAGTTTTTTCGGAACATTTCCTTTAATTCCTGCTCTAACAGAAATTCAAATCTCCTTTGAGAGCACTGCTACTTCCATAGTTCTATTTCATAGCACTGAGCCTGGAAGTGAGGCAAGCATCCTCATTGATTTAAATTGCTGTTTTCTAGACCATTCTCCTTTCCTCTTCCCTAAGACCCATTAACTTTGAAGTTCATGTACCAGACAATACTATACTTTCATTGTTGTAATAGTGTAGCTACTATTAGTCATAACCTACCATTTTCACTCCAACTACTTCTGTATTTTTTTTAAAAGCTTTTGCTTCTGATTTACTGTCATTCTAAAACCTCCTCTTGGAGATTTGAGTACACAAGGCCAAGTCTTCCAAAGCGATGGCCTCTCAGTTCCTTGAACTCTTGACAATTATTGTATCTAGTCCATCCACTATCCCACTCCCTACTTCTTCTCTTTTCAAAATCCAACACCTGTCTTCTTTTGCTCTCCTTCCTCACTCTTACCTGAGAACCATCTTTCTAATTTCTGTGAGGAAAAAACCAAAATCAGAAGAGACATTTTAAAATCCCTAACCACCTTTTCTATGTATCTGCTAGCAACAAGTACCCATATACTCTATCTAACCTCCCTGTATTATAGATGAATCTTTTGTCTTTTCCTAAGGCCGATAGCATCACTTGCTCTGAAAGTGGCTGAGAAAGGCTACCTTCTGTCTCCTGCATCAATAATATTTCCCCCACTGCAGATTTTTTCATAGTGTCATACATCAATCTAGACTTTTCTTCTTACCGTAAAAATAAACTCTTTTAGTCTTCATTTCCTGTATACCCATTTCTCCATTTATCTAATTCTTTTTATAGCAAAATTCTTGAAAGGTTTTCTTTATAAACTGGCTTTACTTCCTCTATTTCCAGTGTTTTTCTTTAGGTTTTTTTTTTTTTTTTTTTTTTTAAGATTCATCCACAATGTTGAGTATCTTGATAATTCTTTCATTTTTATTTCTGAGGTATATACTGTTGATTAGATATACTACAATTTGTCTATTAATTTTCCTGATGATGAACATTTGAGTTGTTTCTAGATTCAGTGATTACAGATAGCTGCTATAAACATTTCTATATAAGTCTTTTCATGAGCATATATTCTCATGAATCTTGGATAAATGAGTAAAATGGATGACTCATATGGTTGGTATATGTTAAGCTTTTGTTTTTTAAGATTTATTTATTTATTTAAGAGAGAGAGAGAGAGAGAGAGAGAGAGAAAGAGAGAGAGAGAAAGGAAGGGCAGAGGAAGAGGGAGAGAGAAATCATAAGCAGACTCCATGCTGAGCACAGAGTTCGATGTGGGGTTCGATCTTATGACCCTGAGATCATGACCTGAGCTGAAACCAAGAATTGGGTGGTTGACTGACTGGCATGCCAATGTCTAGCTTTTTAAGAAAACACCAAATAGTTTTCCAAAGTGATTATACCATTTTATACTCCTACCAGCACATTTTGAGATTTCTAGTTGCTCCTCATCTTCACATATAGTTGATTTTTAAATGTTTATAATTTTAGATATTCTAAGTAGACATAGAGTGGCAACTCACTGTGATTTTTATATACATTTCCCCAATGATCAATGATGTCAAACAATTTTGTGTGCTTATTTGCCATGCATATATCTTCTTTGGCAAATATATGCTCTTATATATTGTTCATTTTTAAATTATGTTGTTTATTTTCTTATTTTCAATTTTGAGAGTTCTTTGTGTATTCTGGATGCAAGTCCAATTATGTTATTTGTAAATATATACTCCCAGTCTGTAGCCTCTATTTTTATTCTCTAGATCGTATCTTTTGAAAAGCAAAAGTTCTTGATTTTCATAAACTCCAATTTATCACCTTTTTCTTTTAAGGATTAGTCTTTTGATGTTATATCTAAGAAGATTTGCCTAACCTAAAGTCATAAAGATTTTCTCCTGAAAGTTTCGCAGTTTTACCATTAAGTTTATGATACATTTTGAGTTAAATTTGGTGAAGGGAGGTATAGATCTAAGGGTTTGGTTTTGTGTTTGTTTTTTGGTGCACAAAACTTTTACTTTTATCCCTAATTGTTTGGTAAAATTCAAAAGTGAAGCCTTCTAGGCCTGGACATAACTTTGTAAATTCAGTTGTAACTATAAATTCAGTTGTATTATATGTATATGGGACTATTAATACATATTTCTTCTTGAATTAGCTTTTGTAGTGTGTGTCCTTTGAGGAACTTGTTCATTTCATCAAAGTTGTAGGATTTAATGGTATCAAGCTGTTCATGATAACCTCCTATACTTTAAATATCTGGAGAATAAGTCATTATGCCACTTCTCTCATTTCTAAAATTGAAAATTGATGTCTATTTCTTTCTCTCTGATTAGTCGGGCTATGGATTTATCAGTTTCATAGATCATTACAAAGAATACCTTTTGATTCATTAGTTTTTTCTATTTGTTTCAATTTCTATTTCATTAATTTCTAGTTTCATAATTCATATTTTCCTCCTGTCATATCTTACCCTTCCCTTCTTATCTGAAGATTACTTTGAACTTCCTTACTTTTCTTATTCTAATTTTTAATATGGAAGCTGAGGTCCTTGATTTGACACCTTTTTCTTTCCTAATAAAAGCATTTTTCCCTAATATAAGCATTTAAAGTTATTAGTTTTCCTCTGTTTCTGTTGTATCCAACAAATTTTGACATGTTGTGTTTTCATTTTCATTTAGCTCATAGTGATTTCTAATTTTATTTTGGTGTCTTTTCAACCCATGGTTTATAAGAGTGTGTTATTTAGTTTCTAAATATTTGTACAGTTCCACAAAGCTCCCTTTATTGATTTCTAATTTAATTCTACAGTAAAAATGTTTTGTATGAAGAAATACTTTATATGATTGAAGCTTTTAAATCTGCTGACACTTGTTTTATGACACATAATAGTCTTTTCTGATTTATGTTCCATGCACACCTAAAAAATAATCTATGTTCTGCTATTGTATGGCATGGTTTGTATATGTCACTTAGGTCAAGTTTGTTGATAATGGTATTCAAGGCTTTTGTATCTTTTCTTTTTCCTTTTTTTTTTTAATTTAAATTCAATAAGCACATGTATAGTACCTCATTAGTTTTTGGTGTATTGTTCAATGATTCATTAGTTGTGTATAACACCCAGTTCTAGACTTAAAGAATTTGTCTTTAATTGTTCTTTAAATTATTGAAAGCGGGGTATCAAAATCTCTCTACTGGAATTGAAATTTTGTCCACTTCTCCTTTTTTTCTAATAGTATTTTGTTTTACAAGTATAAACATTTAGGATTGTTATGTCTTCGATAGCATTGTGAATTGAAACTCTATCTGTGGTGATAGTGTTTGTTTTGAACACTGATTTAGAGGTTTGTTCATTTGTTTTTTAAGATTATTTATTTATTTATTTGAGAGAGAGAAGAGAGAGAGAGCGTGAGCGTGCACAAGTTGGGGGAGAGGCAGAGGGAGAAGCAGACTCCCTGCTGAGTGGGGACCTGGACTTGGGGCTTTATCCCTGGACACTGAGATCATGACCTGAGCCAAAGGCAGCCACTTAACTGACTGAGCCACCTAAGCACCCTGGAATTACTCTTTTTTTTTTTTTTGAAGATTTTGTTTAATTATTTGAAAGAGAGAGCTCATGGTTGGGTGAAGGACAGAGGGTAAAGGAAACTCTCTGCTGAGCAGGGAGCCCAGCATGGGGCTCGATCTGAGGACCCTGGGATCATGACCAGAGCCAAAGGCAGATGCTTAACCTACTGAGCCATCCAGGTGCCCCCAAATTAATAGACTTTATATTTTGGAACAGCTTTGGGTTCATAGCTAGATTGATTAAGAAGTGTGGAGAGTTCCCCACACACGTAGCTTTCTTCACATCAACATCCTGAGCTAGTGTGGCATATTTGTTATAATCTGATGAATCAACATTGACCCTTTATCAAAGTCCACAGTTCACATTGGGGTTCACTACTTGTGTTGTACATTTTACAGGCTTTGACAAATGTATAATGACATGTATCCATCTTATACTGTCATACAGAATAGTTTTACTGCCCTAAAAATTCGCTGTGTTTCACTTATTTATCCCTCCTCCCACTCAATCCCCCAACCCATGGCAACCATTGATCTTTTTTACTGCTTTCCTTGCTTTGCTTTTTCCAGTGTCCAATAGTTGAAATCATACAGTATGCAGCCTTTAGGATTGGCTTCCTTCACATAGTAATATTCATTTAAGTTTCCTCCATGTCTTTCTGTGGCTTGATAGCTCATTCCTTTTTAACTCTGAGTTATATACGGATTGTAAGGATGTACCAGAGTTTATTTATCCATCTATTTATTTAAGGATATATTGATTGCTTCTAAATGTTGGCAGTTATGAATAAAGCTGCTATAAATATCCTGTGCACATTTTTTTGTTTTTTTGTGTGGACCTGAGTTTTCAACTAATTTGGGTAAATATGAAGAAGCACAATTGCTGTATTATATGCTAAAAGTGTGTCAGATTTTGTAAGAAATTGCCAAACTGTCTTGCAAAGTGGCTGTATAATTTGCATGCCTACTAGCAATGAATGAGAGTTCCTGTTACTCAACATGCTTGACAGCATTAGGTGTTGTGAATATTTCAGCTTTAAGTCATTCTAACAATTATACAGTGGGTATATATGCTTTTAATTGAGCAACTGTTTCTATTCCTTTATTAGCTTATTGATTTACTACCTTTTATAGTTACAGACAGATAAATAATATTAAAAAGTATTTAATTTTTTTTTCTTTTAGGGAGAAAAATGAAAATGCTCTTGCTTTCAGGTTTATATGGGCAACTATTGTACACCAGTTTCTTTTTATTATTATTATTTTTTATTTTTTTTAATTAATTTATTTATTTGATAGACAGAGATCACAACTAGGCAGAGACAGGCAGAGAGAGAGGGAAGCAGGCTTCCTGCTGAGCAGAGAGCCCCATGTGAAGCTCGATCCCAGGACCCTGAAATCATGACCTGAGCCAAAGGCAGAGGCTTAACCCACTGAACCACCCAGGTGCCCCATTTTTTAATTTTTTTTTTTAAAGATTTTATTTATTTATTTGACAGAGAGAGAGATCACAAGTACGTAGAGAGGCAGGCAGAGAGAGAGGGGAAAGCAGGCTCCCAGCTGAGCGGAGAGCCTGACATGGGGCTTGATCTCAGGACCCTGAGATCATAACCTGAGCCGAAGGCAGAGGCTTAACTCTCTGAGCTACCCAGGTGCCCCCCATTTTTAAATTTTTTAATTAAATTCAATTAGCCAAGGTATAGTACATCATTGTTTTTTGATAAAATGTTCAATGATTCATCGGTTCATCATAACACCCAGTGCTCATCATATTACATGCCCTCCTTTTTTTTTTTTAAGATTTTATTTATTTATTTGACAGAGAGAGATCACAAGTAGACAGAGAGGCAGGCAGAGAGAGAGAGAGGGAAGCAGGCTCCCTGCTGAGCAGAGAGCCCGATGCGGGACTCCATCCCAGCACCCTGAGATCATGACCTGAGCCGAAGGCAGCGGCTTAACCCACTGAGCCACCCAGGCACCCCCTTACATGCCCTCCTTAATGCCCATCACCCAGTTACTCCATCTGCTTCCTTTTCCGCAAACCTCAGTTTGTTTCCCAGAGTCAAGAGTCTCTGTGGTTTTTCTCCCTCTCTGATTTCTTCCCATTCACTTTCCTCCTTACCCCTATTGTTCTCTGTACTATTCCTTATGTTCCACATATGAGTAAAACCAAACGATAACTGTGTTTCTCTGATTGACTTCTTTCACTTAGCATAATACCCTCTAGTTCCATCCATGTCAGTGTAAATGGTAGATATTCATCCTTTCTAATGGTTGAGTAATATTTAGTTGTGTATATGAACATCTTCTTTATCCATTCATCTGTTGAAGGACATCTTGGCTCCTTCCACAGTTTGGCTGTTGTGGACATTGCCACTATGAACACTGGGGTGCATGTGTCCCTTCTTTTCACATTTTCATATTTATTATTTATTTGTAAGTTCTAGGGCAATACCATCAATATGAACATCAGGACAGTTTGATACTTATAACACAATTTATTTCTGTGATTTTTTATTGTCTTGAGATTATCCTTGTGATCTGTGAAATTCAAGGAATTTTTGATGGCTTTCACTTTGTTATTCTTTTGTGTCATGGGTCTTCAAATGGTCTTATACACCAAAGAAAAGAATGAGGTATCTTTAGCCAGCCTTTAGGATTGGTGATGTCAATTTCAAAGAAGTTCTCACTTCCTAACACAGATATAAGTTAGAGCCTCTTTTGCCTGAAGTACCATCTGAATAGTGATGCATTATTGCATGCATTATAACACCTTTGAATACTTGTGGTCAGATTTTGTAATATCATAATTTGTTAATACTTAGAATTAAACTGAAGATGTCAATAAAATCAGGTATCAGAATGACTTCTAGAAAGTGACAGACAGCTTCTTGAAATCTTGTACCTTCTTAGCCTGAAAGTTAAAATCTTTCCATGTAGAAAATATCGCCTATCGTGATACCTGGGTGACAGTTCCATGTATTGGAAAAGGTATACATTTTGTAGTTAAATCCATCTAGGTTCAATTCTAACTTGAGTCCTTACTGGCTAAATGACTTTGGATGAGTCATGAGCATTATTAAATGTTAAGGTCCCTTCTTTCCTCATATGGTAACTGGGTTGTTAATACTTAATGACTATTGAATTGTAAACAATGGACTCAATGAAAAAAAGCCCTTTGGTATAATTAATACTGCTAAATATTCAACAAATTATAGCAACTTTTTGTTAAAGAATCTATAAAGCTGAAATAATTAATATTAGTTTACCTGGGTTTTGTGGATAATAATTGAGCAGATACCTTGGTAAAGTCATCACCCTTTTTAATGTGCTCATTACCTGATAGTCATTAATTATCTCAAATCACTAGGAAAGATAATGTAATTATAAGAAAAACTGAAGCTAAATTAATTGAATTATTAAATATAAAAAGATTAAAATATAAAAGTAAGTAGAAGTAAAATGTATTAGCTAAGACATTTACTAAGTCTCAATAATAATGGCACAATAGAATTCTAGTATAGAGAGAAATAAGGAAAAAAATAAAAATTAATACAGGTCACCTGGGTAGCTCAGTCATAAAGTGTCTGCCTTCGGCTCAGGTCATGATCCCAGGGTGCTGGGATCGAGGCCTGCGTCAGGCTCCCTGCTTGATGGGAAGCCTGCTTCTCCTTCTCTTACTCCCCCTGCTTGTGTTCCCTCTCTCACTGTCTCTATCTGTCAAATAATTAAGTAAAATCTTAAAAAAAATTAATACAATAGAAAATGAAAATATAACCCTCAAGACACTAAAAACCTTCTAAAATATTAAAATAATATTAAATAGCAATGAATAACTTTTAAATAAGCATAAGAAAATGTAATTCTAATATGCTGGTTTTGAGATGAAGGTTATAAGGTAGGGATGGTAGTATAGAAAAATGATTAAAGTATGGATTGATGACAGAAAAATCTGAGGTTGTATCTGGGTATTTCTGTTTTTGAACAATGTACCCTTAATTAAACTATTTATACATTTATTGCATCAGTTTTGCCTGTTTCCTTCCATATAATATGCAAGCAATCATACTTATTTCACATATACATTATAAAAATAAAATGTACTTAAAGATCTTAGCATGGTGTCTGATATATTATGATCATGCAGAAATATTTAATGGTAGTATTATTGTAGTTATTTCTTGTTTCAGATGCTAAACTTATGTAGTCTACCCTGTGTGAGTCTGGAAGTGGTTAATATCATTTCTCAGTATCAGATACTGCTAAAACAGCTGAAAATACTAAAAATTGTAGGGTGTGAAAATTTCAAGAAATTGGATTTCTAAACAAGTTTCTTGAAAGGCAAAACTGTACTCTGACTCATATAGTCACAGTGTTCTTAGGCTAATTTTGTTCTCCAGCATATATTCCCAAGAGGAAATGAGGGCAGGCAAATCATCACAAACATAACATGCCTTACAGCCATAGGCCAAGCCCCAGTCAATCATACCCAGCAGCTACACATTCCCTCTGGTTGAATAGTAAATAGAAGACAATGGACATGTTGGGTGGTAATGAGAGATGAACTTGGAAAAATTCAGGAGCCAGTCGATAGAAGGCCTTAGTCTTGATAAATGTGCATAGGAAGATTCTATTTCCTAACCAGATGTATGTTGCATATGGAAATAGTTATGTCTCTCCAAGAGAGGTTCATGTTCAACACTCTATCGTATAACATTAGAAAAGAAATTTTTTTCAATATGAATGTCGAGATGTAAATCAATTACAGTGTTTCTGCAGTCAATACAGAATATGTCCCATTTTAGACATTCTTAATAAAGACCTAAAGTATTGACTTAACTTTTGTTTTATATTTATTTGAATAATCACATAAGAAAAAAGTAAAGGACTGAATACCAGTATCAGCAAAACTTTCAGCATTTGTTTACCTGAGACATTCCAAGCAGTATCATTTTTCATGTCACATTACTACCTATTAGAATTTTTAATTCTATCCCAAAAAATGGACTTACAAATGGAGAACTAGGAATGTAACAACAAATTTAAGGTTTAAGATCTAACCAGTGATTTTTAAATAGCAAGAATATTCAAAAATTAATCTTCCTGAGATCATGTCTGTAATTGCAGAAATCAAACTTTTTCACCTTTCATCTATAGAACTCTCTTATGGTGATAATATATAGTTATATTTGAACAGTTGTCAACCCATTAATTTCTCAACATTTAGAAGACTTGAATAAGTAATATTTATATGATTATAATTTTAATTTCCAAGTAGATGCTTAGTGAGCCATTATTTTCAGAAGCCGATGATTTCAGCAGTCAGAGTAGGTTTGTGGGATAGAAGGGTTGGCAAACAGCACATCTGGTGGTTCATATTTCCTGGAGACTTTACACTTGTCCTTAGTCTTCATCTGTCAGATTCAGATTTATTGCAAATAGGATTCTAGCAGAAAGCAGGTGCTGGGTTTTTTTTGTATTCTTATGTAATATTTTATGTCTTTAGGGTGGAAAATAATATAATATGGCATCTTGCTGAAATGCATGTGGAACATGTTTCTGAGAGCCTTATCCTTCCTTGTACTGGTGCCTCTTCATGTAACACCATAGACAGAGTCAAGGAACACCCTTAATACTTTTTTAAAAAAAGCTATTATTTAAATTCCAGTTAGTTAACACACAGTGTAATATTAATTTCAGATGTACAATATAGTGATTCAACATTTCCATAGAACACCCAGTGCTCATCACAAGTACTCTCTTAATCCCCATCACCTGTTTAACCCATTTCTCCAGTCACCTCCCTTCTGGTAACCATCAGTTTTTTCTCTATAGTTAAGAATCTGTTTCTTGGTTTGCCTCTCTCTCTCTCTCTCTTTTTTTTTCTCCTTTACTTTTTTGTTTCTTAAATTCCACATATGAGTGAAATCATATGGTAATTTGTCTTTTGATTCACTTATTTCACTTAGCATAATACTCCATAATAGCTCCATCTATGTTGTTGCATAAGGCAAGATTTCATTCTTTTTTATGGCTGAGTAATATTCCATTTACATGCCTACCACCTCTTCTTTATTCATCAATTGATGGACATGGGTTGTTTCCACAATTTGACTCTTGTGCTGCTATAAACATTGGGGTGCATGTAACCCTTTGAATTAGTATTTTTGTATTCTTTGGGTAAATATCTAGTACTGCAATTGATGGATCACAGGGTAGTTCTATTTTTAACTTTTGGGGGAATCTCCATACTGTTTTCCAGAGTGGCTGGACCAGTTTGCATTCCCACCTACAGTACAAGAGAGTTCCTCTTTTTCCACATCCTTGCCAATACCTGTTGTTTCTTGTGTATTGATTTTAGCCATTCTGACAGGTATGAGGTGATATCTCATTGTAGTTTGGTTTGATTTGTATTTCCCTAATGATGAGTGATGTGCCTATTGACCATCTGCATGCCATCTTTGGAAAAATGTCTATTGATGTCTTCTGCCCATTTTTTAACTGGACTATTCATTTTTGGGTTTAAAAGAATAAGATAAAGCCACAGCCAGAGATCTAAGTGAAACAGATATAAAGAACATGTCTGATGGAGAATTTAAAGCAGCAATCATGAGTATACTCACTGGGCTTGAGAAAAGAATAGAAAACATCAGTGAAACTCTTACCACAGAAATGTTTTTATTTTATTTTTTCTCAGATTTACTGACATATAATTGACAAACAAAATTGTACATGTTTAAAGTGTATAATGTGATGATTTGATATGCTTGCTTTCATTTAAAAAAATGTCCTCATAGCCTATTTGATTTTGTCCAACTTTTTAGCTAATCTAAATTATTTTCTTAGTGATGTAACTCTGAGATTTCAAAGACAACATTTTAGGTAGATCTTTAGTTTAAATGATTAACTTCTTAGTATACTTATTACAGTGCACTATTACTATTTCATAATATGTAGTAGTAAAATGTCTATGAGGACATAGATCTAGACATAGGTCTTAGTACCATTTATGACAAATACTATGAATTTAAAAATCTGATTAAATAGCATTATTGACCTGATCAATGAGATTTGTAAATTGTGTTGTCATTACATAATCTATATTCAGAATATATTAAAGTATATAATATATAACATAGATATATGCTTGGAGATATAGTATTGACATATTTTTCTGTACTTTTTTCTATTGAAAACAATGTTATAGAATTTAAAACTGAATTCATCATCAAATTTCATTTTATATTTGTGATTTGCAATTACAACTTAGATAATGGCTTAGAATTCAGTTACAGTATATACTTTATACTTTATAAGAAAATGAAAAGTAACTCCCTTATAATTTCTTTTATTGCAAATGTGGTACAACCAACCTATGATATATGATTATCTTTTATTGCAACTGTCCTTTCCTTCATTTTCCAATGAGTAGGACTCTTTCCAGAATTTTGTCCTTTTTTCACCGACAATGTAAGTGATCACATATTTTATGGAATGACATTAGTTTAGATTCTGAACTAGTACAACTGAAAAGTTTTTCACTGCCATTACTAAATTCAGAGATGTTCTTTTTTTTTTTTTAAGATTTTATTTTTTATTTGCCAGAGAGAGAGAGAGAGAGAGCAAAAGAGAGAGAGAGCTCATAAGCAGGTGAGTGGCAGATAGAGGAAGAAGCAGTCTTCCCACTGAGCAAGGCAGACACTTAACTGACTGAGCCACCCAGGCATCCCAATCAGAGATATTCTCTTTTTTTAATTGAAAAAAAGAAATTTTATGATGTTCAATTAGCCAACATATAGTATATCATTAGTTATTTTTTTAATTTTATTTTTTATAAACATATATTTTTATCCCCAGGGGTACAGGTCTGTGAATCGCCAGGTTTACACACTTCACAGCACTCACCATAGCACATACCCTCCCCAATGTCCATAACCCCAGCCCCCTCTCCCAACCCCCCTCCCCCCATCAACCCTCAGTTTGTTTTGGGAGATTAAGAGTCACTTATGGTTTGTCTCCCTCCCAATCCCATCTTGTTTCATTTACTCTTCTCCTACCCCCTTAACCCCCCATGTTTTTGATGTAGTGTTCAATGAGTCATTAGCTGCATATAACACCCAGTGCTCATCAGAGGTATTCTTAAAAGAAATCAGGTCAGGGAGCGCCTGGGTGGCTCAGTGAGTTAAAGCCTCTGCTTTTGGCTCATGTCATGATCACAAGGTCCTGGGATCTAGCCCCGCATTGGGCTCTCTGCTCAGCAGGGAGCCTGCTTCCCATTCTCTCTCTGCCTGCCTCTCTGCCTACTTGTGATCTCTGTCAAATAAATAAATAAAATCTTTAAATTAAAAAAAAAAGAAAGGTCAGTGCTTCCTTTCAATGTTACTTTATATTAATTTTTCTTTATTCCCTTTCCAATTAATCTTACTGATTAATTGCAATTAATGTGATTAATTACAAGTAATCATATATTCTATGTAGTCTATAGTTACAGCAAAATAGTAAAGGAAATCTCACATTCAGTATAGCTGGCTAATCAGTTGTTTGTTAATATTCTTTAGGCTTACATTTTAAAAGCTCTGGCATATATAAATCTTAAAAATAAAGTTCTGGCTAACAATTCAGAAATTTGGACTTTCTCCATGTTCTTTATATGATAATAAATAAATATTTAGGAGGGATATTAAATATAATTATGTTTTAGGTCTCTGTCAGCTCTAAAATTTCCATGGTTCTCTGATTTTTGTCATTTCTCTTTAATATACTAAACATAAAATTGAGAAAAAATAATCTTTTAAGATATTTGATTATAGGAAAAGAACTTTAGCCATTAAAAGATGTTTATGTTATATGCTCATATAATAGACAAAAGGCAAACAACATTTTATTGTCTACTCATAAATCACTGTGGCAAAAAATAAGAACTCCAAATTATCACAGTGAAATACTAAATCACTACTCCCCTGCTGTACCTAATAAATAGTGTTTAAAAACTGTATTATAATAAACAAGAGAAAGGATTAACAATTTCATATTTTGTTGTGCTTTTCTCTTCTAACCTTTTTATACATAAGACCTTTATTCTGGTAGCTTGAGGTAACTAAGGAGAAACAAGGATTTGGTGAAACAGAGAAAAACTACTTGTAAATGTGTTTTTCGTATTCAAATTTAGATTATACGATTGGATAGAAAGCTTCAAGCTAGGATACCATATAAAGAAAATTTCTCCCCCAACTTTTGTATCTCTGTCTGACCTTAAAGAGACTCCTCTCCATGATTAAGGTATCTGATTAAAAGAGGATTTGTTGCAAGGGCAATGGGCTGACCTGTAGGATTGTCAGAGAGAAAAGGGGGTGGGGAAGAAAAATTCTGGAGAGTAAAATGATCAGATATGTGTCCTGTTTTTGCCCCAAACAAGACAGAATCGTGTTAGAAAAGTGATGGAGTTGAAGGCTTGTGTCCCCACTTGAATTCTGAAAGGATATGATCACAAAGTAACTCCTATATCAGCTTTGGAAGTGGGGTTACCACATTTAAGGTGTATTACTGATGGCAGAGAGAAACCTTGAGGTTTAGCAATTCCCTCTCTCCTTTCATTTCATAGGTTTTAGACAAGGAGTAGCAGGCATTTTGGCTCAGGAGATTCCAAGTAAGGGTGTGATGATGAGGTGAGTTGACTCTCTGCCTGCATCCACAGAGCTGACCACGAGAGCTAGGGCAGAGGAGAGTGGCAGCCAGATTCCAGAGGTCTGTGGCATTTTAAAGAGCAAGGTTTTGAGGAAGGTCCTCTGGCTTTGATTGGCAAAGTTCATAACCTGGTCAGAGTTACAACAACTAGAGATTCAGCTGCACAGAGCAACTCAGGTGGACAGGGACAACAGGAGGAGACAGGGAGTTAGAGGCCCCCCCTCTTCTGTTGTAATGAAAATAAATACACCTTCTTTACTCCTTACTTCTACCTGTCATTTGGGAGAGATAAACATGTAAGGAGACTGAATGGCTGAACATTTGTTTTCCATAATACACTGGACAATCCCTATCAGAAAATTCTAGGTCATAAGATTGCACCACATTTGAAATCTAAGATTAAGTTTTTCCCCACCTCCAGTAAATTATGGGCAGGAAATTTTGAAGATGATCAAATTAGTCACTAAAAATAAAATAGATATTTTTTCTTCCTTCTTTCCTTCCTTCCTTCCTTCCTTCTTTCCTTCCTCCCTCATTTTCTCCCTCCCTCCCTTCCTCTGAATTGTATGAGGTTTGTACCAGCTCTATATAGTATGAGATTAAAATGAAGAATTTTTTATATTCTAAAATTAATTTTATTCCAAATATAGCACACAAATTATAACAATATAACACGTAGTATCATGCCAAAGAAAAATCGTTACACATTTACAAAACTTATCTTTAAGTAATCATTAATTCAGGCCAGAAATTAAGTCTTTTACATGACTTTAGCACAAAATATACATACAATGTGATAGTTTTCCAACTCTAAAGGTAATCCTTCCCCCAGGCCACCAAAATTGACTACCTTCTGCTTCTAAGTGACCACACTACCTATTACCCATTATCCTCTGTATCTTCAAGTTCTCTCTCTACTTCATTCTTCTTGCAAATATTTCCATATGCTCATATCCCTGATGTTCACCATTTTGTTTGGTGTCATCTTACACCTCCAGTGCTTATTCTAGCCCTCTCCAAACCCCTTCAAAATTCTTACTTCCTTTGTGCCCCTACTTTTTCACTGCCATTCATGCCACAATTCACTGGTTTATGGCTTCAGTTCTCACTCTTTCCCCTGAAACTTGTACTACGATATTATAAATATCTTTATTTTGGGTGAAGAAAATGGACACTTTTAGTTTTATTGAATCCCTGTTGCTAAAATGCAGGTTTTTACTCAAAGACATGATTTTGTAGTTCAGACACATTTGCCATAAATATTAGATGCATGTAGTCTCAGATAATGATTTACTATTTTCAGGAAAAGAGATTTTCTTGATACAATTAGACTGTAGAGATTTTAATAGTTCTCATTCTTGGCAAAGCCTAACTATATGTTTTGAATCTACAAGGTTTTCAAAGAAGCCTCACTATTTGCCTACTTATATGCATGGCTGCTGTCTTGTTAAGATGCACCTGCCTACTTACACTTACTGTGATCTCAGAAGTTGGGAACAGATCTTTCTCTAGGTGGATATTGCAAAGAGGCTCCCAACTATATTCCTCTTCTGAACACTATTCAGGGACACATCTTACCCCTGTGCAATACACACACACACACACACACACACACAGCCTATTTCTAAATTTGTATAAATTACTTTAAATCATAATTATATTTTAAAGATAAACTATTTGAACATTGAAGAAGAAAACATCATACTGTTTTAAAACCACTAAGAAGATTAATCCAGAAAAATATTGGGTTTATACTAAAAAGTTATGAAAATAATTTTATTAATTGAAAAAGCACACTTTCTTATATAAAAGATAATTTTTTTCAAATGCTTATAAGGGAAAAAAAATTCAAGCTTTGGCTCTTGAATCCATTTGAAATAGTTTTGATAGCTTCCTTGTTTTCTGCTATGATGATATGTTTCCAGATCATTTTGGACATTTCTGACTCATAGCTGGTCTCACAGTTCTTCACAGATCCCAATTTTTATTAGTGGGGAATAGTGGGTAGATGTTTCTTTCAGCAGTAAGCTACAAAATATGAATATTTTAAGAGAAAATAGATCATGAGCTCTTACTATTACTTCAAATTCAAATTAGGAGCAGAGAAATGTTATTAAACTCATCCATCTTACATTTATAACTCCTTCTTTGTGTTCTCAATGACACTAACACAATTACTCATTTGTTTTATTCCACAGCATATACACATCTATGCACCAGACTCAGAATCAAACTAACACTGCTACCATAAAAAAACATTACAGAAAAGAGGTTAATGTTTCCTTGAAGTTCTTTTTCTTTTTAGGATATATCTATAGTTAAATCTCTGTGCCTCAAAGTCATTGTATGATTATACTACTAACTTGATATGCAACTTGGTTCATTTGTTTCATTTTGTTTTTATTTTTTATGAATAATTTATAAAAATGTAATTCTGTTTTGTAGATGTTTAAGGTTCCAAATCAAATTGACATACATAGGATATGCAGAGAATTCTAGCTTCTAGAAGTCCCTTCCCCACATACATATATGCTGCACCCTACCTCAACAATGCAGATAATTCTCATTTTAATGCGTTTTTTTCATCGATTTCTTAAAGAAATACATTTTGGAACAATTTCAATTTATAAAATACTTGCAGAAACACTACAAAGAACTGCACACAACACCCAGATAGCCTCGTTCATGTTTTGTCAGTTGCCTGATGCTGTAATGGAACCAATCCTGGAGCAAGCACCCACTTGATACGTGTCTCTAGTCTCTTAGTTGCTCATCTTTCCTTGACTTTCATGACCTTGACATTTTTGAAGATGTGAGTCAGTCATTTTGAGGAATATCCCTCAATTTATATTTGTTTGATGTTTTCTCATGCATAGCCTCATAGCCATGCAACTGAGGGCAAGGATAGCATAGGATTTGATGCTGTGTTCTGACTGTGTCCCATCAGATGGTGGAGAATGTAGAACTGATTAAAAAATGATCACCAAGTTCTGTATGATAAAATAACTTTTTTATGTGTTTTTCTTCATTCGTATTAATGAATAATTTGTGGGTAGATAGCTTGAGATTATGTAAATATTTCATTTACTTTTTAATTTTATTAAATGTTATTGAATTTTTACTTATTAATTTTATTGAAGATTTTGAAATAATTATTACGATAAATTCTGGTAACAATTGGTGCCAAATGGTAATTATCCAGTTCCACCATTCATTCTGTTAAGTTTTCTGTTATCCTACTATACAGGGGAGGTTTTTCTTCTCTTTCTTACTTACTAGTTGTTTTATCAGTGTGAACACATGAAACTGGATTATATTTACTAACTTACAATATCTATCTATCATCTACCTACCTACTATCAGTCTACTAAATATCTATCTATCATCTATCTTCTCTCTAACTACTTTTAAATACACAGTTAGATGAAGTTTTGTAAATTTGTTGTGTAACAACATATTTTGTTGATATTTTGTTGGCCAACTCATAGACTTGCCTGGTGAGCTCTTTCAAACTGGCTTCTGTATTTTTTTGATATGTTCCATAAACCTTTGAGCACTTCTTCAATTTTGAGATTTATTATAAGGAACTGGCTCACTGACTATGGACACCAAGAAGTCCCATAGTCTACCACTTGCTGGTGACCCAAGAAAACCAGTGTTATAGTTTGGAGGTCTGAGATCCAGAGCTGACGGTGTAGATTTCAGGCTGAGTTTGAAGATTTGAGAATCGGGAAAGGCAGGGTGAGAAAACTAATCTCCCAGTTTGATAGAGAGTGAATTCAAGTTTTCTCCCCCTTTTTTGTACTATTCAGGCCTTCAGTGGATTGATTAGATGATGATAATCCATATTGGGGACAGCTATCTTCTTTACTCAGTTTACTCATTCAACTATATCTCATCTGGAAACATCCAAATGCACCCAGAAATAATGTTTAGCCAGATACCTGGGAATGGAAGTCCTGGTCAAGTTAACACGCATAAATAACCCTTAAGGGACATCTGTTTAAAATTACCCTACAGGATGCCATAAAATTACATAAGCTATTTTAAAAAAGTAAGCATAGTATAAAGAGGTGGGTGATTATTACAAGGCTGGAAATTTATATTTTGCATAAGCTGTCCATTGGATAAATACCACCCCAATCAAAATACAGTGTTCCCTCCTTATATGCAGTTTTGCTTTCCATGGTTTCAATTACCTATGGTCAACCACTGTTTCCAGATGATTCTCCTTCTGACATATTATCAGAAGGTCAGTTGCAGCCTAGAACTATGTCAGAATAGCTATGCCATTCACCTTACTTCATCTCATCATGCAGGCATTTTATCAACTTACATCAACACAAGAAGAAGGGTGAGTACAGTACAATAGATATTGTACAAAGATATCTTAAAAAAGAGGAAGAGACCATAGTCACATAATTTTTATTACAGTTTTTTGTGATGATTGTTTTATATTATTAATTCTTACGTGCCTAATTTATAAATTAAACTTTATTATAAGTATAGAAGAACACATACCATATGTAGTGTCCAGTACTATCTATGGTTTCAGAAATCCACTGGAGGTCTTGGAATGTATCCTCTGTGGATAAGGGGTACTAATATAGTTTTATAGGATTTTCATCTTAGGTAATTATTATATTTGTGTGTTTATTCTACTATGGCATTTACACTAATATATCATTAGTGACTAGTGGAAAATGAAGTAACGGAGAGAAATTCCTTGATTATCTTTATTATTTCATGTTTTTTTTTAAAGATTTTATTAATTTACTTGACAGACAGAGATTACAAGTAGGCAGAAAGGCAGGCAGAGAGAAAGGAGGGAAGCAGGCTCCCCGCAGAGCGGAGAGCCCGATGTGGGGCTCGATCCCAGGACCCTGGGATCATGACCTGGGCCGAAGGCAGAGGCTTTAACCCACTGAGCCACCCAGGTGCCCCTATTATTTCATGCTTTGAATAAAAGGAAATATATCATCACCTTTGAAAACAGGCAAAATAATTGAGTTGATAATGATATTTTCTACTTTTCACTTTACAAGTTAAAGGCCTCAAATTTTCTCTAACAAAGTAAGATAGAAGTCAAAATAAACACACTGTGGGAAATGGATATTTCAGGTTGCAAGGAAACATCACTGAGTGAGATCTCTCTGATAAGAAAATTCCATATTATGTAGTAACAAACTTGATTTTGGAAATGTAAAGAATTTTTATGTTCCCATGAAGATATTAATGATTACATAATGTTTACTATAGGCAAAGTATTGTTCTAAGCTTTTAAAATATTTTTTTCCCTTTTTTCTAGCAATAGCTGTATGAGGTAAATATTATTATTATTATGTTATTTAAATATAAGGAAATGTAAACAGAAAAAGTGGAATAACTCTCCCAAAGTCACATTGCTACTAAGTGGGAGAGCCAAGATGTAACCTGGAAATCTGGCCTATGAGGTTGTTCTCTTACACATTCTACTACAAGGCTCTACAACTTATAAATTAATAAATTATTTGTCATCAAACACCATTGTATTTTCTCATCTCATTGTAGACCTATATGACATTTTCTTTGAAAACTTCTTCTATTCAATGACTCAGAAAATACATTTCTAAAAAGTAAGACCCTTTAGTGAAATACAGGATTTTTTTTCAGGCTAAAGATCAGATATTAAGATTTTTCTCTTATGTGTAATAAATGTAATATGCTAAGTGGCTAGAAATTTTGATCCACTTTTATATTATGTTGGTAAATAGCCCATTAAAAATTTTTTTTTTAGTTTGCTTTTTTAAAATTTAAAAAAAAAAAATTTACAAATATATAATGTATTTTTAGCCCCAGGGTTACAGGTCTGTGAATCGCCAGGTGTACACACTTCACAGCACTCACCATAGCACATATCCTCCCCAATGTCCATAACCCCATCACCCTCTCTGGACCCCCCTCCCCCCAGCAACCCTCAGTTTGTTTTGTGAGATTAAGAGTCTTTTATGGTTTGTCTCTCTCCCGATCCCATCTTGTTTCATTTATTCTTTTCCTACCCCCCAAACCCCCCACGTTGCAGCTCCACCTCCTCATATCAGGGAGATCATATGATAGTTGTCTTTCTCCGATTGACTTATTTCACTAAGCATAATACCCTCTAGTTCCATTCACATCATCGCAAATGGCAGGATTTCATTTCTTTTGATAATAGCCCATTATTTTTGATATCTTGATGAGACTATGTATCTGCTCCAACTCAAAAAGGAGAAAGTGTTTATGGATTAGCAAAAAGAATGTAGATAGATGATTACTATAGCCTCCTCAGATTTATCTCTTATATTACCATACTAAGTATTAATATTCTCTGTTAAAGATTTAGATGTTTAAACACTGACCAAATTTTATTCTTTGTAAAAAATGTTAATTTGTGGGTGCCTGGGTGGCTCAGTGGGTTAAGCCTCTGCCTTCAGCTCAGGTCATGAACTCAGGGTCCTGGGATTGAGCCCCTCATTGGGCTCTCTGCTCAGCAGGGAGCCTGCTTCCTCTTCTCTCTGCTTGCCTCTCTGCCTACTTGTGATCTCTATCAAATAAATAAAGTCTTTTAAAAGAAGTGTTAATCTGAATGGCCAAATCTGCCTATACTGACAAAACCTTTGAATAACTGCTTAGCTATGTATTTTGTCAAATGAGAATAACCATATAATCCTCCAAAATTAGTTTTAAAATTACTACCTATGCTAGAGGCTATAGTATATTTAAAGATGAATTTTAGGGGGTGGGAGGATGGGCAAAATAGGTGAAGGAGATCAAAATACAAACTTCCAGTTATAAAATAAATAAGTCACAGGGTTGCAAAGCACTGCATAGGGAATAGAGTCAATAATATTGTAATAACTGTATATGGTGACTGATGGTAACTAGAGTTATTTGTAATAATTTCATAATGTATACAAATGTCAAATCACTATGTTGTACACATGAAACTAATATGCATGTCAACAGTACTTCAATAAAAATAAATTTGAAAAATAAAGATGAATGTTTTGAAGCAAAAAGTGAAATGTATGTGGTACACTGTGTTATATATTTCCATTTGGAATGAAGGCACATTTTGGAGTCATCAAGGTATTGTTAGGAGTAACACCAAAATATCTTGTACTATTTATATCTCTGACATGCTCAAAGCTGAGGAAGAAAGGATGAAGGACATTTGTAAATATATACCCTAAAGGTAGAATAGAAGTTAATTAAATGTTAAAATAACATTGAAACTCTTAAAGTTCTAAACTCTCTCCCACTGCAATTTATTTATATTAAAAAAGAAGATAAAGCCATATTTTAGAATAGTCTAAACATTTCTGTGGACAAGACACACACACAAAAACAAACCTGCAGCAGGGTTGAAAATGCCTGGTTCTGGGTATAAATGGTCAGTGGTTGTCAAGATTCTCTTCTTCTGTGGTAGCAGGGATGGACGGTCCTCTAACATGGTGAGAGTCAGAAGCCATATTCAGTACCTGAAAGCAGAGTATGAGAGCTCCCCTTCCTAGGCTGGAGGGCTAAAATAAGCTACAACCAGGGCTCAGTGCTGTGATACTGTTCTACTTGGCAAGAGAGATGGCAAGAGAGAGCAGAGAGATACATGGCTACACAATAAGATCTGGGCTACACCATACCCCAGCTCCTGAGTGGACCTGCTTTGTTTTTGTAGGTGAATATCCTCAAGTTACTAGCATTACATCCAGATCTATACTGGGGACCATGTTAGGCCAGTTGAAGAACTGTCAAACTACCAAACTGGAAAATGGGAGTGTAGGGAGATAAAACACACACACACACACACACACACACACACACACACGTGTGTATATCCATACACATTTAAATAAAAACACTGCTGAAGGAGGTAACCTTTCAAACTACAGTTCCAGAGGTGGAGGAATTTTGATTTCACAAAAGATAGGCAATAAGTGCAATAAATGGAAGAATGAGCTTTTAAAAAAAATTCAAATATTTTAATAGTATTCTGAAAAGTATACAGCAAGATTTATTTAAGATTCTCAAGGAAAACAAATAAAGAAATTAATAAACAGAAGTAAGGGAATATAAATTTAAAGAAGCAGGAAAAATAATAATAAAGACTTCAAAAATCTGTAATAGAATAATTGCTTTACTGGACTTAGTTGAAGAGATAAGTAGTTAATAGGAAGATAATATTGAAGCATTTACGTTGATCTCTGCACAGAAAATGTAGAAATAAAGAGATTGCTAAAAAATTAAGTTAGTGTTACAATATCAATATCTGATAGAATAGAATTTAAAGTGAAAATCAATTAGGCTACAAGGAGATACTATATAATGGAAAAATAATAAATAACCCCATGTAGTATTTATGAATAAAAATCTTTTTGTTAGATATACAGAAAAACAGAAAAATATGAAATGGAAAATTTAGCTAAATCCACTGTCATCTTGGGAGATTTAATATAATTTCTTCACAAATTCATTAATCAAAAAATTAAAGAAATAATTCTTGATAACATAAAAGAGCACATTGACAAATTTGAGCTAATAAATATATAGAAACTTGCCCTCTCTACTAAAATACAGGCTATATATACATGGAATCTTTATAGAAATGGACTCTATACTAATCCACAGGAAAATTTTAATATTTGAATCAGTGTGATACAGGTTGCTTTTTCTGATTAATATGCAATTACCCTAGAAACTAATTACAAAATGATGGTTAGAAAATTATAGCAAATACATTAGAAATTAAAAAACAAGTTTTTATGTAACTCATATAATTAAACAAAAGAGCGGATATTCTGTCTTGCAGACATGGATCTGCAATCTTTAAAAACTTTCCAAACACAAGACAAGATTAAATTTAAAAAATTATAATTATTCATAAAATCCTAAATTCTAAGTCTAAAGATAACATTTTAAATAATACAATATAAAAAGGAATCAGCTTATCATCAACTTCTGTGATTCTGGAAATTGCAGGTGCATCTTGAGGATTTGTGTGTTGTTTTCCAGACCACTATAACAGAACAAGTCAAATGAATTTTTTTATTTCCCATCGTATATAAAAGTTACATTTACACTATTAAACAATGTATATACCTTAATTAAAAATACTTTATTTTATCATTATTTGACCTTTCAGTGAATCATAATCACTGAACATGGATAGCCATAACAAATATAATAATAATGAAAAATATTAAAATTCTGCAAGATTTACCAAAATGTGACACAGAGATATGATGTAAGCAAGTGTTGTTGGAAAAGTGGCACCACAGATTTGCTCAACACAGCTCCAAACTTCAGTTACAAAACTTCAATTTATAATGAGTTTTGTGACTTCAGTTACAAAACTCAATTTGTAACTTCTATGCAATATCTTTGAAGTGCAGTAAAATGAAGCACAACAAAATGAGGTTTGTTTGTATATGATGGAAGAATAATATCACACACTGTTAGAAAATGTTATTCATCAAAAGTTTAATACCCAGGGGGGCTTGGGTGACTCGGTTAAGCATCCAACTCTTGATTTCGGCTCAGGTCATGATATCAGGGTTGTGAAATGGAGACCCACATGGCAGTGGGGAGGGTCCCAGCTTGGGACTTAAGATTCTCTTTCTCCCTCTCTCTTTGTCTCTTCCCCCTCAAAAAAAAAAAAAAAAAGTTTAGTACCCAGTTAGTATAAGCTAACATATTGTACTTAATATGCTAAGCATTGCTTTATGTATTTAAGGTACTATATATATGAATCCTTTGAGATATATTATTATGTTAAACCTATAAATGAAGAAACTGAGGTATACTCCAAGGTGTCTCAGACACAAAAAAGCAGAATCTTTTTTCAGATTCACCATTAAACATATTAACTTTTTTATCTGAAAATCACTTATAGAACAGTGCAAAAGAAATATGAGCACAAATTCATAAAAAAATATCACTTTACCCTTGGAAAATGCTTGAAGGATATTCTAAACTTAAATTTAATAGTCAGTAATAAGCACTGACTCTTTTATGTGTAGTTAAACTTAAGTGGTTGATAATATGACAGATTTTACACTTTTAAGGATAAAGATAATAAAACAGAAGAGGTACACTGCAAATGTAAATCTCAAGAGTTGAGAATTAAGAATTATCTCAACAAAAGCTATAAAATCAAATATTTGAAAGGGGAAATGTAGGAGAATGGGGGAAATAAAAAGTATTCTAAAGGTTTCTCACTAGTGGACTTAGAATGACATAGGTAAATAAAGCATCTTTTAAAAATTTTTTTAATTTTTATTTTTTTTAATTTTTATTTATTTTTTAAATTTCTTTTCAGTGTTCCAGAATTCATTGTTTATGCACCATACCCAGTGCTCCATGCAAATAAAGCATTTAATTGAGATGTTATTTTATTTTATTTTATTTATTTTAAAGATTTTATTTATTTATTTGACAGAGAGAGATCACAAGTAGTCAGAGAGGCAGGCAGAGAGAGAGAGGAGGAAGCAGGCTCCCCACTGAGCAGAGAGTCCGATGCGGGGCTCGATCCCAGGACCCTGAGATCATGACCCGAGCCAAAGGCAGAGGCTTAACCCACTGAGCCACCCAGATGCCCCGAGATGTTATTTTAAATTTATTTCCATATAGCTATTAGAAAAAATTAGTTTTAGATATGAGCACAAGAAATAGAAAAGTAACAGGCTATGGGCTGAATGTTTTCCTCTCCCCAAATTTATATGTTGAAGATGTAATTCCCAATGTGATGGGACCTTTGGATCTACTTAGAGCTAGATGAGGTCAAGAGGGTAAGGCCTTCACTATGGGATCAGTGTTCTTTAAAAAAAAAAAAACTAGAAATTTTACTTTCTCTCTCTCCACTCTGTGAGGACACAGCAAGGAGGAAGTCATCTAAGACCTGGGAAGAGAGCTCTCACCAGGAACTGAGTTGGCGAGCATCTTGATCTATATTTCTAGTGTTTAGAACTGTGAGAAAATAAATTTCTATTGTTTAAGCCACCTTCCTATGGTATTTTGTTATGACAATCTGAGAAGACTAATACATAACCATTTGTAGAAATGGAAATCATAGCAGAAACTTCCAAATTAACAAGGGAGGAAAATCAATAAAATTAATTAAATCAAAAACAATCTGATTACAAAGTAAGCAGAAGATCTGAATAGACATTTTTCCAAAAAAGACATATAGATGGCAAACAGGCACATGAAAAGATGTTCGACATCATTAGCAACCAGGGAAATGCAAATCAAAACCACAGTGAGCTATCACTTCACAACTGTTGGAATAGCTAGAAAGAAAAAGACAAGAAATAACAAGTGTTGGTGACGATAGGGAGAAAAGGAAATTCTTGCCCAGTTGGTGGGAATCTAAAGCAATAAAACAATATTGAAGTCCTCAAACAATTGAAACTAGAACTACTATATGGTCTACTTCTGGGCATTTATTTGAAGAAAATGAAAACACTAACTCAAAAAGTTAAGTGCACCCCTCATGTTCATTGCAGCATTATTCACAATAGCCAAGATGTAGTATCAAGCTGCCTCTCCATTGATGGAGGAATGGATAAAGAAATTGTGATATATATACAATGGAATATTATTCAGCCATAAAAAGAAGGAAATTCTGCTATTGTGACAACATAGATGGATTTTGAGGGAATTATGCTAAGTAGAATAAGTCAGACAAAGAAATATAGATACCAGGCAGTATCTTTTATAATTAGAATAATAATAATAAAAAAAGAACCAAGCTCATAGATATAGAGAACAGATCCAAGGTTGCCAGAAGCAGGGTAGGAGGTATGAAAAATGGGTGAAGAGGGTAAATTTAAAAAAAATGTACTTTCAAAATTTGTGGTTCTCCAGATGTTCCCTGGAGGCTTCTGCAAATATCTAGAAAGCTCCCACCACCATCATAGCCTTTAGCATTGAAGAAAGTTGTCTCCAGAAACTGTTGCTCACTGTCCCAGCTGACTTTGCAGAAACTGCCAAGGACTTCACATGTATTTTCTGGTGGCTGCCAATTGGAAATAATGGCTTCTCCTATCTTTCACCTTTCAGATCTCACACCAAAGGCTCCATGCTGACGGCTCTAATCTAGAGCCAGATGAAGAAGAGGATTTGGTAATGTTGTTCCTGACTTCCCCTCTCCAACATGGGGGAAGCTGTAGAAGAAGTTGTGCTAATGTCAAAAGTACAATATACCCTTTCAGTGATAAAAGTTTCATACTTAGCAAGTATCATTTTGAAAAATAAATAATTTATATAAAAAATTCATTCAAGCCATAACATGTAAGGAAAGAAAACAGAGCAAAACAGTATACATTAGTAAATGTAGTAAACAAATCAGAATAAAAATAATTAAAAATGGAACTAAAATATAAATAATTCACTCATCCTGACTACAACAAATAATGATTATCAATTTTGATAATCATTTGATAAAAACGCCAGTGGTGCAATTATTAGGAGATACACCTAAAGCAAAGTGTAAACAGTGGTTTCAA
Organism: Lontra canadensis; assembly: GCF_010015895.1. NCBI lineage: Eukaryota > Metazoa > Chordata > Mammalia > Carnivora > Mustelidae > Lontra > Lontra canadensis. The sequence continues at coordinate 5,738,649 of NW_022631074.1, read as the reverse complement.
AATTAAGGAATTAGTAAATTATAACAGGAAAACGCAAACAAAATGGAATCTGAAGGTAATAGATTAATGACAAAGAGTTATTTGATATTGAAACTACTGAGGAAGAAAATATGAATTATTTCATGGTAAAAGATACACTCACAAAATAAATGATAAAGTCATAGAACATCGTAGTTGAAATAATCTAGCAATCAAATGTATAAAGCAAAATCCAAGAAGAACTTGATTAAGCAGAGTTTTAAACATACATTTTTATGCAAATTCTCAAAATTAGATCCAAAGATAAAAATAATCAAGAATGTAAGATCTTGAATGGAGCAGACTAGAAAACCCACAAATAAACCCACAACTATATGGCCAATTAATCTGCAACAAAACAGGGAAGAATATCCAATGAGAAAAGGACAGAATTTTCAGCAGTGTTAGGAAAAATAGACAGCAACATGTAAAAGAAAGAAACTGGACCACTTTCTTACACTATACATAAGAAAAATTTCAAAATGAATTAAGGACCTAAATGTGAGACCTGAAACCATAAAGGTCCTGCAGGAGAACGCAGGCAATAACCTCTTTGATGTTGGTCATAGCAACATTTTTCTAGATATGTCTCCTGAGGCAAGGGAAACAAAGCAAAAATAAACTATTGGGACCACAACTAAAAAAACAAAAACAAAACCAAAACAAAACAAAAACCAAAAAACTGCACAACAAAGGAAGCAATCAACAGAACTAAAAGGCAACCTACGGAATAGGAGAAGATTTGCAAATAACATATCTGAAAAAGAGTTAGTATCCAAAATATATAGAGAACTTACAAAACTCAACACCTCCAGAACAAATAATCCAATTAAAAATGGGCAGAAGACATGAGCAGACACTTCTCTAAAGAAGCCATACAGATAACCAACAACTTGAACACATGAAAAAATGTTCATCATCACCATCAGGAAAGTGTAAATCAAAACTACAATGAGATATCACCACATACCTGTCAGAAGTGGTAAAATCAACAACACAAGAAATGGCAGGTGTTGGCAAGGATGTGCAGAAAAGGAACACTTGTGCTTTGTTTGTGGGAGTGCACATGGGTATAACTGCTGTGGGAAACAGCATGGAGTTTTCTCATGAAGTTAAAAAGAGAAATGCCCTGTGATCCAGCAATGGTACTACTAGGTATTTACCCAAAAATACTAATTCAAAGGGATACAAGCACCCTGATGTTTATAGAAGTATTATTTACAATAGCCAAATTATGGAAACAGCCCAAGTATAATGACTGATGAATAGATAAAGAAGAGGTGGTATGTATACACAATGGAACATTACTCCACCGTAAAAAGAGTAAAATCTTGCCCTTTGCAATGACATGATGGAGATAGAGAGTATGTTACTAAGCAAAGTAAGTCAGACAAAGAAAAACAAATAACATATGATTTTACTCATATGTGGAATTTAAGAAACAAAACAAATGAACAAAGGGAGAAAGAGAGAAAGAGAGAGAGAGAGAGATTGAGAAACAGACTTTTAATTAGAGAGAACAAACTGGTGGTTACCAGAAAGGAGGTGGGTAGGGGCACGGGTGAAATAGGTGATGGGGATTAAGGAGGGCACTTGTGATGACCACTGGGTGACATATGGAATTGCTGAATCACTATATTGTACACCTGAAACTAATATAACCCTGAATGCTAACTAACTGGAATTAAAAAAGAAACTTAAAAAAATACATAACATCTTGAAATATAATCATTAAATTTACATATATATACACACACATACACACATATACACACATATACATATATACACATATATGCACACATATATATATACACACATATATATGTGTATATATATATGGTTGTATATGGATGTGTACATTTATCTGTATTGTTGCTGCTGCATACGGGATTTTACTCTAGTTACAAGCTAAGTTAGCCTGTTACTGTTAAATGGATATGGGCAGAATACATGGGACTCCTAGATGAGAGAGAAAAGATTGTTTCTGATGTCACAGCAAAGAACATGAGCATGTTTGCATCATTTCTTTTTATTTACCAAGTCTTTATATGTGCGAAATGGATGGCTCAGTTGCATGCCTGCCTTTGCAATGGGTTGTATTATAGAGGAGGAAGGCTGTGCTTGAGGAATCCACCACTTTTATAGTGAGAGGCAAGTAAACATGCTCTTTATCTCAGAGGGAGTAAGGACCTCATCCCACCAGGCTGTTGGCTGCAAATGCAACCTGGAGAAATTATCTGGATCAGAGCAATGAGAGCCTTTCATTCCACACCAACAACACATGATGGAATATTATTCAACCATCAAAAAGAATGAAATCTTGACATTTGCAACAACATGGATGAAGCTAGATAGTATAATACCAAGCAAAATAAGTCAGTCAGAGAAAGACAAATACCATATGATTTCACTCATATGTGGAATTTAAGAAACAAAACAAAGGAACTTGGAGAAAAAAAGAGGTAAAACAAGAAACAGACTCTTAGTTATAAAGAACAAACTGATGGTCAAGAGAGGGGAAGTGAGCTGGGGTTAAATATATCATAGGTACTAAGGAGGGCACTTACAGTGATGCACACTGGGTGTTGTATGTAAGTGGTGAATCACTAAATTCTACACTGAAACTAATATTGCATTATATGTTAACCAGCTGGAATTTAAAGAAAACCTTGGAGGGGGGGAAAAGAACGAGTATAGAGGGATGCTCAGGGCCAAATATATATGAATACACACACACACACACACACACACAAACACATATATATATACACAAACACACAATTATATCAGAGATTTCAACAAACTCATTAAAAACGTTAACTGTCCCTCAGGAGAAAATATAAACAGACTCCAAAACATTGCATCCTATAATAAGTTATGTATACATGAAATAGTTGAGATATTTCTTTTTAAAAAAATATTTATTTACTCAACCTGGTGATTCACAGACCTGTACCCCTGGAGCTAATAATACATTGTATGTTAATAAGAAGAAAAAAATTAAAAAGAAAAAATATGTATTTATTTACTTCAGAGAGAGAGAGAGAGAAGGAGAGAGCATGCACATGTGAGTGAGGGGAGGGGCAGAGGGAGAGGGAAGTGAAACAGACTCCTTGCTGATTGTGGAGCCAGCTGCAGGGCTCCCTTTCACAGCTCTGAGATCATGACCCCAGCTGAAATCAAGAGTAGGATGCTTATCTGACCGAACCACTCAGGCACCGCTTGAAATATTTCAATAAATCTAAAAGACACTGAGCATATGGCAGGAAAGAATTCTAAAACAAGACCAGAAATTTGTAAGCCAGAACACACACACACACACACACACACACACACATAAAATTACTAAATTGTAGAAACTTTGTTTTAAATGTCAACAGATTAAAGAAAAGCTATATAGATCTATTTTTGCAGCACAGAGAATGGCTATCTTTAACGTTGATGAAAGAACAAAATCCAAGAACAAAGAAAATGAAGAGATGATATGAGTAGGAAAATCACAGAAGAGCAAATCTAAATAGTACATATTAGTAGTCAGGTTAATGCAAATCAAAGTAAAGATGAGATGAAAATTTTCTGTAAGAGTGGCAAAAATTGTAAAAAGCAGTAATGTTTATCTGGTAAGTCTGGATCAAAAAGTATATTCATAAATGCGGACATGAATTTGATAGTTCCATTCTTATGAAAGTTAAAGAATGAGTATGTGTACCCACATTTCCTATTATGTCATGTTAAATATGTTTCTTATAGTCATTCTTCTTGGAAAAAATATGGAAACAATGTAAATAATCTATTAATGAGAAGATACATACCCAGGACAGAGGCATTCTTTAAGATGGGATGCCAGAAGGTAAGGTGAAACCAAAGTATAAGCTTTGGAATTGATAATCATGCAAAACAAGAAGATATGAAAACATACAGTAATAAGTAGAACTCCCTCTCCCTGGCATATGCCAGGGACCTGTCAGTGTTTTGACCTGGACTGATAACAGGAAGAAGCATGAAAATACATTGAGAAGGAAAGGGTCGAGGCACCAGTTGGCCAGGATGTCTCCTTCACTATGGGCTGCAGGAAATGCCACTGATGGCCTAAATCGAGAGCATGTTTTAGGTTACGTTCTTTATTTGCCCGAGATATGCCAATGATGTATTACTAAGAAAGAAAAGCAAGCTGAAGAGTAAATTCTACAATATCAATACATTTTTGTAAAAAGATACATGAACAATAAATCCCTATAGATGTTTATAGACATTTGTGTATGTTTTAGAGTAAGGCAAAGACGATTTGACATATTGATGACCTAGTGGAGACTGGGATGTTAATGGGAAAGGTTTGAGGAGAGTATATATTAGTTTTTGTACTATTTTACCAGTTCCTGTGTGCAAGTATTACCATGACAATTTTGGAAAAGTAATTTAATAAAGAAAATTCATAAAATTTATATTTTAATATAATTATATTAAAATATATTTTAATATATTAAATGTATTTAATGTAGTTTATGCCTTTCACACATAGAAGTCGAAGCATTTTGATGAATAGTTGAAACCAAGCTTTCAGACTCCCTTTCATTTACCAATTTCATGTAGTGGGAAGAGCATGTAATAAAACAAATAAAAACAAAACAGAAGCAAACCTGTTCATTAGTTCAGGCTTCACTTTGTGTGTACAATTAAACAATCTGAATCTGTCACAGGTAAAACTTACCTCAATGATCCCATTGTGAGAAATGAAAGAGATACTATGTTGTTCTGGAAATATTTTTAAGGATTTAGTTATTTATTTTAGAGAGAGAGAGCGAGCTCAGGGGGAATGGGGTAGTGGAAGAGGAAGAGAATCTCAAGCAAGCTCCAGGCCCCGTGCAGAGCCCCACATGGAGCCCCACACAGAGTTCAATCCCCCAACCCTGAAAACATGACCTCAGCTGAAGTCAAGAGTCAGATGCTCAGCTGACCAAGCCACCCAGACAGCCCTGTTCTGGAAGCATTTTGTAAACAGGATATTACTATTCCATTGTTTTCAAGGTGGCAAGAATGACTTCATTATTCTCTTTCCAATGTGTGTGTATGGAAAATGATGGGAGTTGGGGGGGGATAAGAGGGATTGGTTTGAAAAGTAGAACCCAATTACTTTTATAATTTTAGGGAAATGGATAAGTACCTTCTTAATAATCATGTATTATTTTAGTGCTCATATTTACCTAATACTGTAGACCTGTTAATATAAAATTAAACCTGATTTTATTGATACAAATTAAATCAAAACATTATCTGTATATAAAACCTTTGAAAGAAAAAAAAACTTAATAGTCTAAGATAAAATATGTTAAAAATATGAAAGAATTTCTTTTTTTTTCTTTTAAAGATTTTATTTATTTATTTGACAGACAGAGATCACAAGTAGGCAGAGAGGCAGACAGAGTGAGAGGAGGAAGCAGGCTCCCTGCTGAGAAGAGAGCCTGATGTGGGGCTCGATCCTAGGACCCTGGGATCATGACCTGAGCCGAAGGCAGAGGCTTTAACCCACTGAGCCACCCAGGTGCCCCCCAAAATATGAAAGAATTTCTTAAGGATGAAATGTAGGCTTATATAATATTTATTTCTATGGTGCATATGCATCTCTGGAGAAAGTTCTGCCTTTTAAGACCATAGGAAATTAGAGGAAGCTAAAAAAAAAAAACCAAAACAGAAAACAAAAAACAGAGAGTGAGACAGAGAAAGCTCTTAAAAGGCACAATGTGGTGGCTCGTTTCACTATTTCAGGCATTGCTTAACAATCTGTTGAGAATGCAACTTGAACTAAACAACAAGAAGGCGTATTTTATTCGCTTTCCAAGAGCGACAGGTGCAAAGAAGCTTGAGGAAAAAGCATTCATTATGGCAAAGGTTAAAATTAGGTACTTAAAAATCGTCATCTAATTTAGGTCATTTATCATTCTCCTCAAAGCCCCTTTTGTACCATTGAATACTAAAGTGCTTAGCTTACTATTAGATCATCACAGCTGCTACAGTATCACTCAAAGCAGATGTTTCACAGACAGAGAGAGCCCAGCTCATTTGAACAGAAACATGGTGACTGCAAGTCACATTTTGGCAGGTCCAGCCGTGAATGTGAATGTACCATGCAGGTGCAACTGTACGTGGTGAATTGTAGGATAAATGCTTTGAGAACGAGAAAAGTGATATTGGTGAGAGATCCCTGAAAGGGTTTTATTCCTGATGGATTAGAAATCCAGAGCCTGTTCACTGTGGTTTGCGCTGATGTGATTCAAACTGCTCCTTCCCTATTGAAAGGAGGGAACAAAAAATAAAATGGTTGGACTAATTATAGCCTATCCTCGTAATCATTTTCCAAATCAATTTGCACTTGGAAGTAAAATAATGAGGATATTTCTTACACGTAAATCATGAACTCATATAATAATATCTTCCCAACTTTTGCCCCTAGTGATAGCAGTGTACGTATTTATATTTCTACATGTTTATGTATATTTACATGGGTGTGTAAAAATCAGAAAAAAATCTGTGAAACTCGGAAATGCAGGACACATACCATAAATTCCTTGTCTAATTCCTTATTATTGTAATTCATGGCATGACATTTCTGTGGGAAAGAAAATGTCCCTTCCACTTAAAAAAATGTCTCTTCTGCTTATAAGAATAAGGTAGAGATATGTGTGACAAGTGGCTAATTTAATTCTCATGCTTAGTAGATAACTAAATGTACTTGAGTTAAGTAGGAGAGATTCCTTTGATTAATCAAAAGAAGTTTAAAAAATATGAGTTGCAACCATTAGATTTAATTACTTATTGAATCACTGTCCTTGATAGATATATATATTTATAATGTATATATGAATTTACATGTATTTATATGTATATATGTGTGTGTATACATATATATATACATGTTATATTTACAAAAATACATTCCTAAAAAACACACATAATGATATTTTTAGAAGCTAATGTAATATAACAATAAAAGCTGTGGCATTGTATTAGTTTCCTAGGGCTACTGTAAAAAATTACCACAAACTGGGTGGCTTAAAAATAGCAGAAATGTATTGGAGGCCACATGCCCTCCAAAGTCACTAGGGGAAAATCCTTTCTTGCTTCTTCCGGCTTCTGGTGGCTCTTGGTATTTTTTGGCTCAGGGCAGCAACAATCGAATTTCTGCCTTCATCTATCATGTCATCTTCTCCAATTTCTCCCTGTGTTTTCTCCTCCTGTGTCTCTTGTAAGGACACTTGACAATGAATTTAGGAACCACTTAGGTATTCCAGCATGACCTCATCTCGAGATAATAATTGCATTTGCAAAAGTCCTTTTTCCAAATAAGGTGACATTTTCACAGGTCTGGGGGATAGGACATGGACATAACTTTGAGGGCGCTACCATTCAACTCACAACAGACATTATAGATGTAAATAGATATTTTAAACAATGCTACTCAAGATCTAGTCCTCAGATGACTACCAAGTTTGTAAACTATTTGCTATTGGTCTGCAACAAGATAAGGAACTCACACCAGGACGTCCATCAACTTTGTTACAAAGCACACCAATAGATTCAGCTAATATTTTTTGGAAAATATTTTTTTGATGATGGAAGTGGTATACTGATTTATTTTCTAGAGCAAGCTCCTTATGGCATCATGGACCAGCACCTTTTGAGTTGTACAGTTCTAAAATATGATGGCGAAATTGATTCTACATTGTTGTGTCCAGTGTAGTCTTATTAGACTGTGAGTCTAATATAGTCACTATGGAAAGCTTCTGCTTGTTGGGAGTGGGGTAGTTACATAAGATACCAGTTCATTGCAGAAATTGGTCATCGCAGAAATCCCTGATTTATTAGTGTTAGATAGGCTCGTAGCAGGTGGTATGGAACACCGTGATGTAATTTAAATGAAGAAAAATTAACATCAAAGTGTTTGGAGACATTTCATCTTTATAAAAAGATTTATTTATTTATTTGACAGATGGAGAGAGAGAGAGCTCAAGCAGGGGAGAAGGAAAGGGAGAAGGGATTTCCTGCTAAGCATGGAGCCCAAAGAAGGGCTCAGTCCCAGAGCCCTGGGATCATAGCCTGAGCTGAAGGCAGATGTTCAACCGACTGAGGCACCCAGAAGCTCCTGGAAACGTATCATTGTCTAACCACGTGGTTTGTTTGTTTCCTATATCATATTATTTCTCACAGAATAGTAAGTACCATGTGAAATACAGTATGTAAAGTTGTTTTGTTGTCATTAAATTGAACACATGTTGTCAAAATCCCAGCCACTGGATTTTTATCTCGCCTATAAAGCTGATGTCATCATCTCCAAGGTATCATTTGTGAACACCATCTGCAAGCCTTTTCAAATCCATGGGTGTCTCTGTTGGCTAAGAAAACTTGATTTGTCCTCAGTTGTGTGCAAGGCAATGCAACTCCTCCTCTGGCTTATCGTGAAGTATGACATTAAAGCTTTTAAGCTAAGGCAACTATCAGAAACTGCAGTAATATTTCTCTAAGCAATGCCATATTTACTTTTCTGTATTGATCATCAGCTTTTCTCTAGAAATCTATTGCTCTTGCTAACCTGAGTGACTCAGGTACTTGTCTCCAGTCAATTGGTTCTTAAGCCCCATTCATTTTTGTTGTGTATTTCTGTGTTCATCTTATTACATATTGTTTTCATTTTCAAAGTTAGGAGCATAAAATCATATTTCCCAAGGATAAAAAGGGCCTAAATCAATTTCCCTAAAGTACATTCTGAAAGCAGCATTAAGTGTGGCATCCACCTTCATTATGCTGTTGAACTTGAATTTGTTGAACTGGGAAGTTAAGATGTTAATGTCAGACTAAATTACGAAATTAAAGTCTTGGGTCATCACGGCCCATTCAGAATTGTCACTTGAGTATGCAGTATATAGCATGACCCTGTAAAAATCACAACATATTTTTAAAAATAATTTCTTTTTCCCCCCCTCTGTCCCCAGGGAACAGTTTCAAGCAAAGCACTTCCATATGGAAAGAGTGAGGAGATTTAACGGGCTGTATAGCATCACTCATGAATAGTCTCAAGAGCATAGCAGGGCTTGAAGATTAGGGTCTATAAAAGCATTTCATTCCCTAGTATGTTCATACACTGTCAGGGCAGGAAACTCCACAAACACAATTATAAACAACCCCAAAAGTCATGTAATCAAGCCTACCATTACACCATCTCTTTGGACCATGGAGACTCCCACTCTAATAGTAAAAAGGAAATCAATACAGTAGCTTCTGGGTCACTTATTCTTGTGAAAGTAAGTTTGGAATATGCATTTTGACATTAATATCTTCACAAATTGAAAAGAATATTCTGGAAAAGAGGATCATTTTTAAAGAGTTAGTGATTTAATAATCATTTCTAGATTATTGAAATCAGCAAGGGTGTGCTTCTCTTTCCATTGCCTTCCATGAACTTGAAGGCAGGCGTCGTTCTTAGGCCTGAGTGCCTCTGTGGCCCAGAGGAGCTGGCAACCTTTAAAGATATCAGATGCTCAGGTCCCATGCCTACACATTCTGATTCATTTGGTTTAATTTTTTCAAAGCTCCCCAGTGAATTAAATGTGCCAGGTGTTGGAGAACAAGGCTTATTCAAGATCAATGATTAACAAATTCTAGTATATAAGAATCACATGAGAGTTTAATAAAATGTGTATTCTGGTGCTAAACGTCCAGAAATTTTGATAGAGTATGTCTCAGTAAAAATCCCATAATCACATTTTTGCAAGCATCCCAGGGGATCCTATACCCATGGTCTATGTACTATATTAGTTGAGAATAAATTAAGCTGAATCCTTAGGGACATGTCCTACCAATTCGAGTACTACTTCATACAATACTGAGCTTGCAGGGAGTTGAACTATCTTGGCTTATATAATCACATTCATACTCAGTTTCCATTTATGATTGGAAAACATATTATGCAAAACTCTAACTTTATAAATGAAAAAACAGTCCATAGAATATTAAAATGGCTTCACTAATTCTATGAAAGAGACATATAGCACCCAGATTAACTCTAGTTTATTGTTTTGTCAGTCTACCCAAATAATCTCAGATTATCTAAATGCTATCCAATTAAAGTTACGGTGGTCTTGCTCGGCAGTCAGATAAATCATGGTAAGACAAAACCATGCTAGAAGATATGTCAGCACAGAAACTCCATAACTAAGAGGCAGAATAGTCTAGGAGACAAGAGATCAAGGGCTTGGGAACCAGAGTTCAGGGTATATTTGGATGTTGGCTCTGCCACTAACCAAGTGTGTGACTCTAGGCAAGTTACTTAATTTCTCTGTCTCAGTTTTCTCATTTGTCACAAAGGATAATTCCTATCTCAAGGTCTTCGCAAGGGTAAATGGATTATTATGTCTACACTTCTCAAACAGCATAATGTAAGTGCTATGCAGATGTACATGATGTATAGTTGACTTTTATGATTTGTAGGTATTTACTGTTTGTAGGTATTTTTAGGAACTATATTTAGATGAGGTGCTGTGATTCATGTCATATGGAGAAGACTGCATTTTTTGTTTTTGGTAAATTTTAGCAAATCTTCCATCGTGTTTAATCACAGGCTACACTTAAAATACCTTTCCATTTAATCAAGTGAGTTGAAAATTGCATGGGGGGATTTATATTTCAAATTTTCTTTTCATTCTATTTGGTTGAGTATCTGCTCTAGTCCTTGTCTATAATGAAACAAAACAAAACAAAACTGAACTGGCTTTGTAGTTGTGTAGTAATATCCCAGAGTGCATGCTAATCAAGTTATAAAAATGAAGATCTCACCACACCAAAAGACAAAGGAATGCTTCGAAGCCAGCTGTGAAAGTTGGGGTGCTGAACTCATTAACTTCAGATGAAGAGTGGTTTTCCAGAGAGAAGGCTGTGATAGGAGATATATTCTTTACCTAGTTTCAAAGGGAAACATGAGTCAATCATTTTCAGGGCACTTTCCCACACCCAGTCCTAAAAGCTATACTGGCTTTCCCCATCAGCAGGGGTACCCAAGAGCAAGGTTCAATAATTCTGACAAACTGCAGTAAAAGACTCTTAATGACATCGGATGGCAGCCATGGAGAGTGGAGACACTGTCAATGTGATGAGCAGTTTTGAAATGACAATAATTATGGTCCAATGAGGCTGAGAAGAAAGGTTTTAGGGCCTATTTTTAGGTTTATGTAATAGTCATCTCTTGCTTTTAGCAACTTCACTGGACCACCTGGTATGGTTTGTTGGCCCAGTTTTATAATTTCCCTTCTCCTATTTTCTCTTCAGTCTAAGTCACTTGACTATGCACTAAATCCTTTTAGGGCATGTGTCTGGAACAAAGCAGAGTTAAAAATATATAAATGAACAGAAATAATGTTACAATGTGTAAAGGAATAAAATTTTGGCAATAGTATGTGGACATGACATATCTTGCTGCCACATTTTATGTTACCTAGAGTATGATGGTTTCCCCTTGAATAGCAGAACTACTTTAGAAATGAGGGACATAGAGTTACAGACTCTCAATTTTTAAAAAATTTCAATTCCAGTGTAGTTAATATACGGTGATATATTAGTTTCAGGTGTACAAGAAAGTGATTCAACAATTCTGTACATTATTCAGTGAGAGGGAATATTACTTTTGATCCATAAATAATTTTGTCTCTATTGAGATAAGGAATGAGTACTGTTACCTGCTATTCTAATAGGGTAAAGGGTTTATATTATTTTTTTCCACAGAAAGTTGTGTTTTGGTTCAGAAATGGGTCAAGTATTTTATTTACTTTTGTTTTTGTTATCATAGTTGTTTTACGAAGAAATAAGGATTTGTAGCATCGGCTTAACACAGTTACCTCCCAAACACTGAGCTGGCAGAAGAAGCCAGAACTCTGTATGTTTAGGAGCAAGCAGAACATACCTCATTATTTGTGATCGTTCCTTTCAACTCATTTCAAACTCTGCCTCTGTCCTGCCAAGCGTTTTAAACTTTGAAGTGTTTATTGCTTGGATTGATAAAAACACTAGCTGATCTAACATTATTTGTGACACTAATAAATCTTTTATAATACAGTGCGCTCAGTTCCTTAAGTAAAAAGAAAATACAAAGGCAAATAGAAGAGGGACATTATGCCACTTTCAGTGTGTTGTCTGTTCATTTTCCTTCTTTCCTGTTTTCCTTGTGTTGTACTTCCGACCATGTTCATTAATTCCTGGCTTCTTTTTCTTTCCTGTCTTCTGTCCAAAACACATTGAAATACTTAAAAATGAGTATTTTTAACAGAAAGCAGCTATTTCAAATATTCTCTCCTTAGGAAAGATATGAGTCTTCTTTAAAAATTGGGGGCATTGAATTTAGGTACTGTCCATGTTTTAACCTAAACATGCTGTTTTACTGATTATCTTAAAGTTTAGCTCACCTAATTTTATTTGTAAACCCCGGCCAACTCCTCCTGCAGGAGTATGATGACCACTTGGTGGCGATGTTGTAGAGGGGATTCAATACTGACTGGGGGTAGAAAAACCCAGGACCTTTCCAACCCAAGAGCTAGCATGTGATTTACTGAATCTCAGTTCTATGTCTTAATTATTCAGAGGGCCTTATAGCATGGAGACTGGCTCAGATTTCCCACAGCAGAGTGATAAAACATGTTACACACCATCATTTTTACATAAATAGCCACCATAGCAAATTAGCAAAGCTGGAAAAATTAAAGCAAAGTCTTTATCTTTCTTTTTCCTCCCAACAACTGTAAAAAATGCCTGAAATGTAAGATATATATGTAAATAAATAAAAACAATAACAACAATAAAACAAAAACAGAAAGAAAGAAACAAGTTCATCTCGTTTGATATAAAAAATATAATGGCATACTAAGTCTTCACTAAATCTGAATTGAATTTCCCACTTCAGGTTCATGTTGTTCAATTTTCTTCATGAACGAAATACTGAGGCCACAGCAAACATATTTTTCCTTATAGATTCTATGCTTTTTAACATTTCGACATCTATGTTTTTGTTTATGCTATTTCCTTTGCACAGAATACTCTCCCCGCTAGACCTCTGTAAACCTCTCCTTCTTCAGATATTTCTCTCTCCTTATTACTCCTCAACAAAATGTTGCAACAGTATTTTAATTAAAGCATGCATATCTCTTTCCCTGATGAAATGTGAATTTTTCAAGGGAAGGGACAATTTTCATTTGCTCTTTTTGGAATTCTCTTGCTTTCCTGCCTGCCTTCTTCCATTCTTTCCCTTCTGTCCTCCCCCCACCCACTCTTTTTAAGTAACTATAATATAGCTATGATAGATCTTACATTGTGTGGATATCGCATATATGATAAATCTAATATGATACCTAATCTAATGGTATTTACCATCTCACCAGAAATAGAGTCAAGTAAATGAGCAATTATTTATGTGTGCCTTATAGGGGACAAGCACTTAGTACTTAGCAATAACCCTGAAAGCTAAGATATACTGAGTAGTTACTGTGTCATAGACACGTATAAGAATTTTCCTTATATTAACTTTCTAATCTTCTTAAAAACCTTTATTGATATGCAATTTACATATTACAAATTTCCCTCACTTAAAATGTACAGGCAGTTCAATGATTTTTATTGTATTTATAAAATTGTGAAACCATCACCAAAAATAACTTTAGAATTTTTCATCATGCCAAGAGGAAACCCTATACCCACAAATAGTCACTCTTTACTCCTTACTGCCTCACATCTTACCTCAGTCCTTGGCAACCATGAATCTACTTTCAATATCTGTGGGTTCTTCTGGACATTTCATATAAATGGAATCATAAAATATGTGTCCTTTTTTTAATCTGGCTTTCTTCAGTTAACACAACAATTTCAACATTCATCCTTATAGTGTGTGTCAGTACTTAATTCTATGTTATTGCCAAATATTATTGCATCTTATAGATAGATCACATTTTGTTCTTTGATCAGTTGATAAACATTTGGATTGTTTCCACTATTCATGTATTAAGGTGTGTGTGTGTGTGTGTGTGTGTGTGTGTGTGTATAAGCTTTCATAAATTTTACATGTACAGGGCACCTGGGTGGCTCAATTGGTTAAGCGACTGCCTTCAGCTCAGGTCATGATCCTGGGGTTCTGGGATCAAATCCCGCATTGGGCTCCTTGCTCAGCAGGGAGTCTGGTCTTCTCTCTGACCTTCCCCTTCTCATGCTCGCTCTCTCTCATTCTCTCTCTCTCTCTCTCAAATAAATAAATAAAATCTTTAAAAATAAAATAAAATAAAGTAAATTTCACATGCACATTCCTAGTCATGAAAATGCTAGGTTATACAGCAACCTCATGTATAATATTTTGAAGTATTGCCAACTCTTTAGAGTGGTGGTATTGTTTACATTCCCACTTGCAATGTATGAAAGTTCCTATTTCTCCACATCCTCCCCAATACTTGCTATTTTATGTTTTTTTTTTTTTTTTATAATAGTCATCTGAATGGTGTGAACAACTGGTGTCTCATTATGGGTTTGATTTGCATTTCCCTAGTGATTAATAACTTTGAGCATCTTCTCATGTGTTTATTGGCTATTTACATATCTTCTGGAGAAGAAAGATATATTAAAAGCTTTAACATTTTAATCTTGGTATCAGTCCATGAATTTGATGCAATTATTATACTCATTTTATGGATGATAACTTAGAGGCCTAGGGAGGCCTAGGGACAAAGAGCTGGATTACAATTACTGTGCTTTGATTCTGGGGTGCATACTGTTAATGACTATCTCTATTGCCTCTCATTACATGTAGGGTAGAAACATAAATATTGAAAGTTGAAATAGTTTCTTTTTCACATATGATAACCAATTCTTTTTTTTTTAAAGATTTTATTTATTTATTTGACAGAGAGAGATCACAAGTGGGCAGAGATGCAGGCGGGGGGTGGGAAGCAGGCTCCCTGCTAAGCAGAGAGCCTGATGCGGGACTCGATACCAGGACCCTGAGATTATGACCTGAGCTGAAAGCAGAGGCTTCACCCACTGAGCCACCCAGGCGTCCCCCAATTCTTAATAATAAACCATAATCTGATATATTATTTTGAAATTTTTCTCTTTACATACCTATAAATTTTTTATCTATATTACAATTATCTAATTTATTTCTGACTTATATTTTTATATTCCCAGTTAAAGTATAAATTCTTAGAAAACACGGGCTTCACTTAAGATTTCTTTTTCTATTTCTGGTATGGTGTTGGACACATACAAAGTTTACTTACAATAAAGTCTTGACTATGAATTGATTTATTTGCAATGCTATTTAAGCTTATGAACATTTTTCAAATTTACCCTTTATTGAATTGTTTTTAGAAAAGAATGTAAATCAAAATTATCTGTGGAACTTGTTTCTCAATACACATAATTGGACTTAGTGCTGAGATCTTCTTTGATAGGTATCATCTTGGATCCAAACACTCAATTACTAAAAGTTTGATCTTCTGGCAGGAATTAGGGTTTGAGGAACCAAGTCAAGGAAATACTGACACTCTTCCTACTGCTATTACAGGGGATCATAATGTCTTTTGTCTTTGGCTACAGAGTCCTCTGTTTTCTGTCAGAATCCATGAAACTGTGCCAAGCTAAATTGTTAACTTGCAAATAAGGTAAATCTCAGACCCTTCACAGTTACTGATGCACTTTTGCTCTGAGAGGCTCATCAATCAGTAAACATTCTCATTTGATTCAATCTTTAATAAGACCCAGAATTACATATTGAGATTTCACGTGGAATATAATCAGTCTACTGGTTGACCCATAATCAGTCTACTCTCTAAGTTAACATTTTACCCCAAAACATCTCTTATTCTATTAACTGTACCATTTAAACTCCAGTCATCCACAATCTTTATCCTTGGTATCAGTCCTTTGACCTGCAATCCTCTCCCATTATATTGTTATCCAGACTTAGCAATCCCTCCTCCATCCTTTAGCCTTCCCTTGGACACTGTTACCTACATTGCTTCTCTCAAGCTCTCCCTTCTAAGAACTAAAATCCCACCACAAAACTCTTAGTGATTTTGTTTTATTCTCATTGGTGTTGGTTCTTTTAGTAGGGAGGGGAAAAGCAATTTTATAGTATTTGTTTTATACTACTTTACAGAATAGTTACTATTATGCTTTCTCTCTTTCTGTATTATAAATTCCTTAAGAATAGTAATGCAAACAAACAAAAAAACAAAAAGGAATAGTAATGCAAGTTTTATTCATTTTGATTCCCTCTATCCCCCATGGCCTGGCATAATTATGTGAATTTAATGGTTAGTAAAACACTTTATGAATGAATAAATTTTAAGTATGTAATTAACCTAATTATTGCACATTCACCAAGTGTGTAATATGATTTCAATATAGACACTTTACTACTTTTTATAAGCCAAAAATACATTAGATGGACATGGTTTGTACTTACAGAGGGAAATTGGTACATAACTAGATTGTTGTCCAAGGGTTTTATTTTCCAAGTTAGTACAGTTAGAATAAAATATCAATAGGTTTTTTATATTAGGCTAAGTGTGTATATCCTGTGCCTCAATTTGGAAGTTTCATTAATAACAAAATGAGTATTAGGAAGATAAGCACACCACAAATAATCAAACTTAATTATGCCCCATTAAAGACATTGCTTTAGGCTAAAACTTTAAAGCAAGGACCCAAAAATATTTGTGTTATATGAAATCAATGATAGTTCTGCTCACTAGGAAACCCTTTGTTCAAGACTTCAATGACAAGGGGTGCCTGTCTGGCTCACTAGGTGGAACATGTGACTTTTGATCTTGGGGCTGTATGAGCCCCATGTTGAGTGCAGAGTTTACTTAAAACAATGAAACCTTTAAAAAAAAGTCTTCAATGACAAGGTATGGAATATATAAAGGAGCATGTAGGAAGTTTGTAGGAAGATGTCTCTTGGTGAATTCCATGCATCCTTATATATATCTCCACCTTTACATGAGAGCTCAGTTTTTCTGAATGTTGTTTAAGGTCTTAGATCTAGAACCCAAAGCATCTGAATTAAAATGTGCTACACTAGGGATTTAGACAACTCTGTAGACCAGTGGCTAACAAATAATACTTAATTTTGGGGGTTTATCATTAAATATGTATTACACAATGCACATTTAAAAATCACTTTATTAAGGCTCATTATTATGTAATTTTATGTAGTATGAAAGTTTTTTTATGAATACAGGTAGATTGGTAGCAAAGAAAGGTGATTTAGAAATGCATTAAGACATCTTTAGTTCATTTTTGCTTTTGTTTCCCTTGCCTGTGGTGATGTGTCTAGTAAGAAGTTGCTACAGCCATGGTCAAAGAGGTTTCTGCCTGTGTTCCACTCCAGGATTTTGATGGTTTCCTGTCTCACATTAAGGTCCTTCATCCATTCTGAATTTATTTTTGTGTATGGAATAAGAAATTGGTCTAGTTTCATTCTTCTGCTTGGTGCTGTCCAGTTTTCCCAACACCATTTGTTGAAAAGACTGTCTTTTTTCCACTGGACATTCTTTCTTGCTTTGTTAAAGATTAGTTGGCCATACAGTTGAGTCCATTTCTGGGTTCTTTATTCTGTTTCACTGGTCCATGTATCTGTTTTTGTGCCAGTTCCATACTTTCCTGATGATTACAGCTTTGTAATATACCTTGAAATCTGGAATTGTGATGTCTCTAGTTTTGTTTTTCTTTTTTTCAGAATTGCTTTAACTATTCAGGGTCTTTTGTGGTTCCATACAAATTTCATCAAGGTTAAAAAACAAAACAAAAGAAAAGAAAACTTTTGCACAGCAAGGGAAAGAATAACAAAACTAGTAGTAGCCTGTGCAATGAGAGAAGATATTTGAAAATCAACATATCTGATAGTTAGTATCCAAAATCTACAAAGAACTTATCATACTCAACACCCAAAAAACAAGTAACTTAGTTAAGAAATGGGCAGAAAAAAATGAATAATGCTTTCCCCAAAAAGACATCCAGATGGCTAACAGACACATGAAAATATGCTCAATGTCATGCATCATCAGAAAAATACAAATCAAAACCATGATGAGATACCATCTCACACCTATCAGGATGGATAAAATTAACAACACAAGAAACAACAGGTATTGGCAAGGATGCGGAGGAAAGGAAACCTCTTGCACTGTCAGTGGGAGTGAAAACTGGTGCAGCCACTTTGGAGAACACTATGGAGTTTCCTCAAAATGTTAAAAATGGAACTACCCTATGATCCACCAATTGTACTAGGTATTTACCCAAAGGATACAAAAATACAGGTTGGAAGGGATACATGCATCCTAATGTTTATAGCAGCATTATCAATAATAGTCAAACTATGGAGAGATCCCAAATGTTCATCAACTGATGAAGGGATAAAGAAGATGTAGTGTACACACACACACACACACACACACACACACACACACACACAGGAATATTACTCAGCCATTAAAAATAATGAAATTTTGCCATTTGCAATGACAATGGATAGAGCTAGAATGTATTATGCTGAGCAAAATAAGTCAGTCAGAGAAAGACTAATACCATATAATCTCACTCATGTGTGGAATTTAAGAAAGAAAACAGATGAACATATGGAAAAGGGGAAAGAAAAAAAGGAGAAGAGAAGAAAACAAGTCATTAGAGACTCTTAATAAAAGAAAACAAACTGAGGGTTCATGGAGGTAGGCAGGTGGGGTATGGGCTAGATGGATGATGGGTATTAAAAAGAGCATTTGTTGTGATGAGCACTGAATGTTATATGTAAGTGATGAACCACTGTGTTCTTCTCCAGAAACCAATATTACACTGTCTGTTAATCATCAAAAGTTAATTAATTAATTGATTAAAAATAGAGATCTTAGACTTAGGCAATTATTTGTAATAGAAAAAAGATTTTAATTTTAGTGTGAAAATCTGAATTTAAATCCTGGCTCTGGAGGCAATGTGGAATTAACGAAAGGTATCACAGTATGTATTTGAATAAAAAAATGACTTTAGTTTCTGTGGATGATGTTTTGGAAAGAGAAATTATTGTTGTGAAGGTAATAGTTTGATGGCTGTTAGCTGTGAAAAAACCCACTATTAAATAAACTTTAGAGAGAAAAGATTAAAAAAATCTGAGAAGAAACCAAAACAAGAGGACAAAAATGATTCTTTGGTTTCAGGTTTTCACAACCCGATAGTAGAGTTACCACAATACTATATGTGTTTCCACAAATATATATTTCCACAAACTATATGTATTTCTACAAATACATATAGTTTGCAAATAGCAACATTTAAGTAGAAATTAACTAATATAAATCATTATCTTTGTGAAGCGAGATCATGGGAGAGAAGGCAGGATGGGAATGTTTCTTTATTTCTTGTTATTTATTATTGACTTTAGAACAATAAAACATTCTAAATATTCAAAAAATGAAATGGAATGGAAAAGGAAAATTCAATGGAGGAAATTTCCTAAAAGTAGTAAGCTAACTGGAAAAATGTATGTTTCTCAAGATGTTGACATACTGCACAGAGAAAATAACTCATAGTTAATGGAATATATTCTAAAAAAAAAAAGACTCATTGTTAGCTGCAATATTGATATTTTTTCTTTGAAAATTTGTGTGTGTGATGAGAAAAAAGCATATAAATAATTTTGCTAATATTGTCAGGGACCAAATTTTTTAGTGTAAAAAAAGAAGAGATATAATCTCAAAATCAAAATGATTATATGGTATTTATTATGAAATGGAAGTCCAGCATGATTTCATAATTTTTTTAAATTAAATAGTTTCTAATTCTTTTTAATGACAAAACCCAGATTATGTTTTGCAAAAATTATTCCCCAAAGTACAACACAGGAAATACAGTCAATAATATTGTAATCACGTTGTATGGTGACGCACAGTGACTCCATTTATCACGTGAGCATTGAGTAATGCTTAGAATTATTGGATCAATATGTTGTACACTTGAAACCAATATCACATTGTAAATTAATTATAAAGAGAGAAATAAAAAAACCTTCTGCACGGAAGGGAACAAGGGCTTCCAGGAACAACTAAGGATTCTGGGTCTGGGGATAGAAATGTGCAAAATAGTACATAAAGACTGTTTGGGAGAGGAAGGAATAAAAGAGCCTTGGACCTGTTGTTTCTGAGTTCCCACAGCTGTGAAATTATAAGGAGTTTTTAGAAGTTATGATTTTGAACACTAGCTCTATAGTGTAATTTGTATTCATTTACTTTCTATAAAAATTTAATAAAGAATATAAAGAATTAGATATAATGATCTTTATGATACTGACAGTTCTCAAAAGTATGATTCTGTGACTCTAAATGATTATATTTAAGAAAACTCAGAACGTTGATGCCTGATGAGAGGCACTGTCATAATCACTTGGAATAAAAAGGACAGTGTCAAATCTGGTCACTTTGATGAGTTAATGATTTACAGGTCAAAGAGTTTATTTAGTAAAACTAGTGCTGGTTTTTTTTTTTTTTTTTGCTTTTTAATAATTTTTAATTAGTTTGATTTGCATGACTTTATTTTGGATCTGTTTAACTGAAGTTAAAAATAAGCAAATCAAACTATAAAAATAATTACATATTCTCTTATTTTATATTCCACATTTAAAATGTGCATTAAAGTTTCTTCAACCCCTACAGGCAATGATTTCACTATACCTTTAGTTTTTCCATTTAGACTTCTTTCTCAAGTACTTGTGATCTATTTTATGAAAAAGTACTTCCTGACATCTGCCTTGAATTTCCTTTTTCCCCCAGTCCCATTCCTGAACCCTCATCTTGTTATCTTCTTTAAGTGGAAAATAGTCTGCTTGACATTATTTCTATCATGTTCAGTTCTGTGTATTTCAGTGAAATCTTTCTTAATTACGTTCTTCCCAAGAGGGCACTTAATCTTTTTTAGCCTGTCTTTATAGATTTTTACCTGTTGGCCCCAGGATAAACCCTATTGCTTTTTAAAGCAACTTCAATAGTTTGAAAGTCTTGGATGTTTTGTTAGAAGAGTCCCCATTAAAACAATATCACAAAATAAAGCTCAATTTTCATGCTTTGAAAGAATTCCCTTTCTCTGAGCATAAGCAGAACCTCCAAGGAGCAAAGTGACATAAAAAATACTACAGTCACTTGTACATTTTGATTCCATCTCTTTTCCCTTTGGTTTATTACCTTTAGTACCTCTAGGGTTCAAACAGAATGATGATACAGTATTTTGGTGTTCATTTGCCTTTAATGTGTACTTCCTATCCAACAGAGCAAAAAGATCTAATGCCTAGATGACGTTACTATTAAATTCATTGTTCCATTTAGATGGATTGTTAGATTGTTTCTTGTATTTATTCACAGAAGTTCAAAAGGAAAAAAGGTCCACAGTTAAAAAAAAAAAAGAAAGAAAAAAAAAGTCATCACAATAAACAGGAAAACATTTGTTACTTCTATTTAAATGACCACTAGTATAATAGCTCAAGATTCACAATGAAGGGAAATATGAAAGTAACTGTACATGTTGTCAACAATATGATTATATCAACCAATAATACAAATCAATGACTCTCTCTACATATGAACAGTAAAGGAAAAAAAAACTTATTTTCACTTTGCATAGTGCTAAGTAGTGTCTGCGTTATGAAATTTCCAGTTAAATGCATATTTTGGGTGAACATATTGAAGTAATTTACAGAGTACATACTGGTTGGCAATATGTCAAAGATTATCAGAGATTGTGGTTTGCTGTGTAAATGGCAGAACAGCCATACTCAAAATATTAATCTTCAAAGTTTGGGCCTTCTAAATATTTTAATGAATACTTGGTCTA
Source organism: Lontra canadensis (assembly GCF_010015895.1). Taxonomy (NCBI): domain Eukaryota; kingdom Metazoa; phylum Chordata; class Mammalia; order Carnivora; family Mustelidae; genus Lontra; species Lontra canadensis. The sequence goes on along the minus strand of NW_022631074.1, from coordinate 5,716,737 downwards.
GCTATGTAATAGGGATCTAAACTGATAAAAGTTTCAAAAGTATCTCCATGTCAATAATATCATTAAAAATTGGATAGAATTTTGGATACTGAACATATAACAAAACAATTCTAGAAATCATTCTGGAGGGTTTTTGTTTTGTTTTGTGTTGTTTTTTGGTCTTTTCCCAGGAGAACTTACTTCAGCTCAGAACTGACCAACTTCAAAAGAGGTTTTTGCAGTTATTTCAGATCTAAAGTTTTACAGGGAGAAAGTAAAACTGTCTTTTGGATAACAACAAAAACAAAACATTCAGTCAAATCTTCCTGTGCAAAACAATTATATTGTATATTCTGAAGCCGTTTCTGAAAATGTATGCATACACAAACTTCCTTGCTTTCTCTTATATATGAGAAAATTAAACAGCTAAAAGCATCACTGTATAAAGGCAATGTTAAACAGTTTTCTAGCTGCTTACTAAACTGTATCCAAAAGCCTAGTTAAATACTTTGGAGACTATGATACAAAACAAAGTTGTGGATCCTTGGTAGATCACAAAAGAAAAAGGAAAAAAAAAGAACAGACAAAAGTCACTGTTCCAACTTAGAATGTGTGGTAGCTTAATCAGTTTAAAAAATTATCAATCAACTACTTGTTTGCATTAAATAATATTTTTGGTTGATTCATTATAGGTAATTTTTGAAAAGGCAAAACAAGTGATTCTGAGCTATTTGCATCTCTTTAGTACAGAATATTATATTTTATTAATTTTTCATATTTACTATTTTTCATGTAGGTTTGAGGTGGCAAAAAAGCAAATCACTGCAATAGACCTTTGTTAAAGCGTTTACCTGGGTAGTGAGGCTTAATGGGTACAAAGCTGTTCTTTTTCTATTATAAACCTTGAGTAGTAAAACAAAAATCATTATATAAATAAAACGTTAAGAAATGTTATTGCTGTATCAAGAAAATAAACCAGAAAAAGATGCATACTCTCAAATATTAAGAATAAAAAATAAATCTAAGTGAAATGTGGTCTCCCCTCCCCCAAATATTCAACTACACTTATGTTTATTTATTTTTTAAAATTTTTTATTTAAATTCCAGTTAGTTAACATACCATGTAATATTAGTTTCAGGTGTACAATTTAGTGATTCAATATTTAACATACAATACCAGGTGCTCATCACAAGTGCCCTCCTTAATCCCCATTACCTATTTAATCTGTCCTCCTCCCATCTCCCCTCTGGCAACCATCAGTTTGTTCTCTATAGTTAAGAGTCTGTTTCTTGATTTGCCTCACTCTCTTTTTTTCCCTATGTGCATTTGTTTCTTAAATTGAACTGTGGTTTTCTGAGCAGTTGATTCTGATAATAATAACATTGATCTGAACACTTTATATTTTACAAAACGTCCTATCTTCGTAGCATTGTTATTTACTAATAATTTGAACCTTACTTCTTACATAATTCATTGCTACAGAATTTATTGTCAATCATTTAATCCAAAATGTGATACTTTTCAGATGTGAATATGTCTTTTAAAATAAATTTCTCTTAATATCAAGATAGGTACATGACTTTGTTTATAATAAGCTTTCTATACATGCTTTAATTATTTTTAGCTTAAGCTGGGCTAATATTCTAGGGCAGATAACTATGTATTGGGTTTTTTTTATAACCAGCAATATAAATTATTTGTTTTTCCTACTTGTATTACTTTAAAAAAATCTGAAAAGTAACCTCTCAACCCTAAAACTCATTTGAAAGACAATTTAAAAAAAAGAAAAATGGTTTTATTGTTAAGATTCATAGTTGCCAGGCCCTGTCCTCAGAATAAATTATTTCTCTTCTAGGGAAATAACTTGTCACTTGAAAATTACTTGGCTCTATTTCAGCTCAATCCATTAAAAACATGAAATGACCAGTCAATAAATGGAAAACTCCAGTTATTGGCTTTTGAATTGTTCTTTCAGAACTGAGTGCCGAAAGTCAGAAGGTCCTTTCTGGACGTACCAAATGAAGTCAGCCCATATGCAAGGTGAGTCAGCAGAGCATAGCCTTAATTTTACACAGTCAAAAATAAAAACTGACAGAATAAAGAAAGCTTTTGGCTTCATCTTGCTATTCTTTATGTTTCTTTTCCAGATTATTCCACTAAACAATTTCTTTATCCCACTAAATCCTTTTAAACCCCATTGTCTTTGCATAGCTTTCAAACTGAACCAATCTGTTTTCTCCAGCATGCATTCTTCAAACTTCTCTCATTGTTAAAAAACCCTTTTGTGTAATGTCTTCATTTTCCTTTTTTGTAATCTCTCATTTTTTTATATATCACATTTAGCCTCTCATTTTCAAGAACCATATTAATATTTTAAATAAGTGGCTTTAAGAAACACCATAGGGTGAGATATATAAACATTAAGTTCTCGTGATATGAGAAGGCATAGCGTCAGAAAAGCTTGTTATTGGATATTAAGGTTTCGAATAAATAACTTAATTTCTTTATTCCTCTTTATCCTCATGTGTAAAATAAAGGAGATACTAATGCCTCCCTTAGAGAATATATTAATACAGTTTTCTATTATTACTATGCAATTTTTAACTATTCTTACTCTTATCTTTTTAGATGCTCATTCTCTAGATGAATCAAAAATTGGCACTGGCTATAAGAAAAGTTCTAACTAAAAATAAACATAAAATTAATAGGCTTTGGGTTTTTTTTTAAATTTTTTTTCACCAAAACTAAGTTAAGAATACTTTCTTTTGTTTAGTGGCATTATTTTGTTATTCTTCTTCAACTATAAAATTACCAGAACTTGGCCTGACCAGCTGAACCTTTTACTCAAAGTCCCTTGACAGATACATACTATTGTGGGAAGACGGACATAAGGTTGCCAGAGTGCAATGACACAGTTATGCAAAAAAAAAAAAAAAAAAAATACAGTTCCCTTTATTCCAGTTCTTCATTCATCCTGGACTTTCTGACATTAACCAATTTCACAAATGACTTTTCAGTTGTAGAAAAACATAAATTGGTAATTACACATTTCCTTAAGTACTCTTGATTCCTAGTGCTGGGTTATAAAACAGATTTTTGGTACATGAAACGCTAAGTAGATTCCTTGAAACAATGAAAAATTTGTTTTTGATTCAAGTTTATCATTAAGCAACTAGTAAATAATTCAAGACAAATGCAAGTCTGCAAAACCTTCACTCTCTCTCTCTATATATATATATTTAAAGATTTTATTTATTTATTTGAAAGACAGAGATCACAAGTAGGCAGAGAGACAGACAGAGAGTGGAGGAAGCAGGCTCCCTGCTGAGCAGAAAGCCCGATACGATACGGGGCTCGATCCCAGCACCCTGGGATCATGACCCGAGCCGAAGGCAGAGGCTTTAACCCACTGAGCCACCCAGGCGCCCCTACTATATTTTTGATCATGATATTTTGGATTTGTTATTCAGATTGGATAAAAATTTAATTACCTCATGTTGAATCTATAAAGGATAAATCCAACTGAACCCACAGGATAGCTCTATTTTCCTTATAAGTGTGTTATCACACAAATGAATAAGCTCTGATTCACTCTCTTGGCTGAGATTCAAACATAAATATATTCAATCAGATAAAATTATTAAATGGTTTATGAATGCACTAAAAAGACTAGCCTATATCCCTGGGGCTAGTGAATATAAATGAGTGATAATTTTAATATCCACTTAGAATAGCTCGTGTTAATAAATACCCAAGAATTTCATGACACTTTAACCCCCAGAGCACCTTGAAATCTGGAGGACTAGCAATCTTGTCTTCGTCAACCTATTTTTGAGTGTCCCTTCTATTTCTTCTGGAAATTCAGCTGTTCCCTGAGGACACACTTCCCTAAAATTTTGTCAAGTGGGGAAGTTTTTCCCTCTCTCTCTCTTTCTCTCTCTCTCACATGTGACTTCAGGTCCTGTGGTGGGTGGTGTCTTTTGTGCTTCCATTTGCTGTTTTTCCAACAAATTCTCCTTTCTTTCCCAAATTATGTCAATTTCTCTGAAGTTCATGCTATCAGACTAAACCTCCAAATTAAACTCTTCTTGTTGATGTCAGCTACTTATTTCCCTATCTACTTATTCTCACCCTCACAACACATTTATGCAAGGTTTTAATGTCTAGATCATTGCCTTTCTTTCCATCATACCCTTGCTTTGATTTTTAGTGTCTTCAATAGCAATCATGTTAATTATCCACCAATACTCTGATTCCCTCAGTTGCTTTTCTTCCACTCAACTTCTTCACAACTCAAGACATTTGCATTAAAAATAATTCTATCCCAGCTCATATCTCAGTTTTAGTCATTCTAGTCTCTGGCCACCAAATTCCAATGCTTCTACATTTTTACAGTATCCAACAATGACATTCAATACATACAAAAGGAGAAAAAGTATTTTTAAATTTTTTATAATTTTTTCTAACATAGTAGAATTGTCATATTAGCCTTCTTGAGAACATAGCATCCCAGGCCTGTATGCCATAGGTAAAGTGTGAGGATATTATTAATGACACTCATATTGATAATCCAAATACTTCCAAAGAAATCACTTAGCACCAGAAGTCTTTATATTAAAAAGGTTGAATATTATTCAAATAGCTAGTGATTGCATTGTATTCATTATTTAAAAATGGGCAGATTAGTTAGGAGATCAGTTGCAAATGATGTGGAAAGATCTGCTTCTGAAATTGTGTGTGACTACAGTAAGAATAAAATTTAATAAATCAATGGATACATTTATTAGATACTTACAATATATTAAATGATATATTCTGTAGCCACTATATATAAAAACTAGGAAAAATCCATGTTCTCAAATAGCATATGATCTGTTGGGGAATAAAAAAATAAATAAAAATTTCCTTATTTAAAATTTATTAATAAAGGTATTATAGAAAATTGAATTTTAAATAAATTATACAGATTATAAAAGACATAATATTTTACGAGGAAAAGTTCCTTTATATTATAGAAGTTGTATTGGATTCATTAGTTAATTTATCACTTTAATTTTTTTATGTTGCTCTCCTGCTATATATTAGGCATTATGCCAGGCCTTGTATTAGAGGTTGGAAATACAAAAGTGAATAAGGCAGAACTTGTCAAGAACTGTGAAGATTCTGAGATTTTACCCTATGCGCAAACTAATAAATCAGGCTGCCAGTTTCATGGATAATGGCAGAGGATATGAGCCTCCTGTTCTGAAGTCTTTATACTTGACAGAACAGCAAGAAGGATTTTCATGTATGAGTTAGTTTTCCTTGTACTCCATATCCCACAAGGGTGATGTGGAGGGGGCTAGGTAGACACTTCACAGGTAGTGGCTTTACATCATGGCTGAGGAACCCTGGGCTTAGGGACCCTGAATATTTTATTATGGTCAGTAGGTAAATTTGCCCTTTGCTCTAGGAGGAGACCTTCATTATACTGATTAGTAAGCAACCCTGTCTCCAAATTTATGTGGAGAGACTAATATTCCAGCACCACTTTCCAGACAGTCATTCTGGAAAATATAATCCTGAACAAAAGCCATTAGTGTCTGCATTAGCTTTCTATTGCTGTGCAACAAATTACCACATACTTCGTGGAGTAAAACATATTTATAATCTCATCGTTCTCATGGGTCAAGCATGTGGTCATGGTTACAAGGCCTCTACTCACAGTCTCATAGACTAAATTCAAGGTGTCAACTAGGTTAAGTTCTTTTCTGGATCTTGGGGTTTCTTCTAGGCCCATTTGGTAGTTGGCAGAATTCAGATCATTAATGAAAGTGGCTACACCAAACAACAGATTTTCATTGTAGACGAAACTGTCTTCTATTAGAAGATGCTATCCAGAACTTTCATAGCTAGCGAAGGGAAATCAATGCCTGATTTCAAAGCTCCAAAGGACAGACTGACTCTCTTGTTAGGGGTTAATGTAGCTCGTGACTTGCATTTGAAACCGATGCTCATTTACTATTTCAAAAATCCTGGGACCCTTAAGAATTACATTAAATCTACTTTGCCTGTGTTCTATAAATGGAACAACAAAGTCTGGATCACAGCACATCTGTTTACAACATGGTTTACTGAATACTTTAAATTCACTGTTGAGACCTATTACTCAGAAGAAAAGATTCCTTTCAAAATATGACTGCTTATTGACAATGCACCTGGTCAGACAAGAGCTCTGATAGAGATGGACAATAAGATGAATGTTGTTTTCATGCCTGCTAACACACTATTCTGCAACCCATGGATACAGGAGTAATTTTGACTTTCAACTCTCGTTATTTAAGAAATACATTTTGTAAAACTACAGCTTCCATACAGATTCTGCTTATGGATCTGGGAAAAGTAAACTGAAAACCTTCTGGAAAGGATTCACCATTCTGAATTCCATTAAAAATATTTGTGATTCATCGAAAGAGGTCAAAATAGCAACATTCACAAGAGTTTGGAAGAAGTGAATTCCAATCCTCAGGATTTGGAAGGGTTCAAGACTTAAATGGAAGAGGTAACTACAAATGTGGTGGGAATAGGGGGAGAACTAGAATCAGAAATAGAGCCTGCAGATGTGACTATAATTGTATGATAAAACTTTAATGGATGAGAATTTCTTTCTTAAGCGTGAGCAAAGAAAGTAGTTTCTTGAGATAGAATCTATTCCTGGTGAAGATGCTCTAAAGATTGCAGTGATGACAGCAAAGGATTAAGAATATTACATAAATGTGAGGCAAAAATCTATAAAAATCCTAGAGGAGAACATAGGCAGTAACCTCTTCAACATTGGCCACAGCAACTTCTTTCAAGATATGTCTCCAAAGGTAAAAGAAACAAAAGCAAAAAGGAACTTTTGGGTCTTCATCAAGATCAAATCCTCCTGCACAGCAAAGGAAACAGTCAACAAAACAAAGAGGCAATCCATGAAATGGAAATGGGAGAAGATATTCGCAAATGATAATACAGACAAAGGGCTTATATCCAAGATCTATAAAGAACTCCTCAAACTCAACATACACAAAACAGATAATCACATCAAAAAATGGGCAGAAGACATGAATAGACACTTCTCCAAAGAAGACCTACAAATGGCTAACAGACACATGAAAAAATGTTCCTCATCATTAGCCATCAGGGGGATTCAAATAAAAAATTGAGATACCACCTTACACCAATTAGAATGGCTAAAATTAACACCACAGTAAACAACATGTGTTGGAGAGGATGTGGAGAAAGAGGAACCCTCTTACACTGTTGGTGGGAATGCAAGTTGGTACAGCCACTTTGGAAAGCAGTGTGGAGATTTCTTAAGAAATTAAACATAGAGCTTCCCTATTACCTTGCAATTGTACTACTGGGTATTTACCCCAAAGATACTGATGTAGTGAAAAGAAGGGCCATATGCACCCCAATGTTCATAGCAGTAATGGCCACAGTCGCCAAACTGTGGAAAGAACCAAAATGCCCTTCAAAGGACAAATGTGTAAAGAAGATATGGTCCATTGGGGCACCTGGGTGGCTCAGTGGGTTAAGCCTCTGCCTTCGGCTCAGGTCATGATCTCAGGGTCCTGGGATCGAGCCCCGCATCGGGCTCTCTGCTCACCAGTGAGCCTGCTTCCCCCTCTCTCTGCCTGCCTCTCTGCCTACTTGTGATCTCTCTCTCTTTCTGTCAAATAAATAAATAAAAAAAAATCTAAAAAAAAAAAAGAAGATATGGTCCATATATACTATGGAGTATTATGCCTCCATCAGAAAGGATGAATACCCAACTTTTGTAGCAACATGGACAGAACTGGAAGAGATTATGCTGAGTAAAGTAAGTCAAGCAGAGACAGTCAATTATTATGTGGTTTCATTTACTTGTGGAGCATAAGGAATAACATGGAGGACATTGGGAGGTGGAGAGGAGAAATGAGTTGGGGGAAATTGGAGGGGGAAACAAATCATGAGAGACTGTGGACTCTGAGAAACAAACTGAGGGTTTTGGAGGGGAGGGGCGTTGGCAGTTGATTGAGCCTGGTGGTGGGAATTATGGAGGGCATGTATTGCATGGAGAACCAGGTGTGGTGCATAAACAATGAATTCTGGAACACTGAGAAGAAATAAAATTAAATTAAATTAAAAAAAAAGAATATTACATAAGCTTAGCTGATGAAGCAGTGGCAGGATTGAAGAGGACTGACTCTGACTTTGAAAGAAATTTTACCTTGGGTAGAAAGCTATCAAACAGCAGCACATGCTACATAGAAATGGTTTGTGAAAGGAAGAGTCCATCTATATGGGAAACTTCATTGTTGTCTTATTTTAAGAAATTGCCAGCCTTGACCACCCCAGCCTTCAGTAAAGCCCCTTTTTTGGAAAAGTATTTTTTTAAAGATTTTATTTATTTATTTTACAGAAAGAGAGATCACAAGTAGGCAGAGAGTCAGAGAGAGAGAGGAGGAAGCAGGCTTCCCACCGAGCAGAGAGCCTGATGCGAGGCTCAATCCCAGGACCCTGAGATCACGACCTAAGCCAAAGGCAGAGGCCTAACCCACTGAGCCACTCAGGCGCCCCTGGAAAAGTATTTTTTACTTGAGATATGTACCTTGTTTTTAACCATAATGCTATTGCACAGTTAATAGACTACAGTATAGTGTACAGCTAACTTTTTCATGTACTGGGAAACAGGAAAATTTGACTCACTTTATTGCATTATTTGCTGTATTGTGGTGGGCTGGAAATAAACCTGCAATGTCTTCAAACTATATCCATAATATTTAAGAATTTTAATATTATATATAATATGTACATAATATTGCATGTCATCAGGCGGGTGGAAGTAAAAAGCTTTTCATGCTATCAGTCCTCAGATATTTAGTTTTTGGGGAACTATCCTGTCTGAAATATATCATGGACACATAAGAAAATATTATTGATCCTGACCCTGGTTTCCAGTTATGGTCTCCCTTTGGTTTTCAACAAAACTATGTTCCATGTTAAAGGATATAAATGGTGAATATCCATCTCCCCCTAAAGTATTTTCAAGTATATTTTCTTTTCTCTTCTTCCTTTTTTTGGGGGGAGGGAGCACTTGTTAGCATTTAATTAGCCCCCCCACCCAAGCTACTGGCTTCAAGCTACTAGAACGCAGACATCCCCCTACACCCTTAATCTTGTCCTCTGCTCTTCTACTGAAGGATTTGGCCTTCTTGATGACAAGATGTTTTGGGAGTTTTCCCTTTTCCAAAACTTTGTAGTAGCCCCATTGCACCACATCCATGATAGGAGCAACTCCAGTCTTGTTTTTGGCGGAATTTCCCAGTGTCTGCTCACTGACTGAGGTCCACAGTTTATCAAGGTTGACATTTGGGTAGAAGCTTTAGTTTCTTTAAGTGGTAATGTCTCCTACCAACTTATCCACAGTATTCTGGGTGTTTGTTGAAGCCGATCCTGTGGTGATGAATGCCACTAGCATTACCCCGGCCTCCTAGGTACTTCCCATGCTTGCTGATGGAGCCCTGGCTGTGGCTCACATAGCCCTGAAGTTTCTAAGTCTTCCTCAGTCTGGAAGGCATGTAGGCATGTCAGCAGCCCAGATGAAGTCATATATATATATATATATATATATATATATATATATATATATATTTGTATTTGTATTTTAAAGGTTTTATTTATTCATTTGAGAGGGAGACAGACAGAGGCAGAGGCAGGATCCTCGCTGAGCTGGGAGCCAGCCTTGAGCTCGATCCCAGGACCCTGGCATCATGACCTGAGCTGAAGGCAGATGCTTAACCGTCTGAGCCGCCCATGTGCCCCTCAAGTATATTTTCTGTGGTGATCTTATAATACCACAGAATGTCAATTTGTTGTGCAGAAGTAGCTTATTTTAATTTATGCAAATTTTTTATTATTTGCTTTAAAATTTATCCAAAATCTAATTTGCCAAATTATCTGTTTTCAGTGGATATAATAAATTTCAGAAATAAATCAATAATTTTAGTTATTAAGGAATATCTAAATAGGAAACAGGATTATAATTTTGTAACACTGAGTACTGAATACAAAGATTTATCCAAAGACCATAATAAAATTACAATCTAATATTAATAACCCACACATGCACCCATGCATGCACACATACTAGAAAACAATGAATAAAGCATTAATTAATTTTTGTAAAATTTGAATGCAAATACATATATATTTGTGCTTATATTAAAAATGTCTATAAGGTTATGAAACCAGGTTACATTTTCTGGAGAATTAGATGAAGAGGTTTCCTATTTTTGTTTTAGACATTATATTTAATAATAAACATAATGAGCCCAAATAAATATATCAGTAAAAATAACTTTTTTTCCTTTTTGAGAGAGAAAACACGTGTTGGGGGGTGGTCAGAGGGAGAGAGAGAAAGGGAATCTTAAGCAGGCCCCATGCCCAGTGAAAAGCGCAAGGTAGAACTTGATGTCATAACCTTGACACCATGACCTGAGGCAAAATCAAGAGTTGAAATTTAACTGACTGAGCCACACAGGCTGTCCATAAAAATAACTTTTTTTAAAATAAGGTTATAATAAGTAAAACAAAATGAAGGCCTGAATTAGAATAGTGTGTTATGTAGCTTGGTGGGTAGTTGGGAGAAAGGAACAAATTTTTCTCATGTTGGTATTCAGAAGTGTACTTAGTAGGACATAGTGCCAATTCAGGCAAGGTGGGCAAAGAAGTTTTGTAGTTATGACATGACTCAGTTTCCTGGCTGATATATCTTTCACTTTGAATTATCAGGCTTTGGATAAAGATTAATTATTAATTAAATACTGCATAATGCCCTTTTGTTTAACCCAAGAAACTATGTAATGACCAAAATATTTTCTATATCACTAGTATAGAAGTAGACAACTTTTCTTTGACAAGAGGTAAACTGATATTAACCCAAATTGTTGAGAAATGATTTTGGTTAAGTCTATTATTTTTAATCTAGGAGCTCCACTGGGATGCTGGAGTTAAAAAAAAAAAAAATTCTAATTGCCTAACAATGGATTTTGTTTTTTTCTTTTTTAAATCTGGCCTACATTCCAGGATCAGGGTCAGAAGTTCCTTAGAGATAAGACCAACAGCACTTAGTTAATATTAAATCCAGTAAAGGTAATATGCTGACTACTGTTTCATACAGGTATGCATTTAACCTCTTAGAGGTTCTTTTTTAATCTAGTCAAGGATAAGCAAGCCTTAGTTATTCTAGGCAGTAATAAAGTGTCTTCAGTAAGTAGCATGCACATTTCTATCAACTACCCTGACTATTCAATTTATCAATGCCAGAAACTCATTTAAATTTCTAACTGAATCTTATCTTTGATAGTTTTTGTTCTAGTTTTTGCTAAGTCCTACGGACAAATTCCTGCTAATCTAAGAAATAAATCTTTATTTTAAAAGCATATTTACTATTTATTCAATTTAAATACTTAAAGCATACTTACTATTTATTAGAGATACCTTAAGAAATAAAGTATATAATTTCCTTACAAAAGACTAGTTGGAATTCATTACTAGGCACAATATGTCTGGCCTTTTTCTTCTTTATGAGAATTTGCTAATATGTTGCCTATGGGATATAAATATTTGAAATGAGTCTTGTTCCCACAGTGGAAAAAATGAAGAAAATATTGATAGTTTAACTTTGCCTATTTTTTTAAAAGATTTTATTCATTTGACAGAGAGAGAGAGAGAGCATAAGCAGGCAGAGAGGCAGGCAGAGAGAGAGGGGGAAGCAGGGTCCCTGCCAGGCAAAGAGCCCAATTAGGGGCTCAATCCCAGGACCCTGAGATCATGACCTGGGCTGAAGGCAGAGGCTTAACCCACTGAGCCACCCAGGTGTCCCAGTTTAACTTTGCTTATAAAATAAAAAAAAAAAATCAAGAACAGTTGATGCCATATTTTATTGTGTTGTATATGTGTGTGTGTGATACATTTGAGCTTTAATATTAGTTTGCATATGATCCTGAATGCTATAAAGTAAAATTTATTTTGGATTAAATGTATCGTAGCATTCTTCTCAAATTAGAACAAAGAAGGAGTTTTAATATTACTTTTTACTTGTTTTTGAAGAACATCTTTTATTCATTTTCACATGAATATACTATAACACATAATTATAGTTCATGACCCATAGTTACTTTCAGAATTATAGAAATGTATTGAAAAATTTATCTCAAGAAAGCTCATTGTTCTAGTTTCAAATATCCACTGTTACTATGCAGCCTTATCTTCAGTTGTAGTGTCTTGTCATAACAACCATTGTATACAAAGGGAAGATTGTTGTATTCAAAATTTCCAGGTATGTATCGTTTTTAAAAACTACTTCTAAATCAGTAACTAGAAAATTTGCATATAGGTCAGTACAAAGCTAAAACCATTGTTTTTGTCTTTGAAAACATATAAAGAAGTTACTAAAATTTGTAAATATTAAATCTACACAATCACAGATAATATTTATATACTTACTGCTTAAGATACATTTTCTTTAATGCATATACAGTGAGTAAATGAAGTGTTTCCTCTTTCTGGAAGAAGAAAGTCAATTTTATCATACATTATTTGCCAATTATCTTACAGATTTTATTTCATGGTGTTTCCAGATAAATTTGAAATAAATTATTCAGTCCTTCAGTTTCAGCAGAATCAACTAATTTCCATTCTATGAATATTTGGAGCCTCTTCACCCTTAGCATCTGCAGTCAATATTGTGTGATGCCTATTTATCAAGCTCTGTATTCAGAGAACCACATTTAATCCTACTCTGTTGCTATATGAACTTGCTCAAGTCACTTAACTGCTCTGTATCTTACAGTGGTTTTATGTTTGCAATACAGTTAATAACAACAAGATCTAGACTGAAGTTTTGTTGTAAAGATTAGATGACACGTGATGTGATGAGCACTGGATAATACACATGAGCACGGGATAATACACAATGAATCATTGAACATTATATCAAAAACTAATGATATACTATACCGGCTGATTGAATTTAAATAAAAAAAAAAAGAAAAATAGCTTAAAGACAAATAAAGAGATAAATACATTCCTTGGAATCTTCATATTTTTATTACATACCTGATAATATTTTTAAAATGGTTAAAATACATAAAAATGATCAAATGGCTATAAAATTTTAGCAAGATATCATCCTTTGTCACATGTTTATATTTCTAATAATATAATTCAAGTCCATTTACTCGAGTTCCAACTCTTTCACCAGTTGCCCAATGAACATTATTTTCTTGGATGGATTCCATCACTATAAGCTTAACAGATACCAAGACAAACATATACTTCCCTTTCTAAATTAGTGCTTCATATCAGATCTCCTCTCCCGATTAAGTTCCCAGTCACTTAAGGATTAAATCTTGGAGTCATCTTTGACTTATTCATTTCTTTCGTATGATTTTTGGGAAATAGAGATCAGGCACTAAGTTTATTTACTTTTTATTTTAAAATGTTTCCATTTCTGGAGCTCACTCTCCTTTTTTTCTTGTCCTACCACCCTAGTCAAATTCATTACCACTCATTCCTGGTTTATAAGAGTAGGTGCCCAGCTTGCTTTTTAAACTCCTATCTATTCATTACTTCTGGAAAATCCATGATTGGATGTCAGTTATGTACATTGCTTCCCTACACAAAAGCCTCCATTAACTTTTCTTTTCTCCATGATGTTAATCATATTTTTTTTATTTTTTATTTTTAAAGATTTTATCTATTTATTTGAGAGAATGAGAGAGAGCATGAGAGGGGAGAAGGTCAGAGGGAGAAGCAGACGCCCCATGGAGCTGGAAGCCCAATGCAGGACTCCATCCTGGGACTCTGGGGTCATGACCTGAGCCAAGGGCAGTGGCTTTAACCACCTGAGCCACCCAGGTGCCTCTCCATGATGTTAATTATAACCTTTCTCTCCCAGTCATCCCATTTCTTCCAACCTAGCCCATACCTATCCAATACTTTCACACAGTGAAAACCTGGAGTATTCCTTGTATTATAAGAACCATGTTTATTCCTGCTACAGTTCTTTGTCATGTATTGTTTATGTCATCAAATATGTCCTCTTCTTTATTTTTTAAAAATATGGCTATATTCTATATAACTTTTAAATTCAAGCCACGTTTTAGGTTTTTATAAAGACATTTTCGACTATATCAGCCTGCCATGATTTCCTCCTCTTGTGAATTCTGACTTTCTGGCTATCCACAGTATTTCATGCTTAATAAGTTTTGGTCAATCTATTCCAACTGGACCACTGGCCATAGCAATTATATTTACCTCTTGCCTAACTGACATAATGCTTTCTCTGATCTATCTTTTTATATATTGTCTTCTTTTGCCTGCCTCTAACATTTTGTCATTTTTTTATGACTCTGTCTTTGACACACTCTTTTCTATTAGCTCCCATCAATGTTTTGCTTACTCACACAAGCAGATTTAACATTGAGGCTTCAGATCCCATTAAAATTTGTATTTCTGGCTCCAATTTCTGTTCTGCATTTTGATGCCATATATTTAGTTGCCTACTAGACATGTTGATTTTAAATAATATTCTGACATCTTAACTTCAAATATATCTAAAAATGAATTCATAATTTTTCTTATCCCCCAAATGTTTTCTTCCTTTGGTATGTTGTAAGTTTTCTTGTTACCCAGCTTCTTAAATCAGAAAATTTTGGATCACCTTGACAGCTTTCTTTTCTCTCGTACTTCTCACATATTATCCAAATCATGTTGATTCTACTTTGTAAATCTTGCTAGTCTTCATACTCACTATCCTTATAGGGACTGGTTCCACCTGCTCAAGACTCTTCCAATTGTGTGATATTCTCCTCATGTCTTTCTTACATAACCCTCCCTAATTCCTGACTTTGGCCAGACTTATTGAGAATTCATGTCACATTAGGTCACTTTCTTTTTGGAGTTCTAATTTTGGGACATGGATAATGGTTCCTTTATATCAATATGATTAACCAGAGAATTGGTGACAATTGTCATTATATAATTAATATAACTTTGATCTAATTGTGTTATTAATTCATTGCTGATTAACACTATATACTTTACACATTAATATTTCTGTACAAATATATGGAAATAATTGTGGACAAGAATATGTATAATTAAATAATAACTTGATGAGGAGGACAATATTTTAGTATCATAAACCTAATAGATCTGAGTTTTACTGCCGAAGAGAATGAACAGATAAGAAGCTAAAGTTATAGTCACCGACAATTGAACATAAAGTAAACTATTGATAGATGTCTAATAATTCTGAAATGTTTAAATTTTGATACAATCTTGAAATCTTTTTTGAAAGACACATATAAAGTGACTAATTGTTAATTTTGAAGTTTTTTCAATATATTGCACCTTAAGCAATTTTATTAAAGGAAAACTTTTTTATGTCCATTTAAGGTTAATTTGGATTCTATAATACATATTCACAATTGTATGGAGACATAGACCTTCATTAGCATCATCTGCATAGTCAAAGTCATCACTGTAAAAATAAACATATGAAACCTATTGAATGGGAAAATCACATTTCTTCCTTATTAATTAATACTTCCAGACTTAGTTACAGGGTAGGTTTTTACCCATACTTTCAAAAACATCTGGAACATAGTCATCTTTTGAGGTTGATTTTTTTTTTTTATTATGTTATGTTAGTCACCATACAGTACATCATTAGCTTTTGGCATAGTGTTCCATAGTTCATTGTTTGTGTATAACACCCAGTGCTCCATGCAATCCATGCCCTCCTTAATACCCATCACTGGGCTAACCCATCCCTCTGCCTACCTCCCCTCTAAAACCCTCAGCTTGTTTCTTGGAATCTGTAGTCTCTCATTGTTCATCTCGCCCTCTGATTCCCCCTCATTCATTTTTCCTTTCCTTCTCCTAATGTCCTCCATGCTATTTATTATGTTCCACAAATAAGTGAAACAATATAATAATTGATTTTCTCTGCTTGACTTATTTCACTTAGCATAATCTCCTCCAGTCCCATTCATGTTGATGCAAAAGTTGGATATTCATCCTTTCTGATGGCTGAGTAATATTTTATAGTACATATGGACCACATCTTCTTTATCCATTCATCTATTGAAGGGCATCTTTGTTCTTTCCATAGTTTGGTTATTGTGGACATTGCTGCTATGAATATTGGAGTGCATATGGTATTTCTTTTCACTACATCTGTATTTTTGAGGTAAATACCCAGTAGTGCATTTGCCAGGTCATAGGGTATTTCTATTTTTAGTTTTTTGAGGAACCTCCACACTGTTTTCCAAAGTGGCTGCACAAACTTGCATTCCCACCAACAGTGTAAGAGAGTTCCCCTTGCTCCACAACCTCTCCAACATTTGTTATTTTTGTCCCGTCAATTTTTGCCATTCTAACTGGTGTAAGGTGGTATCTCAATGTGGTTTTGATTTGAATTTCCCTGCTGTCTAATGAGGATGAACATTTTATTATGTGTCTATTAGCCATCAGTATGTCTTCTTTTGATAAGTGTCTGTTCATGTCTTCTACCCATTTTTTGACTTGATTATTTGTTTTTTTGGGTGTTGAGTTTGATAAATTCTTTATAGGTCTTGGATATCAGCCCAATATGGGAGCAGCCAACTACATAAACCAACTGTTAACCAAAACAAAGAGACATATTGATAATAATACCTTAATAGTAGGAGACCTCAAAGCTCCACCTTAGCAGTAGACAGATCATCTAAGCAGAAAATTAACAAAGAAACAAGAGCTTTAAGTGACATGCTGGACCAGATGGACCTCATAGAGATATACAGGATATTCTACCCTAAAATACCAGAATACTCATTCTTCTCGAGCGCACATAGAACTTCCTTCAGAATAGACCACATATTGGGTCACAAATCGGGTCTCAACCGATACCAAAAGACTGAGATTACTCCCTGTATATTCTCAGACCATAATACTTTGAAACTGGAACTCAATCAGAAGAAAAAGTTTGGGAGAAATTCAAACAGTAGGAAACTAAAGACCACCCTGCTCAAGAATGTTTGAGTCAGCCAGGAAATCAAAGAAGAATTTAAACAATTCATGGAAACCAATGAGAATGAAAATCTATTGGTCCAAAACCTATGGGCTATGGCAAAGGTGGTCCTAACTGGGGAATATACCATATACCATCCAAGCCTCACTCAAAAAAATAGAAAAATCCCAATTACACAAACAATCTTCACACTTTAAAGAACTGGAGAATCAACAACAAATAAAGCCTAACCCACACATGAGAATAGAAATACTTAAGATTAGAGCAGAGATCAATGAATTCGAAACCAGAAATACAATAAAACAGATAAACAAAACTAGAAGATGGTTCTTTGAAAGAATTAATAATATCAATAAACCACTGGTCAGACTTATCCAAAAGAAAAGAGAAAAAACTCAAATTAATAAAATTATGAATGAAAGGGATTACAACTGACACTAGGGAAATAGGAACAATTATCAGAAATTATTATCAACAACTCTATGCTAATAAATTAAGAAACCTGGAAGAATTGGATGCATTCCTGGAAACCCATAAACTACCAAGACTGAAACAGGAAGAAATTGATAGCCTGAATAGACCAATAACCAGTAAC
Organism: Lontra canadensis; assembly: GCF_010015895.1. Taxonomy (NCBI): domain Eukaryota; kingdom Metazoa; phylum Chordata; class Mammalia; order Carnivora; family Mustelidae; genus Lontra; species Lontra canadensis. The sequence goes on along the minus strand of NW_022631074.1, from coordinate 5,699,079 downwards.
AAGATTGAAGCAGTGATCAAAAACCTCCTAAAAAACAAGTTCAGGACCTGATGGAGTCCCCGGGGAATTCTACCAAACATTCAAAGAAGAAATAGTACCTATTCTCCTGAAGCTGTTTTAAAGTATAGAAACAGAAGGAAAGCTTTTGTGGATAATTTAAGAATTTATAGTTTTTCTTCTTAACTGAACTATTGACATCTTTGCATCCTTCATCCTTCATTCAAACCAAATTTGGTTTCCAATGCTAGTAATAGCTGTAATTGTGTAAGGGTATGAATATTTGTACTGTTTCTACCTACTGGTCATTTTACAATAAGTAGATTTTTTTTTGTATGAGTGTAAATTATAAGAGTCTTATTTTTATTTTATTTCTCTTCTAGAGTTTATACTTTAGCAACTCTATGATTTTCATACACAGTTTGAAGTTACTCAGTTATTATAGTTGATTACATCTTAGTATAGAATTTTCTCATCAGTGTTCCATTATTTTAAAAATGTTTCTTTTTGGCTTATTACATGCGTATCCTGTTGTATCAATGTTTCCTCACTATAAATAGTAAGTCAGTTGTTTACTCCTTGCAAATATTTCATACTGGCTTCAATTTTTGCTATTCTTATGAAATTAAAATTGTATCTCAGTTATTTTGCCTTCCCCTTGTTTCTATTGCATTTGAGTACTTTTTGGTATGTTTATTGTACATTATTTTTTCTTTTTTATGAAGTGCCTATTAAATTTATTTGCCCACTCACCTTTTAATTTTTTGGTCTCTTTCTATATAAATTTAGGAGTTTAAAATATATGTGTGTGTGTGTGAGTATGTGTGTGTGTGTGTAAATATATATATAATACTTATTCCTTTGTAAATTTTATGTATTGCAAATATTTTCTCATTTTTCAGATTTTTTCATGTTTTTATGGCATTCTTTAAGTAATGGAAAACCATAGTCTCAGTACATTCAAATTCATAAATCTTTCCTCTATAATTTGGACTTTTTGTGTAGAAAATCTTCTTTTACCCCAAAGTTTACAGTTATATTGGTTAAAAAGATTAATGTTTTTGTTTTTATACTTAGATCCTTAATCCATGAAGAATTTTTACAGTGTGAGGTAGGAATCCACTTTATTTGTTCTTCACTTTTTTTTCCACTTTCTAATAATTAGTCATTATAGTGACTTTACATCTAATGAAGACAATTTAATGTGATATATGTTTTTGGTAAGATAATTATACCATCTTTTTTTATAAGAACTTATTGTATATGTTTTCTCACATCTTAAAAAGTCTATATCTTTATATTGTAGACATGTTTCAGGTAATGAGTGTATTTCTGGTTTACCAATTACAGTCTTAAATCCTGTCTTTTATTTGAAGTTGTAACTCATTTAGATTTATCATATTTACTGAATTTAGTCATCCTTACTATTTTATGTTTTTCTCTTGAGCTGCTCTTTGTGTGTTCTTTGTATGTCTTTACTTCTTTACCTTATTTTGGATTAATTGTATTATTTACTTTTCTTTTATTTCAAGGTTTTTCCTCTGCTGGTTTGGATATTATATATGATATTTATAATATTTTATAGGCTTTTTAAAGATTCATTTATCTATTTGAGAAAGAGAGAGCAGGAAGAGGAGCAAAGAAAGAGGGAAAAACAGACTCTGTGCTGAGCAGGGAGCTGGATGTGGGGCTTTTCCTTAGGACCCTGAGATCAGAACCTGAGCTGAAATTAAAACTGATGTTCAACTGAGTGAGCTACCCAGGCATCCCTATAATATTTTAGAACATAGAAATTTTAATGTGTCTAATGATGTTAACAAATTTTAAATGAATCTTAAAATTAACCAGTTTCAGGGCGCCTGGGTGGCTCAGTGGGTTAAAGCCTCTGCCTTCGGCTCAGGTCTTGGTCCTGGGATGGAGCCCCACATCGGGCTCTCTGCTCTGCGGGGAGCCTGCTTCCTCCTCTCTCTCTCTGCTCTCTGATCTCTGTCTGTCAAATAAATAAATAAAATCTTTAAAAAAAAATTAACCAGTTCCTTTCTTTTCTTTGGAACAGTGTAACTAAGATGACATTCCTCCCAATGTGTAGACAGTTATATTATATTATATAATTATATATTTTATGTTATATAATTATATATATTAGATATATCTAATATCTATATCTAATATTTGCCTAGATTTGCTCAGGGGTTTAACAGTTTCTTTGCTTATCATTTGTCTAATATCTCAGACCTTCCTTCCTGGTCATTTTTCTTCTGTTTTAAGGACTTCCTTTAGAATTTTGCTTAGTGAGGCATTTTGCTGCTCTCTCTCTCTCTCTCTCTTTTTTTTTTTTTTGGTCTAAAAATATGTCTATTTCACCCTTGTTTTTTTTAAAGATTTTTTATTTCTTTATTTGAGAGAGAGAGAGAACAAGAACATGCAAGCACTCTCACACGAGTGGGGGGAGGGACAGACAGAAAGGGAGAGGCAGACTTCCCGCTGAGCAGGGAGCCTGATGCAGGGCTGAATCTCAGGACTCTGGGATCCTGACCTGAGTGGAAGGGAAATGCTTAAGAGACTGAGCCACCCAGGTGCCCCTTTATTTCATCCCTGGTTTTTTTTTTTTTTTAAAGATTTTATTTATTGTTTATTTGTCAGACAGAGATCAGAAGTAGGCAGAGAAGCAGGCAGACGGAGAGGAGGAAGCAGGCTCCCGCTGAGCAGAGAGCCCAATACGGGGCTCGATCCCAGGACGCTGGGATCATGACCTGAGCTGAAGGCAGAGGCTTTAACCCACTGAGCCACCCAGGCGCCTCTCATCCCTGTTTTTGAAAGGAAGTTTCCTTGAGAATATATTCTAGGTGTACAGTGTTTTTGTGTTGTTTTTTTTCCCCCAGCATACTCAAGATATAGTTTTCCAATCTTCTGTCTTCAGTGTTGTTAATGAATCAGTCTTATTGTTGCTTCTCTGCAAATACTTTGTTTTTTTTTTTTTTTCCCCCCTCTGGCTACTTTAAAGATCTACTTTTTGTTTTGGTAATAAGCTATTTTATTTTCATGAAATTTAGATATGGATTGCTTTTTATTTATTCTAAGTGAGATTCTAAGTGAGAATCTGAAGATTCATGTTTTGTATCTGTTCTGAAACTTTGCAGCCATTATATATTTTACTGACTATTGCTACCCTATCAACATACTATATGTATTTTAAAAACCAACTGGAAAGAATTAAATTTTATAAAATGTAGATAGGAAAAAACCATGTGGGCTACAAAAAAAATTGGATAAAACATAATAATTTTTAAAACAGCCAGAGTTCTATTAATAAGATAGGAAATCAAGTAGAAAGATACTAGTCTCTAATTTCTATAGATGTTCATACAAGATATGATGGCAGATGTTTTTTTCTGTATCTGAGCTTCATGACACTAATTAGTTCAATATTTTTTTTGATTAAACTGTATCTGAGCTTAACCTTCTTCAAAAGAGTATTTCCTGAAAGCACCAATCAAATCACACATACTTTTCTCTGTGTTTTAGAGTTTTGAACATTTCTTTGTGTATTTCATAAACTGTAAATTAAACTTTCCCAGTATTACTGCATAACCATATCTAGGAGTCCATGATATCGCATTCCGGTCTAAAACTGGCTTTAAAACAATATACACACATTTGGAAAAAAAAGAGTAAAGCATATTTTCATTTTGGATGCATCATTATTACATAGAAAACACCCCCCTCAAACTTTTCTTTCCTCTAAATAGGTCTTTAGTGCAGTTACATCTGCAAAATCTGTGAATGTACATGTATTTTGCTATTCTCTTTGAAGACTCAAGATTTATATCTATTTTATCTAGAATTCAATGATTCATCACTTACATATAATACCCAGTGTTTATCAGGACAAGTGCCCTCCTTAATGCCCATCCCATTTAGCCCATTGCCCACCTTCCCTCCAGCAACCTTCTGTTCATTCTTTATAGCTAAGAGTCTGTTTTATGGTTCACCTCTATCTTTTTTCTCTTGCACCTCTTGTTCATTTATTTCATTTCTTAAATTCCACATATGAGAGAAATCATATAGTACTTATCTTTCTCTGACTGACTTATTTCACTTAGCATAATCCTCTCTAGCTCCATCCAGGTCATTGCAAATGGCAAGATTTCATTATTTTTTATGATTGATTAATATTCCAATATTCCATGTATGTATATACAACAACTTCTTTATTCATTCATCAGTCAATGGACATTTGGGATCTTTCCATAATTTAGCTATGATTGAATTGATGCTATAAACATCAGGGTACATGTGCCCCTTCAAATAAGTATTTTGTATCTTTTGGTAATACCTAGTAGTCTGATTGCTTGATTTGAGAGTAGTTCTATTTTTAACTTTTTGAGGAACCTCCATAATGTTCTCCAGAGTGGCTCTACCCTTTTGCATTCATACCAACTATATCAGAGGATTGCCCTTTCTCTGCCTCCTCACTAACAACTATTGTTTCCTGTGTTGTTAATTGCATTATGAATATTGTGATAAGCAGGTAAGTAGAAATAAAACAAAATTTTAAAAATGTAGTGTCCAGGGTGTTACCATTCCCAGATCTCCCTTCTAGTAGAGGATAATGGGATTCAGATATATACACAACACCATTTTTTACTACATGGATCTTAAAGTTTCTATTTTACATTCATAGTTATACTTAAGGCTTGATATTTTATTGTCTAGATACCAAATGCCAATTATCCTTTACTGAGGGAAGTATGCAGTCATTAGAAATCTTTGGAAGTGCTGATAGATAATCCCTTTCCTGATATGTCATTCTGTATAAACATGGTTTATTGGCATTATATGTAAATTAGCTCAGAGCACACAAAAGTAATTCAGACAAATTAAAGTATTTCAAGCAGAAATATAGATTAGTCAATTCCATTATAAGGAAAATAATATTTGAATTTTTTTTTAAATTCTTGTGCCTACCTTAGAGATTCAAATTTGTCTTTTAATTCTTTTGAGAGAGAATATCCCATCATCTTATTACATATTTATTAATTTCCACTCATAATTATCTGGCGAATTAAATAACCTTTTAAAAGAAATCTTCTTTATGTATATATATGTAAAACACAGGGAAACTGTTGTATGAAAACATTTATTTGAAAAATTTCTAAAAGGATATATCTAAACAACTTACATTTCAAACTTGTCATCACTACTGGCTTCAGTTCTACTCTTGCTTCAACTATTTTTATAAATCAGAGAATATTCAAGAGAATCAGTTTTGGAAATTGAGAGGACAAAGGCATAGCAAATATCCGAGAAAAAAGCAGGTGCATAAAATGAATGCACATTCATGCATCCCTCATGAATTCTTTTTTTAAGGAAACACTTTATATATTTTAGCCCCTAATTCTTTCATTCATTCACTTTGCAATCCAGAAATATTTATTTTCATCTTCTATGTGACATATGCTGTTAAAAGTGTAGGTAGATATTTGTTCTTACACTAAGGATGTACAATGGCAGATAAAACACCATTGTTGAACTCCGTGCTTTACACTTAATTACTGCCCATTTTATTTCTGTGTCAACTGACAACTAGACCAAATATTTCCTTTATTTTAAAGTTTGAATTTAAATTCTAGTTAATTAACATACAGTGTAATATTAGTTTCATGTGTACGATGTAGTGATTCAACATTTTCATACATCACCCAGTGCTCATTACAACAAGTACACTCCTTAATTTCTATTACCTATTAAACCCATCCCCCAACCAACCTCCCCCCTGGTAATGATCATTTGTTCTCTGTCATTAACAGTCTGTTTCTTGGTTTGCCTCTTTTTTTCCCCTTGCTCATATTGTTTCTTGAATTCCACAATGACTGAAATCATATAGTATTTGTCTTTTTCTGACTGGCTTATTTTGCTTAGCATAATACACTCTAGCTCCATCCATGTTATTGTAAATAGAAATATTTTATTCTTTTTTATGGCTGAGTTTATATATATATTATATATATATATATATATATATATATATATATATTCCCCCCCGCCCCCAATCTAGGGTTAAGATTAAGGTTGTTAGGTTTAGGGTCAGAGTTAGGACTAGGCTAAGTGTTAAGGGCCAGGGTGAGTGTAAATGAGGTATCCTGTTGTTCAAAGATCTCTCCAGAGGGTTAGGTTTAGGATTAGAGTTTAGAGGTCAGGGCTAGGATTACAGTATATCCATGACATCCTGCTAACCTGGGACAGAGGGAGAAGGAGAGAGAGTCTTAAACAGAGTCTGCACTGAGCATGGAGCCTGAAGTGTGTCTTCATCTGAGATCATGACAGAGTGGAAACCAAGAGCCCAATGCTTAATTGACAGCACCACCCAGGCATGACCCATGCACTCCCATCTCCAGTTATTATTCTGACAGTGTTCTATAGCACTTAAAATTCTTGAAGATTGTTTATTTAGTATAGCAGTTAGAATTGCAGAAAAAATATTTTTCTACCTTGTTTATGATATATTTAATTTTTAAAAATCTTTTTTTCCTCATTTTGAAAACGCAAATTCACTTAGAATTTTTCCTGGTGTATTAGTAACCAGTTCAAATACATTTAATTTTTAAAAATCCTTTTTTTCTTATTTTGAAAATGCAAATTCACTTAGAATTTTTCCTGGTATATTAGAAACCAGTCCATTGCTTTTATTATGTCAGGAAAAAAGAAAAACTATACTTCTTTTTATATTTATTACCTTTGTAGAAATGGACTGGGTTGGGTGTATTGTATTTTTATTCAATTTTTTTAAATCCTTGATGTATGCTACTGCTCTGGGCAAAAGTATATGAAACTTTAAATGGACAAAGAAAAGGATAAAGCAACTACATTTATTGATAAAGGAATTGTTTTTATTTTCTTGAAAGTCATATTTCCTCCAAGTAAATAGCATGCTTTTTTCTAATAACCTTTGGATTGAAAAATTCTTAATAGACTAAGCCTCCCTTGCTATCACTAAACTTGTCTTCCAAGGAAATATATTTTATTATTTTAGTCTCATATTAAATACTTCAGATTTTCTTTAATAACCTCACTAAGCTCTCAAGGAAATGGATATAAACACAGAGCTAATGTTTTAAAGGACAAAATGGGAAAAGACTACAAGGACTTGGTGTTCTCCAAGAGCCTCAGAAATTCATCACGCCTGTGTGTCGTGTATTTTATTGCCTCCAGGAAAGCAAAGACCTTGATTTGAAGGACAGTCTCTGGCTCTTTAATAGATGTTGACCACTCAATGCATTAGACAAGTTGAACACATTTTCAATACTGTTTTTCCCTTTAGTTGACTCAATTAGGATGAAATATTTCCTGTCTTAGTTAGTCAAATTTCCCAAATGCCATAATTTTGGAGATTTTTCTGGATTATTATAATTTGATAGTTCTGTTTTTCTCAAATACTATTGGTTCACTGAAGTGCAGGTGCTTCAATTCCTGATACAAAGAATAAAATTGTAGTGCAGGTGTTCAAGGAGTAAAATCCTTGTTAGCATTCTGAAAGCTCATCTGCATAATGTAATGACGGAGATGATGAAGACTCACATCTTAATTGCAGATGTTATGCTGAGGTTGAAAAATAGGTCACTGTCATCTACCTCTAGATCTTGGAGAAGTGGAGGGACTTTGTCTTTAAAAAGCAACTTTGTTGAGTGATTAAAAAATCAAGAAAATCAACTTGTGATGTCTTCTTTAATCCAAATGGGAATTCTCACTATATTAATGTTGAATTACTATGACATATTTTTTTTTCTATCAATGTTGATGTGGCTTATCGGAGCTTCAGTCACATGCAGAATATGTACTTTCTAAAAAATGTTTATTTCATATTTTTTACTTTAGTTTCTGCTTATAGACTAAGATTCAGATTAATTTTTGGACAAATATGTAATTAGTAAAATGGACATAACAAAATGAACCACAATAACATTCTTACAGCTATGAAATTGTTAGTTTAATTATCATCATTATATAGTATTCAAATAACTAAAAAAACCTTCCACATTTTAATTTATGTTAGTTTCAATGTATATTCCCATCTATGCTGTATTTTACACAAATCTTTAAAACTTCTTCTTTTTAAATTTTTTTTTAATGATTTATGGTGTATGAGGCATTTTATACTTCATTTGCATACCACTTTTTTTACCTTATTGAACATATTTGAATTTGCAGGCTTCAAAATTAGCATCTGTTTCTCATTAATCAACTTTCATTTCCTCAGGTGTTAGTGATGTAATTACAGTCAGGTGTACAAGCCTGCTTTCATGTATTCTTATTAGTACAACCTCATATTATTATCACTTTTACTATTTGGTTCTAATTGCATTTTCTCACATTTTCTATGTGAAATTTCTATAGGACTTTTTATTGCATTAGAAGTATTATGTACACTGCAATTTGCAAAAATAAATTGGTGTTTTACAAGAAGAAGTTATAACACTCTTCAAGGAAAAAAAGTAATTTCCTTTCTGAATCTGCAACTCTCATTCTTGCTATATTTAGCTCAAAGAAAAAATGTTATTTATTTACAGGTTTTTCCCTAATTTGATGTTTTCTTTGTGGCGCTTAAGATGACTGTTACATATTGTTTTCTAAAAAGAAACCCTTGCTTCTTTCCACGTCAATTAATATATTTTCTCTTTATTTCTATTATCTGTATCTCCATACTTCGATCCATTCCTCCTTCCCTCCATTCATTCCTTCCTCCCTCTATCCATCCATCCATCCATCCATCCACCCACCCACTCATCCATGCGCATGATCTTTCAGAAGTAAAACTTGTTCAAACTGCTTCATTTGTATACGTACTAATTCCTCAGTTTGAGTTTGTTTTGTTTTGTTTTTTTTAAGATTTTATTTATTTATTGGACAGAGAGAGATCGCAGGTAGGCAGAGAGAAAGAGAGGAGGAAGCAGGCTCCTTGCGGAGCATGGAGCCAGATGCCGGGCTCGATCCTAGGACTCTGGGATCATGATCTGAGCCGAAGGCAAAGGGTTCAACCCACTGAGCCACCCAGGCGCCCCTCAGTTTGAGTATTTAACAAGTTTCTTGTTAAATGATTCTTAGAAAACACATTTCCTTGTTAACTGATTATCACTATATGTTTGTCCTGAAAGTATTTTCAGGTGCATCTCTTAGGAGTCCAATTTTCTATTAGGATATTGGAGTAATGCCAGTCTGGATTATTCTTTTTTCAGTGATCAGTATCTACTTCATCGTTCTTTTCCTTTCTTTGGAGTATGATTTAGGGAATAAAAATGGGTCTACTATTTTGTGCTTCTAAAATATTTGTAGTTTTTCCTTTTATACCCAGAATCTGACATCATATTTTTATATTTTGTGTGAGGAAGAAAAAAAGACCAAAGGAGTTTTTTCTAACTAGGAGAATATCTTTTTTCTTTGATTTGCTCAATTTGGTTTTTACTCTTCTTTAAATCTTCATTTTTTAAGTGCAAGTCAGTTAAATAGTTTCTGCCCTATTTTATGCTGTATTCATGAATATACATTATCAGGTCATACTGATGATTTTAAAGGTTGCTTATCTTATATGAATATAATAAATATTTAAATTTAACAACTTTTAGAAAAGCACACTTAAAAAATCTCTAACAGATAATTTCAGTGGAAAATAATTATTGAATGCTGGTGTTGCCTTTCATTTTCAAATGCATATGATTAATAGATCCTTATAACCTTTCTGAAAGCATCTTTGTTTTTCGGATATAAAATAATTTATTACTACATGGAATTTCTTTTTTGGGGGGGAGTTTTACCATAAGTATTTATAATAGATATTGATGTAAGTACTGTATTTATATGTACAAATAGTAGGTTCAAATAGATTTATGAGATAATTTCAGAAACTTTCCATGATTTTGATTACAGGAATTAATTTTTTTTCTTAAATGCTTATACAAACTCAAGAGTAAAGTACTTTACATTCAGAGTCTCTTCTCTTAATACATTGATAATTTTTTAAAGATTTATTTATTTATTTTAGAGGGAAGGAGAGCACACACTGAGATGGAGGAAGGGCAGAGGGAGAAGGAAAGATTCCAATGTTGGGTCCAGAGCCCATTATGGGTGCTGGATCTCAGGATTCTGAGATCATGACCTGACCTGTACAGCAAGAACTGTGTGCTCAGCCAACTGAGCCACCCAAGTGCCCCAATACTTTGATCATTTTTTATTTGTGCCTACTGCTCACATTTTCCATTTTATTAACAAGAAAGTGAATGCTGTTAATTTTTACTTTTTCCATATATTGTGCTTTTTATTGAGGGCTTTTTAAAGCATAAAGTTATTTATGTTCTTATAATTTACAAATGTTGAGTATATGTTTTATAAAAAATATATTTTTTTTAAGTATGGCATAATGATATCTATTTAAATCATGTTTTAAAAAAAACAGTATGTGGGGCGCCTGAGTGGCTCAGTGGGTAAAGCCTCTGCCTTCAGCTCAGGTCATGATCCCAGGGTCCTGGGATTGAGCCTCACATCAGGCTCTCTGCTCAGCAGGGAGCCTGCCTCCTCCTCCTCTCTCTTTCTGCCTGCCTCTCTGCCTACTTGTGATCTGTCAAATAAATTAAAAAAAAAAAATCTTAAAAAAAAAAAGCAGTATGTGAATTTTGTTATCATTTTTGTTTCCCTTTAATATCTTTTATTTGTTTTTGTTTTTATGTTTTTAAATTCACTTTAGTGGTTTATTTCATTTTATCTATTTTTTTCAAATGTTAAAACTAAAATTACTTAATTTTAATTTTGTAATTATGGCATGTTAATGTTATCACTTAACCTCTAAATACAACTTTGACCTAAATCAATTGTGTGAGTCTTCACAATTTGTTATTTTTGGAGTACAGTGATTTGGATTTTTAAAATTTTACCATGATTCAAAAATATTTAGAAAAATTGTTTTGAAATTTTGAAATAACTATGAGTTTCTCATTTGTACTTTTGTTGTTATTTTTTATTGTGCATGATCATTGACTTTGAACATGATTTTTGTATTTTTATGACTGAGCCCATGACCAATTTTTCTAAAATATTTTCTAGATTTTTTTCTATTTTTGCATGTAGCATTTTACTGGTTATTGCTTTCTATTTACGTTTTCTGTGGTCTTAATGTTTTTATGCAGGTTGTGCTATAACCTCATATTATTTTTAAGAATTTTTAATTATTTTGTCTACTAATGCACCCTTAGATTTCTAATAATTTTTGCTTAGTGGGTTTTATTTTTTCTGTATTTAGTTTATATATACAAGTATATATACTAGTATATATATGTATATATATACACACAAGTTTTACTTTAACTGTTTCACTGTTAATATAATATGATTTTTATGTCTTTGTATAATGTGATTTTTATGTCAATGTCTTCCCTTTTTTACCTTCCTTTAATTGTTCTCTCTAAATATTACTATAGATTTGAGAATTTTTATTTATTCAATTTTTTAAACTATTATTTTTTTCAAGCCATTGATGTTCTTTTTAGCAATCATTTTTTTTTCCCAAATGCATCTAATAAAAGGCACTTAAACCTAACTACTAGGTCTTAGTAAAATATCCCTGTTTTATAATGACCACAATACAATTCTTTATAAATTTATTGACTGTTTATAACTATAAGTATTGGCAGGGTTTTGAATTGCAGTATTCACAAAGTCATGGACTACAACAATTGAAATGTCTCCAAACTTTTACTCACAACATAGATAGATATTTTTGGATCTTGTTAGTTTTGCATTGATCTTATGATTTTTATTTATTCATTGTTTAGTTTGTCTTTAGGAATATACATTGATTCTCTCCTGTTCTAAGCACTTCAGTGTTAGAGTTTTGACTTTTTAATAAACTTAAATTTTTAGAATATTTTAAATTTTACAGAAAAAATAGTACAGACTTCCCATAATCTTTACACAAGGTTTCCCTTACTATTAATATCTTATATTAGTATGATATATTTATTACAATTAACAAACCAATATTGATGCATTATAATTAGCTAAAGTCCATATTTTATTCAGATTTCCTTAATTTTTACTTACTATTACTTTCTGTTTCAGGATATCACCCAAGATATTGCATGTTTACATGTTGCCATTATTTCTTAGATGACTCTTAGCCATGAGAATTTCTCCAACTTTCCTTGATTTCCTTGATTTTCATGACATTAGTAGTTTTAGAATAAACCTAACCAAATAGGTAAAGGATCTATACTCGAGGAACTACAGAACACTCATGAAAGTAGTTGAAGAAGACACAAAAAGATGGAAAAGCATTCCATGCTTATGGGTCAGAAGAATAAACATTGTTAAAATGTCTATACTGCCCAGAGCAATCTATGCTTTCAATGCCATCTCAATCAAAATTCCACAGACATGTTTCAAAGTGCTGGAACAAACAATCCTAAAATTTGTATGGAACAAGAAAATACCCCAAATCGCTAAGGAAATGTTGAAAAATGAAATGAAAAATGTTGGAAAAGAAAAACAAAACTAAGGGCATCACATTACCAGATTTCAAGCTTTACTACCAAGCTGTGATCACCAAGACACCATGGCACTGGTACAAAAACAGACACATAGACAGTGGAACAGGGTAGAGAGTCCAGATATGGACCAACAACTCTATGGTCAAATAATCTTCAAAAAAACAGGAAAAATATCCAGTGGGAAAAAGACAGTCTCTTCAATAAATTGTGCTGGGAAAATTGGACAGCTATGTATAGAGGAATGAAACTTGACCATTTTACACCATACACAAAGATAAACTTGAAATGGATAGAAGACCTCATTGAGAGGTAAGAATCAAAATCCTCTTTGACATTGGCCTCAGCAACTTCTTTCAAGACATGTCTCCAAAGGCAAAGGGAAAGTGAAAATTGAACTTTTGGGACTTCATCAAGATCAAAAGCTTCTGCACAGCAAAGGAAACAGTCAACAAAACAAAGAGGCAACCAACGGAATGGGAGAAGATATTCACAAATAACACTACAGACAAAGGGCTGATATCCAAAATCTATAAAGCACTCTCAAACTCAACACTCAAAAAACAGATAATCACATCAAAAAATGGGCAGAAGACATTAACAGACATTTCTCCAAAGAAGATCTACAAATGGCTAACAGACACAAGAAAAAATGTTCCTCATCATTAGCCATCAGGGAGTTTCAAATCAAAACCACATTGAGATACCACCTTACACCAGTTAGAATGGCCAAAATTAACAAGACAGGAAACAACAAGTGTTGGAGAGGATTTGGAGAAAGGGGAACCCTCTTACACTGTTGGTGGGAATGCAAGTTGGTGTAGCCACTTTGGAAAAGAGTGTGGAGATTCCTTAAGAAGTTAAAAATAGAGCTACCTTATGACCCTGAAATTGCACTACTGGGTATTTGCCCCAGAGATACAGATGTAGTGAAAAGAAGGGCCATATGTACCCCAGTGTTCATAGCAGCAATGGCCACAGTCGCCAAACTGTGGAAAGAGCCAAGACGTCCTTCAACAGATGAATGGATAAAGAAGATATAGTCCATATATACAATGGAGTATTATGTCTCCATCAGAAAGGCTGAATACCCAACTTTTACCTTAACATGGATGGGACTGGAGGAGATTATGTTGAGTGAAATAAGTCAAGCAGAGAAAGTCAATTATCATGTGGTCTCACTTACTTGTGGAGCATAAGGAATAACATGGAGGACATTAAGAGAAGGAAGGAAAATGAATTGGGGGTAATCAGAGGGAGAGATGAAGCATGAGAGACTGTGGACTCTGAGGAACAAACTGAGGGTTTTGGAAGGGAGGAGGTAGGGGGGATAAGTGAGCCTGCTGTTGGGTATTAAGGAGAGCATGTATTGCATGGAGCACTGGGTGTGGTGCATAAACAATGAGTCTTGGAACACTGAAAAAATAAAATAAAATTTAAAAAAGTAAAAAAAGAACAGTTTTGAGGAGTATGGAACAGGTATATTATAAAATCCCTTTCTATTGAGGTTCATTTGATGTTTTTCTCATGTTTAGATTGAGGTATGGGTTTTGGGAAGAAGGACCATGAAGACAAAATGTGATTTTTATCACATCTTATCAAACGTACATGTTAACATCATGACTTATAACTTACACTCGTTTATTTTAATCTTTGTCATTTACCCAAGGTAGTATCTGTCAGATTTCTCCACTATAAAGTTATCCATCACCCTCCACTCCAAATTTCCATACTGTATTCTTTTGAAAAATGTCACTTTGACATAGCCCACATTTAAGAAGTGGGAAGTTATGCTCAACCTCTTTGAGCATGGAGTATCTACATAAATTATTTGGAATTTGTCTGCATGTGAAATTTGTCTCTTCTCCCTTTATGTTTTTATTCATCATTTATTTTTTTAAAGATTTTATTCATTCATTTGACAGAGAGAGACATAGCAAGAGAGGGAATACAAGCAGGGGGAGTGGGAGAGGGAGAAGCAGACTTCCCTCTGAGCAGGAGGAGACTCGATTCCAGGACCCTGGGATCATGACCTGAGCCGAAGGCAAACATTTAACATCTGAAACAGCTAGGTGCCCATCATTCATCATTTACTTAAACACATTCATATTTATTTGTTTTTTGCTCACATTGTTTCAGCTTTGGCCATTGAGAGTGTTTTCAGTTGGCTCCTGCGTCCTTTTTACATACCCTCATGAATGTGGTGTGTATGTTGAAAGTTTATTTTATGGAACTGCAAGATGCTCCAGGCCCATCCTGTATATTCCTTGCCCTAGTCCTAGATCCATTTATTTCTCCAAGAAGCTCTCATTCCTTTCGTTGATCTGGACTTATTGTTGATGGATTCAGTCCTCAGTTTCATGCTTTTTCTGTGTAATGTCTGTAATGTATGACCTGATCTGCTTTCCCTGATATACTTTTGAGTTGGGACTATTGTTGTCAATTCCAGGATACACAAATGCCTCTCAGGAATATAGGGAAAAACCTTTACCACTATAAGGTTGTGAAAAACAGAGTGCCTGAGAATTCAAGGGGAGGCAAAAACATGCACCTCTGGATGATTTTTTTTTCACAGATTCAATTCAAAATGTGTTGAGAAATGGGGTAATAAAAGTATTCCCTTTATGATCAAGAAAGAAAATAAGGATTTTAATTTAAGGACAATGTAAAAGAGAGATAGCCCTTGGGTAAGAAAGGATAGAAACTAAGGGAGTTTGATTTTCTAGAGGTATGGACCCTTCCTTGTGTTCATAAAATTAGGGCTCCAAATCAGTTGATAACTTAATATTAATATTCTAATGAAGACTCCTTAATGAAAAATGTGAAAGAAAACATTTAGGACAAAATATATTTTGGAAAAAATTAATTATGCAGAAATATATTCTAAAGGAACAATTTAATTATCCTTATAATCTGTCTATAAGGAAACATGTTTCAGAAATATCCCATTGTAACATGGTCTGAAAAAAAGTTTGCAAAGTTTATTAGGCTGATAAATGCAAACAGAATCAAAGAAGAGTGAGGAGATAATACAGTTAGCAAATATAGGTATACTGAAAAATGTAGTTCCAGAATTGATGTGTTTGCAAACTTCATATATATATGCCTAGGTAAGTTGTCTCTCTATTTCTGTGTATATATATGAACTTTATAACTAATGATAGTATTGATTGTAACAATATTTTCATGACAAATACATGATATAGTGGATTTAAATGTTGGGCCTATGGTAAACACTCAATATATCTTGGGCATTATTATTACTATTATTATCAGAAGGAGTAAAATTCCTATTCACAAAAAAGCAGCTATTTCTGTACTTTCCATCTAATAGAAAATGAAGAGTTTAGTTTTAAATCAAAAATTTGTTGTTAGGTTATAAGTGGTTCACTGGGGACTAACTTTCTGTGTTTGTTTTATTTAAGTGAAAGAATATATTGTTTCAATATTTTAGAGTGAGTTTTAATATATTGCCTAAAATAATGGTGAAATCAATTACACAGGGTTAGATAGTTGAATGAACTCAGAAGATTCCACTGAGTATACTAATGTAAAGGTTTAATAAAAATGAATAATAAGGTAGAGAAGGGGGAAGAAAACCCAGGCATGCATCCGGGGCCCCAGAAACTTCCAGGTGCAGCTCCCAGGTTCCTTCCTTGGTCACACAGGATGTACTTTGTTTCTCGACTGTGAACCATGGAGATATTTGTGAGGAATCTTGGTTTCAGGATAGCTTGGGCAAAAGTGTCCAGCAGGGTCTTTTACACCCCACTGGTCATATAACCATACCAGTTTTAGTAGGTTTAACTGGGTGTAAACTCTCTCTCTGTAGATTCCTAAACAGTATAGACAAGTTAGACCCACATGCTGCTAGAGGAGTTTTGCAATTTAAGCAGCACACTATAAGTCAGTAGCTAACACAACTTGTCCTTTTCTTGTCCAGGATAAGGAGTCCTTGGAGCAAAGCAAAGACAGTCTGAGATTCAACATATGATAACTATCGCATGCCAAGGCTGTTAATTTCTTCTCTTCTTGTGTGTGCATGCCCACGTGTGCATGCTTCTTTTTTTTCTCTATCAAGAGGACAACTTTCCTTCCACTCTGTTCTAAGCTGGACTTTTGTCTCCTTTTGGTCAATAAAATTTGGTGGAGGTGACATTGTGCCAGTCTCAAATAAGAGACCCAGTGGGTTCCACTTTTTCTTACTGCTACTTTGAGCTTTCATATTGAGATATATGGGCTAACCTTTTGGAGAAAGAGGCCCTGGCGAATGAGAACACAGAGACAGGCCACATGGAGATAAATGGAAGAACCAGGGTGACAACCAATAACAAGCTTCTAAGCATGTGAATGAGGTCGTGAGGCCTCAATTTCCAATTGAACCATAAGAGCCAATGACAGGTGGGACAGAAAAAGAATTGTCCTTACTGAGCCCTGCTCTAATTCTTCCTTCACCCACAAACCAGTGAGCAAAGAAATGGTGGTTGTTAAAGCTAATAACTATTAAGATGTTAGGGGAGGTCATTGAGAAAATGTGACTATTTGTTGACCTGAGAACTGGACCAGGACTATTCAAGGCTTCTGCTGTCCTTGGAATGTGCATTCTGCTTGCCCTCCCCACTCCCAGAAGCTGCTCCAAGGGTACAGTTTTGAGACACTGATGTGGATGTGAGACCATCTGGATTGTGTATGTGAATGAACCAGGTAAGGCCTCTATATAAACTTTTAAGATTTGACAGGTGAATGCAGAGAACTTCTCATGTTGTGGCCACCCAAAATGAACCTGTAAGTTCCCTTGCTTATGAAACATGCCAACAATGAATCTGCACTGGTCTGCCTCTTTCTTCCATCTTTCTCTGCCCACCAGCTATGATGGGGTCAGGGAGCTGGCTTCAGATTATACTTGGGAAGCTCCTGAGGGGTTTGCAAATTAACATGGGGTGAATTGGTAGGCAGCAAGACCTAAATGAAAGCAAGCATATTTACATGTAATTGTACCAAGTTCTAATTTTAAATATTAATCATGTCCAGACTTAATTAGACATAAATCACATATCTTAGGAAGAAAGTTTACATATCTTATATTGCTTTTCTTAGTATTTAAACGTTAAATTTAGCGTTTCTACATGAAAGTTTATTTAAATGAGTATTTTGGATTTTCAAATGAAAAGTTGTATTAAACATAAGAAGAGTCTTGTCTTTACCTTAAGAAATATCTACAAATTCTTTAGAAAACAATTGTATGTGATCATTACTTTTTTAAAAATAGACTTTTTTTAAACAAATCAAGTTAGAAATAAATTTTTTCTCTAATTTTTATTTCTTTTTTTTCTGTTTATTTTGTATTCAATTTGCTCTCTTTCTAGTTTCCTAAGGTGGAAACTTAGATTATTGATTTTACATGTTTCTTCCTTTCTAATACATGCATTCAATGCTATCACTATTTCTCTAAGTACCACTTTCACTACATCCCACAAATTTTGATAAGTTGTATTTACATTTATATTTAGTTCAAAATATTTTTAAATTTCTCTTGAAATCTTTGACCCATGGGCTGTTTAACAGTGTGTTGTTTAATCCTCATGCATTTTGAGGTTTTCCACCTATCTTTCTGTAGTCGAGTTCAGGTTTAATTTTATTGTGGTCTGAAAGCAGACATTGTATGATTTTTATCTTTCTAAATTTGTTAAGTTACAGTTTATGGCCTAGACTGTGATCTATCTCAGTGAATATTCCATGTAAGTTTGAGGGAAAATGTGTATTCTGCCATTGTTGGGTGTGATAGTCTATAGATTTCAATTATATCAAGTTGACTGATGGTGGTGTTGAGTTGAACTATGCCCTTACTGATTTTCTGTCTCCTGAATACTTCCATTTCTGAGAGAGGGGTGTTGACGTTTCCAACAATGGTAATGGATTCATCTGTTTCTCCTAGCAGTTCTATTAGTTTTTCCCTCACATAGTTTGACACTCTGTTGTTAAGTGCTTACTTGTTAGGAATTATTATGTCTTCTTGGAGAACTGACCTTTTAATTATTACATCCTGCTCTCCACTATCCTCGATGATGCCTGCTCTCTCTTAATTTGATATAGCCACTCCTTCTCTCTTTTGATTAGTGTTAACATGGTATATTTTTCTCCATCCATTTACATCTAATCTATATATGTCTTTATATTTAAAGTGGGTTTGTTGTAAATAACATATAGTTGGATCTTGCTTTTTTGATTCACTCCAACAATTTCTTTCAATTTGTGGCTTTGGTCCATTGGTGTTCAAAGTGATTATTTGATACAGTTTGGTTAATATGTATCATATTTGTTTCCATTTTCTATTTGTTGCCCTATTTTTTACTCCTATTTTTGCCTTCCACTCATTTTTTCTGGCTTTATTTGTATAAAGTATTTTATATGGTTCCATTTTCTTTCCTTTCTCTTCTTTCTAGTTATATGTTATTAAAAGAATTTTTTTCTAGTGATTGCTTCATGGTTTGCAGTGTATATTTACCATTAATCCAAGTATACATTCAAATAACACAATAGCACATTACAAGTAGGATGAGTACCTTATCATTAAAAAAAAACTTAATTCCTCTCTCCCTTCCTTGGTGATTCATTTCACTTCCAAATAAACATAGTTAAACCTGTAGATATGTACACAATATACAAAAACACACACAATCAGATATGTTATTATTATTATTTTGAACAAAATCTTCTTTGTTAGCTCAATTAAGAGAGAGAAATATTAAAAATTAATTTATCTTCACTTTTTTTTTCCAATTCTCTTCCTTTCTTTTTATAGATCTGAGTTTATGAACTGTATCATTCTTCTCTCTAAAGAACTTCTTTTAACGTTCTTGTGAGGCGGGTCTACTGGAAACAAATCCTTTAAATTTTTGTGTGTTTGTGAAAGTCTTTAATCCTCCACTTTTCAAAGATAATTTCTCAGGATACAGAATTCTAGGTTGGTGGTTTGTTGTTGTTGTTGTTATTGTTTTTCCCTCTAAACACTTTAAATATTTCAGTCAACTTTCTTCTTGCTTGCTTGCTTTCATGGTTTCTGAGCAGTAGGAGACATTTTTTATCTTTTATCTGTTTCAGTAATTTTTTTTCTTTTTGTTTCTTTCAAGATGTTTAATAAATCTTTGATCTTATGCAGTTTGCATATGGGATCCCTAGGTGTAGGTTTTCTGGAATTTATCTTGCTTGAAGTTTCTGAGCTACCAGAACTGTGGTTTCATGGCTGACATTAATTGAAAAAAGGAGGATTCTTCATCATCATTGTTTCAAATATTTCTTTTGCTTTTTTTTTCTTCCCTCTCTTATTTCTCCTGACATTTCTGTTACATGTATGATCCACCTTTTGCAGTTCTTCCACATCTCTGGACATAATCTCCTGTTTCTTTTAGTATGTGTTCTATTTGCTTTTTCAGATTGAGGGTTTCTATTGACATATTCTAAAGCTCAAAGATTCCTTTTCAGCCATATTGAATCTACTAATGAGTGCATTAAAGGCTTTTTTTCATTTCTGTTACAATGTTTTTAATTTCCAGTACTTCTTTTTTAATTTTCTTAGAATTTCTCTCTCTCTTTACATTGTCCACTTGTTCTTCTATTCTATCTTCTTTATCTATAGAGCCCTTACTGTATTCATCATAGTTACCTTAAATTCCCAGGCTTATAATTCCCATATCCCTAGCATGTCTGATTCTGATGCACGCGCTGTCTCTTTATACTGTTTCTTGTTTTTGTTTTTGTTTTTTGTTTTTTGTTTTTTTGTTTGTTTGCCTTTTAGTGTGCCATGTAGTTTTTTCTCGATGGCCAGACATGATATACTGGGTAAAATGTACTGTGCTAAATAATCCTTAAGTAATGGGGTGGTGAGGTATGGAGGGAGGGAAAGCATTCTCTAGTCCTGTGATTAGTTTTTTTAGTAAACTCATGCCTCTGGATGGTGAAGTTCAGAAAAGCTTCTTATTTTTCCACCCTTTAAGTGAGAGAGGATGGTAGAGTGGGCTGGAGTTTGATATTTTCCTTCCTCAGGTCAATTAGGCTTTGATAGAACCAAGAATTTGGTGTCTGGCAAACTAGTGTCCTTGAAGGCAGGTCTTATTAATAACAGAATGCTCTAGGGTATTTCAAAATGATTCTTTTTCTCTTCCCCCTAACAGAAGCATGAAAGGATTTTTTTTTTTTCCCCTCTGAAATTCACTGTGATTACCTGTTCCAAATTCTGGAGGTAAGAATTACAAAAACATGAGGGGTCTCCTGTGATTGGGTCTCCATGGAGTTTTTAACCTCTCAATCTTGTCCTCATTAAACCTGCAGCAATTCAACAGTTTTAGTTCATGTTTTGTGTGTTTGTTTGCTTGTTTGCTTTTTTTTTTAAGATTTTATTTATTTATTTGACAGATATCACAAGTAGGCAGAGAGGCAGGCAGAGGGGAGGGGAAAGAAGGCTCCCCGTGGAGCAGAGAGCCTGATGTGGGACTCGATCTCAGGACCCCAAGATCACGACCTGAACCGAAGGCAGAGGCTTTATCCCACTTAGCCACACAGGTGCCCTTATAGTTCATGTTTTGTTACCTCATATTGGTTGCAGTGGTGGTGTCTACTTGGGAGGTTCTGCTTTGACATGTTTCTCCCTATCTGCTTTTCTGTCTCTCTGATTTTGGGGGAAACAACTTGACCAGTCACTTCTCTGACAATCTAAGAAGAGTTGTTGACGATTCAGTTGTTCAGCTTCTTATTTGTTCTTAGGACAGAGTGGTAACTTCCCACCTCCTTATAGACTAGATTGGAGAGAGCTGATTGTTACATTTAAAGAAAATGTTTGGATAAAAAGTCAAGTGTGTCTCGGAATTTTAAAAACATTAGTTGTAAATCAGAATTTACTTTTTATATTGCTATTTTAATTTAAATCCATCATTTCATACATATATTCTCACTGCTTTATGTACTTATAAACTTTTCTGCTCTTTCAAAGATTTTAATGCATTTATCTCTGCCTTTTAAATACATCATTTCTATAGTGAACAAGTACATCAGCACTATATATTCTTAGTACATTTTCTCTATATAATTCAGATGAGTTTTTAAATGATCAACTAGCAAGTTTCTCAAATAGGAATAATCCATGCTCTTCCATGTATTTGTTTATAAATATATGCATTTGTTCCTTATGAAACTATAGCAAAGCAAGTACATTTAGTAAAGGTTATCATCATTCACAGACCCTTCCTAAGGAAAAGTTACAGCTCTTTGCTCTGATTGTTTGATCTCTGACAAAAACATTGCTCAGTATAGGACCCCAGTTGATCTGTGATGGGCATAGAGAAATAAATCTTTATGTTACTTTAGCGACTGTAATGTTATAGTTTCCCTGTGGACTGAGAATTGTGATTATATATCAAAAATTACTCTCACAAACTCAATTTAGACTACGTAGGTTTATTTCATATGTGAAGTTGATCACACTCAAATCATACTAAATCACTCAAATCCCTGTACTTAGAGGGTTTTTTTTTTTTCCATGAAACTACTGAAATTTCCATGGAAGCATACAAATACCAAGTTATGAAGAACTTGCCACTTAAGTAACTTCACATTAAAAGGGAAATGACCAGGGGCGCCTGGGTGGCTCAGTGGGTTAAAGCCTCTGCCTTCGGCTCAGGTCATGATCCCAGAGTCCTGGGATAGAGCCCCGTGTTGGGCTTTCTGCTCGGTAGAGAGCCTGCTTCCTCCTCTCTCTCTGCCTGCCTCTCTGCCTATTTGTGATCTCTCTCTGTCAAATAAATGAATAAAATGTTTAAAAAAAAAAAAGGGAAATGACCAGATAAATCATTTGTAAAGTGGATTAAAGAATTATTCCCTTTTTTAAATGAAAAAAATATTAAGTGACTCTAGGAGGAAAAAGATGTAGAAGTATTAAAAGTTTCCAAAAAAAAAAAAAAAGTTTCCAAATGATGTTGGCAATAAATCTGGATGAAGTGTCTTTCAAATATATACCCATACACACCACAAATTAACTTACCTCACAATTTTAGAATTTAATGATAATGACAAGAGCATTATCTACAAATGAAAAGATATGTCAAAAAATACAATCATACGTATCTTAGATGCTTTTTTAAAAAGCATCAGTTGGTTTATATCTGTTTTATTCATCCTTGAGACATTAGGTGTGTGATAAATTTTCACAAAATGTTAGCAGGCCTACCTGGGCTTTGAAGTCTTTGGGTTTGAAATGACTTAGTTTCCTGTTGCTCCTGGTGTTTCTCTGTCTATTGCTCCTGGATTCTTATGCTCATCCTATGATAACAAAATATTAAAGATAAAGCCATAAATAAAAGCCTCTGCTTCTACAGTGCTTGTTTATGGTGAGGGTATTTTGAGGCAAATAAAACCTAACTATAATCCAATAGATCAACCTGCCAAGTCAATTCAAAGGCTCCATGACAACTGAACTTTCTGTCATGCAATGATTTTTTTCCACACTGTTCAATACAAAAATAACCTAATAGCTTTTCTCCTGCAGCTGAAGAAGCAGTTATGTGGTTATTCTCATGTTTTAAAATATCTTTAAAGGCTGCACCTGTAGATGAAGTTTCAATAGTGTTTAAAAAAAACCACTAACCAAGGGAAAAAAAAAATAATGTGGTTTACTTTCCTGGGGCATAAACTGGGAAAACACACTGCAAAAATAATATATACTAACATCTATTTTAAAAACAATACAATAATTCATAAAGCCAGATTTTTGAATAGGAAGAGGCATATATGCCCACTGGGATGTTTAATTTGCATATACTCGCCAAAGGGCAGCACAGGTGCTAAGGGTGATTTCTGTAGTAGAGTATCACCTATGAAATGACAAAAATTCATGGTGTGTGTCTAGATCCCTGCTCCTAGTAACTAAGCAATACTGTTACTTGGCTGATTTCCTAATAAACTACAGGTGGGCCGATGTTGAGGTTGTGCCATTACAAATCATCATCTGTTAGATCAAAGTGCAGAGGGGAGAACGGCAGGTGTGCAGTATTAATAGCTACATTTATCTCCCCAGTCACTTAATAATTGTTTCTGGTGGCTTCCGTATAGCAGAGCATTTCATGGACTCCAAAAGCATTTTGATGAAGCTTAATGTGTTCATGCTGGCAGAGTTCTCATGTGCTAAGTGTAGGGTGTGTATGTGTTTCATTTTCTAATGAGACAATGGCGTAGCAATCAGATATGGGGGACCACTTGTGAGTAATGATTCACGTTGCTCTTCCACGAACAAATATTAAGATTTGCCTTTACGTTTCTCATCTGATTTTGAAAATAAAAACAAATATATTCATTCAATTTTTAGAAATATTTCCCCATATTTAACAGTTGTTGATATTTATCAACTGCTTTTTGTATGCTAGCCAGATACTGATCTAGGCTTTTATATACATATAGTTTTCACAACAGTCCTTTTGTGTGGATCATTTTATCATTATAATCAATATTACCATTGTTTATAATTTTAATAAAATATGGAAGAATAACAGGTTTAAAACGTTTGCCCTTTTTCTTCTTAAGATTTCACTTTTATTTATTTGAGAGAGAAAGAGAAATAAAGAGTATGAGAAAGAGCATGATTTGCGGAGGTAGGGGGGGAGTGGCAGAGAGAGAGAGAGGGAGACGGAGGTCGCCTAATGAGCTTCCTGATGATCATGAAGCTCGTTAGGATCATGACCGGAGCCTAAAGCAGACACTTAACCAACACACTAAGCCACCCAGGCACCCTTCCTTTTTCTTCCTGAGAGACTTAAAAGTTTAATTTGATTATCTTACTGGATGAAGAAAGCCTCTTATTGTTGTTATAGGTAAATAGAAGACAGAGGCCAGGGTTCAATTTTGGAAGTTTTTGGTGGTTGTCTAGTTCTATGTCCAATCATTAGTCATAGCTGAATTTTCCAGTATACATTCTGATTCTGTTGTGAAACTTGGACCACATTTTCCTGTGTGAATTTCCATGTGTTTTTGTATTTTATAAAACTCACAGAAGATCTGGGAGAAGAAAACAGGATAAGGGACATTGTGAGATGTTATTCATATGATATATAATGCTGTGCACACACATGTAGCCTGAAATTGCAGAGATCTCAGTGAACCTGAAAAAAATAATATGCCACGCCCATATTGCTTCCCAGTCCTTTTTTTCCCATGTAGGCCAGGTGATCCATGTATTTATGTAATTATTTCTGGACTTCCATGAGATTGTTTCTCAGATAATGGCTTTCTTGGCATTGGAAATATCACTACATCTACATCACTCTAATATCCTGAGGTGCAACTATTAGAATATGTGAGAATCAAAGTGGAAAACAATCAACATTTTACTTCTGGAGTTCCTAACATGAATTAACATAAATACGAAATCATTTTTTTCTTTGGATTTACTCCTGTTATTGGAGGTAATGAGATGAAATATAACAATTTATTAGAATGTATAAAAATAGAAAATCTTTTAGAAGTTATGGAAAACATAATTTTTTCTAGTTTTTGCAAGTGTCTAAACATTTTATTGCAAATTTAGCAGTTTAATTTCAAATAATTTTTAGAAAATAAATCATTGTTGTTCCCATATATTCAAGTGTGAGATTTTGACCCAGCGAACATTGCTATATTTACGTGCATTAAAAAGTTTAATACATCCTTATTTTTTGGCCTGTCTTCAAGTATGTCCCTGTGCTTGCTTTCCAACTGTCCAAATTGACATCTACATTTTCATGATACATTCAAGAAGATGGAGTTGGCTTGCTGTCTTGAGAAATCACTGCTTGTAATTCCACCAACTGCCATCAGAGGACAGTGATACCTGTTTCAGGGATTGCTGGCCTTTACCAAAATCCACCCTCGCCATCCACAGTGGTTGGATTGCAGTTGGGATCATAGCTAAAAATACATTTTACAGCCTCTCTTAAAGGTCAATGAGTCCATATGACTAGATCTCATCAATAGAATGAGAGAGGCAGTGATATGAGTCACCTTCAAGGCAAGGCTTTTAAGATGAATGTTTGTCTCCTCCATGTTCTTTCTTCTCTTTTGCTGGCTGGATGGAGCAATTAAAGGGGAGCCTCAAGGCGTAGGAAGCCTGGTCATTGAATATTAACATTAATATTAATGCATCTCTTATGAACCAGAAATAAACACCTTTTACTGTTACCTAGAAAGAAAACACCCATTGCATTCCAGCAATATGTATTTCTAAGTTTTTGTGTTATATTTATTACCTCATTTAATATATAATATAATATCTACTGCATTTATTACAGCATTTCAATTTAACTTAAGTATCACAATGCCAACATATGATACATAGACTAAAATGATAAAGCCTTCCCCAAAGCAAACACGGAGATTCAGCAGGGCCATTTATTAACTCCAATACACAGATAGAAGTTTGGAACATTATGGTAAAATGTTCTGAGAATTTCTTAGGATTCAGGACTACAGACTGCTGTGATCACTTAGCATATTTGTCATGGCAAATGAGTACAAAATGGTTGCAAGTGTTTCATATATTTGCCAAACCTGATTTAAATGAATTAGAACCTGCCTTATCAATAAAATTAAAACATTATTAAATATAATGCACAGCAATATTCAATAGGGAATAGTTTCATCATTTTTTAAAAATATTTGATTATCTTTGCAATAGTGACACCCATATTAACTTCCCTTCCTATTCTACCATGCCTGCTTTCCTTCTTCCCTCTTTACCCCAAACCAAAAGTTTGGAAATTTAATATGAGTTCTCTTTTCCTTCTGTATAGTTTTGATAATATTAAATTTAGAATTTTTTTTAAAGTATTCTCTCTGCCCAGCATGGAGCTCAAACTCATGGCCCTGAGATCAAGAGTTACATGCTCTACCAAATGAGACAGCCAGGTACCCAGAACTTTTTTTTTTTTTTTCCACAAAGTATTTACTTATGGACTCTATCAAGGACTAAAGAAATTTAATATACTTAACATTCCTAATACTATACTGTAGGCTTTGAAGATATATGTATTACGGACTATGTTATGAAGGAGCAAATGTATTGAGGTTAGCATATCATTCTCCAACCACACCCTGGAAGACAAGGAATAGCTTCATGTTTTAGTTTATTGAAATGGACAGATCTCAATGGTCCTTTAAGATGTCAGATGTTTTGTGAAAATGAGAAGATAAAAGGGATAATCAGAGAAGGAGAAGAGAGTGGCTGGAGCTGACAGAAGGGGAGATCCCTCCATGTGGTAAGGATGCAGGAGCTGAGTAGCTCCTGTCCTGAGTAGTGCCCCACCTCCTCCTGGCACCCAGGTGGGAGGTGACAGGAGTGTACAGAGCTATAGCTACAAGGTGCCTGTAGAAGTCTGGACTTGCAGTACTGGTGCCCCCAACCTCCACAAAGAACTCTGTGCCCATGCATTGCCCTTATAAGCTTGAACTTTGACCTCAGTGTATCTGTCAGGCATGCCAATGGGCATTGGAGGGCCTTAGGCTGCACTGAATGATAACATTCTTTCTCTGATCTTTGAATGACCATTCAGTTTTACCCAGTCACTTCTGATATAGCAAAAGAAATCAGTGTACAATACAAAAGCTCTATATTGACCTTGTTTGGTTTTAAAGTTACAGACAATTACTATATTTAACGACTTGGCTATGTGGGATATTAACGTCAGGGGAAGTGCTGTGAAGGACATAGGGAGAATTTATACCATTGCGTGACTTTCTTTTAGATCAAAATCGAGTTCAAAATAAAATGTTAAAAATTAAAAGATGCAAGTCCTCAGAAATCAGTCTTAGCCTGGAAGCCATTTGGTTTACAACATCTTAAAAATCTCAAAGTCTTTTTGGTCTTTATTTATAATAAATTATAGGAATATAATAAACTACTAAAATATGGGTTTATTAGGATGGACCTGAGTTATCAAAAATGCTTTTTGTTAAACTTCTGTATTAGCAAAAACGTTATCATGAAAATTGTTTTAAAAGGTATCCTGTGAAAAATTAACAAAACTACATTAACAAAGACTCCAGGCAAATCAGGTGTTTGTGTATGTTGTGTCTGTTGAGCAGAGTTGTTGGTTTATTAAAAGAAGTAGAGAGGTTTATTAAAGAAGTAGAGAAACGAGGAGTTTGTAAGGGAAGGTTTCAGAGGCAGGTGAGTACCCATGGAGAAGAGGACAGAGGGCACTCCGCTCTATGCAGGAGGCTGACATTTGCCTCCAAGTGTAGTAGTTGATAGCAGCATGTGATGGGAAATCAAACTCATTTGTAAGGAGAGACTTGCTGGTGGTGTTTATGACTCTAGGTGTTTATGGAGGGAGGGAGGGATGGGTTTTGGGGTAGAATTGACTTTAATATGAAAAGAATTAAAATTCACTGTTATCACAACAATTAATTGTCCAAAAGCCACAACTGAAGAAAATTTTATATATATATAATATTTATATATAATAATAATTATGCACATATATAGCATATAGACATATAGATGTGACAAAGAGAATGCTTGGGTCAAATAATCAGCTTAGACTATCCTAGTGTGAAAATAGGACCCTTACTAGGTGGACTATTGGTGAAGATATACTTGGCACCCAAGGTTAGAAGAAAGTAAGCCTGTGATCTTGAAAACTGGTTGGTAATTCATTTACCTGGAAATCTGGGAAGCCTAACTCTTAGAGATAGGCATCCCGGGATTTTGACTTGGCTCCTCCCACTGTCTCTTAGAACATTGGTTCACAAAGTGTGGCCCCAGGCCAGCTCCACGCCCTACACCTGGCAACCTATAAGAAATGCACCACCCAAGACCTCCTGGATGCGAAACTCTGGAGTGGGACTCAGCACAATGTGCCTTAACAAGCCCGCCAGGGGTTTCAGAAGTATGAGAACTTCTGTCTCAGACAATAAGTCACCTGCTCTTACAACCAATGAGCTTGACTCCACAGACATAGCTCACTCATTTTTAACTTTCTTGTGTACCTATTAGGTCTACCTTAAAATGCGAATCTTTTAAAATCTAATACGTTCACATGGCTTTCCCTGCAAATCCTACCAGAATGACAGAGAACATTTTGACCCTGTCAGTTGTTAACATTAGAAAAACTGATGGTAGAAAAGTAACAAAATTGTCAGTTGCTAGAAGATGCAAAAAACTAGGGTTATTTTCATCTGTTAAGTAACTGATTGAATTGACAGCACACCAAAAATTTTGCAACAAGTTATATTGCACATTGGATGGAGTGAATTAATTTAGGAAAGAGTTCAGTACATGGCCATACATAAGCATTCCTAGCAGGCAGGACTTGACTTGCACCTGTTAGACTATTTCAAAGGACAAAAATGCCTGCACACTCAAGCCAGAAAATGCTACTCCCTGCCAGGTCCACTGTGAGGTAGCATGCAACTGGCAACTTCCAGACAGGTCAAAAACCAATCTTTTCCCCAGAGTGTCACTTAAAATAACTAACTTTTTTTTCCCCTTTTCTGGAAGGAAAAAGGATCAAGCAAAGAATCTGCCACTCTTTTTCTTTGTGTTTGCCAACCAGCTGTATTTACAGAAATCAATGGCCTGATTTCTTAAATCTCGATTCCTAATTGAATAGTTTGGTGGTCTAATGATTTTAGTTTGTGAAACTCACAAAATGCATAGGCCAAAGTAGCTTGAACCTTTTCCCTCTTTCTTCTTCCGTGTTCTCATTATTTATAATGAGTCTTCCCAGAAACCTCTCTCTGCGTTCCTCACTGAGTGCATGGACACTGGTGAAACAGGGAGATAATCAACTCCAGGCTGGGACTGAGTAGCAGCGCCAAGAAGCTACTCATGACTCCAGCAGATGTTTCTGCTTTGGGGGCCCAAAGAAATTTTATAGGGCTTTTCCTCCCTTTCAGGGAAAATTGCCAGAACAGTCAAGAAATGGGAAATATATAGGCCTGCTCACATTTCCAAGTTGGGAGGGATATTATGTCCAGTAAAAGGAATCTCGGAGAGAGGAATTCCTGAGGACACCATCTCACAATAGCTATGTAAAATGTTCACCAGAAGAAAGACGAAAAGCTTGCTTGGCTTCAGATTTTCCTGTGTATTGAAAACTGTGTGCATGTTAGAGGAGTTAGAACTGATATCTGTTTATGGTAAAAACACACCTGGGAGTCAATCAGGACCATCTTCCCCACCCCCACCCCAAAAGTACTACAGATATAGTACTCTGAATTTCTGTATTGCCTTTTTCATTTTTTTCCTATCTTTCTTCAAATAATTCAAATTGTGAGTCCACTGAGGGAGAGAATGTTTTGCAGAAGGTCTGTAAGTCTTTTTCACAGTCTTTTAAATTGCTCATATACTCCCTGGTATAATTTTGTTCCTGAAAAGGACAAAAATAACAATTTTCCTGGAGTGGGAAGAACAGAATTTCAGCTATCTCAGAGGAATTTACTTCATTCTGATGGTATTGTTGGATCTTTAGACAAGTCTATGTATACAATCATGTGATAAATATCAGAGAGAACTGGTCACACACAGCTTATGTGAAGTGAGACCATGGATCTGTGCAGAGCTTTAGCTCTGGGGGTTAAAAGTTTCCCTTTTAGAATAAAGTCCAGAATGCAAGGGGGAGAGAAGCCTACTAATCCATTTGCTAGACTTGTTTCTGTAACGGGTGGTAAAGAGGATCAGCGTGGAGAACCAGGCTGCTATAATTCACCATGCTTTTTTCTGTGTCACAAAGCTGTCTGCTGGAAACAGAAATAGCTAATACAAAGCCAACCTGATAACTCTTAACAGGATTATTGTTTTGTGATATTATATGCTCAAAGCCATGTATACACAATTACTATAGGGAACATGATTAACTAGAAATAGTATTACAGTCCATCTGTTTAGTCACTCAGATTTTCTTATAATTAGTCCCAGCTTACGTTCTGTTTGCCTGAAAGAACAAGAGTGGTTGTTGAGATGATGCTGTTGAGGAATTGTTCTGTGAAGGAAATGTATCACCCACCTATTGCTCTGATAGGGCAGTGTCAATTTTAAAATCCATTAGCTAGTTTACTGTGAAAAACGAGGTCCCAGTAAACCTCCAGGAACTTTACTGTGATCTCTGAGAGGAGGCAACCTCCACCTGTTGTGTGATCCATAAGAATCTATACATTGTAGGAGTCTAAATAAATTATTTTATTTAGATTTAATCGAAGTTAGCATTTGCAAGATGAGTAATTTTTGGCTCAATTGAAAAGGGATAGCCCACCAAACTGGGGAAAACATGTAGAAAGACTAAGAGTGGAAACTAAAGCATACTACTTCTGAAAACTAAAATTCATATACATAAATAGTACATAAGTGGTAGGGGAATGGAAGGAGATGGAACTAGTTAGCTATGCAGAGACAAGATCAAAAATGGACCTCCAAACCATGACAAATGGATTAGAAGAAAAGCAAACAGATTTTAAGGTGGCTAGTTGCAGGGTTGGTCCTGGGACATGATGTTGCCCCAAGTGGGGAAATATAACAGTAAGATTAGAGGGAAGCTCTCTCTTCCCTCTACCCAGAGGTAAGGAATATTTAGGATTTTGAATTGATTATCCTTACTCATTGACTAATATGGAAATAGTAGAGAAGGAAGTCAAAGATTATTCCTAGTTCCTGGCTTGAGCAGTTGGTTGGATAGGAGTATGATCCACTAAAACATTTGCAGGTGTGAAGGGAAAGACGGGTTTATTCTTAGATCTTGACTATAGGGCAATTGTTTCTAGGCATCCC
This sequence comes from Lontra canadensis, assembly GCF_010015895.1. NCBI lineage: Eukaryota > Metazoa > Chordata > Mammalia > Carnivora > Mustelidae > Lontra > Lontra canadensis. Next base: position 5,667,771 of record NW_022631074.1, on the reverse strand, counting down.
CAATGTGTTTATGAGTTTCCAAGCAGTCTATGCATTTTCATCTCTTCTATGACATCCATATGATAATTTTTTTTAACTGAGCAAATATTTTTAATAAAATTGTCAAAGTAGAAATCAGGTATCTATAATAAATTTGATTTTTTTTTTACATCTAAGAAACAGTATCATATAATATATATTCAACTTTATTCTAGACTGGGGACAAAAATATTCTGATACAAGCTTATCTTTTGTGGCACTTCAAACTATAAATTAATTTTCCATTTCCAAAGCCATAAACTATGTTCTTTGATAGTCAGTCCGACCAGAAGGTTTTACTATACAATTTTATACTCCCTTTGTTGATGTACCCAGATAACTTATTGCTTAATGAGCTATAACCTATTAACAGGCATTCATATTGAGCAACTTCTTTTGCATAAAACATTCCTGGGGAAATACAATTACTGTGACACTATTATTAAAGTGGCAAGGAAATATATCACTTGAGAAAAGCCAAATCCTATACTAACTACATTCCTTTGCTCCTAGTATCAAATGTCTTCTTATATATATATATATATATATATATATATATATATATATTTTAATTTTATGTTTTATAAACATATATTTTTTTCCCCAGGGGTACAGGTCTGTGAATCGCCAGGTTTACACACTTCACAGCACTCACCATAGCACATACCCTACCCAATGTCCATAACACCAACCCCCCTCTCCCAAACCCCCTCCCCCAGCAACCCTCAGTTTGTTTTGTGAGATTAAGAGTTACTTATGGTTTATCTCCCTCCCAATCCCATCTTGCTTCATTTACTCTTCTCCTACCCCCTTAACCCCCCATGTTGCATCTCCTCTCCCTCATATCAGGGAGATCATATGATAGTTGTCTTTCTCTGATTGACTTATTTCGCTAAGCATGATACCCTCTAGTTCCATCCACGTTGTCGCAAATGGCATGATTTCATTTCTTTTGATGGCTGCATAGTATTCCATTGTGTATATATACCACTTCTTCTTTATCCATTCGTCTGTTCATGGACATCTAGGTTCTTTCCATAGTTTGGCTATTGTAGACATTGCTGCTATAAACATTCGGGTACATGTGCCCCTTCGGATCACTACGTTTGTATCTTTAGGGTAAATAACCAGCAGTGCAATTGCTGGGTCATAGGGTAGTTCTATTTTCAACATTTTGAGGAACCTCCATGCTGTTTTCCAGAGTGGTTGCACCAGCTTGCATTCCCATCACCAGTGTAGGAGAGTTCCCCTTTCTCCGCATCCTCGCCAGCATCTGTCATTTCCGGACTTGTTAATTTTAGCCATTCTGACTGGTGTGAGGTGGTATCTCATTGTGGTTTTGATTTGTATTTCCCTGATGCCGAGTGATATGGAGCACTTTTTCATGTGTCTGTTGGCCATCTGGATGTCTTCTTTGCAGAAATGTCTGTTCATGTCTTCTGCCCATTTCTTGAT